>NW_027672931.1:0-323412 GCF_964194105.1 Spermophilus citellus | reverse complement strand
TCTGGCATTTCAAATGATCTCAGAAGAGTCCAATTACACAGAAAAACTGGACTTTTAAATTAAGACTATATGTCTTATTTCTCATCACAGGTTTGAAAACTAAGATAAAATAAATTATTACTTGATTTATTAAGACACTACCTATTGCATTTTTTATGGACTCTATTTACTTAGGTTATTTTCAAAGAAAGTGATTTCTATAGGTCCTGCCCTTTAATACTTGTGTGAGTAAAATTTGCTTCCATTGACTTAATTCCCTCATTGTTATCTTAAGCAATAATACTATTCCTGTTTTACAGTGGAGGACATTATACAGAGAGGCAAGAGAGACCTTGAATTTGTAGCCCACAGAGATTCAGGATCCTGGACACTGGGAAATTTGAGGAAGTCTATTCTGCCCTTATAAGATGATCCTCAAAAAAGAGAACTATAGGATGGGTGGATCCATGGAATAGCCTCTGAGTCTTCCAGTAAGGAATGGCAGAATCACAGAGCAGAAAGGGACTTTGGAACTCCCCTAGTGTTTGCACACTTGGCTACATATTGGAGTCATTGAGAGAGCTGCAGAAATGCTAACACTGCCTTGGCCCTTTGGCTCCATACTGGTAACAGTCTCAAGCCATGTGGTTTCATTGTGCTGCTGAGATATTCTGTTTGAATTAGATTGAGGCTTTTCCTACACATAGAAGCATTTAAAAGCTCCTTGGTAATTCAAATGTGCAATCAATGTCTATAATGTGGATGTCAAATGGACATTGTGCTACAGGGTTGGTCCCCAGCCTGGCACTCTTGGAAGGTTATGGAACCTTTAAGAAGTGGGGTCTGGTGGGAGGTTTGGGGTCTTTCAGGGTATGCTCTTGAAGGGCTTGGTGATTTGCCAGCAGCACATTCTTCTACGCCTCAACCCATTGCTTTAGATGGAGTCACAGAAAAGTTGTTTTTAAAACATTTGTCCCCTGACAATCTTTTCTATTTTACCTTCCTTTTTCATTTTCCAGCCAGCCATGAGATGTTTAGCCTTGCTCTGTCATGCCCTCAGGCCATGATATTCTGTGGGAGGCTCAAAGGGATGGGACTAACTTGTCATGGACTGAAACCTCCAACAATGAACCAAAATAAACCTTTCCTTCTGTGTAGATTATCTCATGTATTTTGTTACAGTAACGGAAGCTAACACAATTGGTTATTACCAAACTCCTGTTGAAAGTCCACCTACTTCTTTCAAATCTTTACCTGGCCTCTGCCTTAAAGATTTCCAGTGATATGATACTAAAGAAATATTTCTGGGTTAGTCTTAGGAAGAACACACTACATAGAAGACAGGGCTTCCGGTGCAACATACATTGAATTCTTTCCCACACATTACCATGTTATTAGGAGTAGGAGTCCTGCTGCGTAGATGAACTCTTCTGTCCAAGCTCTGTTAGGGTCTCTTACCACCGGCTGCATAGCATTTTCTCACCACTCCTCACCTTTCAGGGCAGCTGATTTCTGATTTCCCTTTTGGGTAGGTCTGTATTTGAGTGAAAGTCTTCACTCTGAGGTTCATTCATTGCTCCTAGTTTAGTTCTTAGGGGTTATTTCTTAAGACGACCTCTGTTCAGAAATGAAGACTGTCTGGATGCCCCACCTTGGACCTGTTCTTCTCACTGCTCCTCAGAGCTCAGGGGCCAGGACTCCTGTGGGGCTGGTGCCTTGTTTCACTGTCTAGTCTGACTCTTCAGGGCCTCTGAACATGGAGCAGCCTTGAACATGGCCAGCCTTGAAGCTGAGCTTCACCTCCTCAGAGTTCAGAGGGTCTCTCCCTCCCTCATTTTTCTACTATTGCTATTAAAGATTTTTATTAGCTCTCTGTCAAGCCCCATCCCAGTGCTGGCTCATATTAAGTAGATTTTTTCCACATGAACTCCGGGCAAACAACATGGTTTCCCAAACTTGTATTTATATAGTTGATATTTTTTTTTAAAATATCCCAATGCAGAACTTTCATTCATTCTTTTTAAACTTGAACATTCTCATTTCCTACACATTATTCTTATCTATCCAGGTCATTTAACACTAAGTCTGTCAAACATATTATGGTGTAGATCTGATAAGAACACTGCTGTGACGCCCTCTAAAGCATTAACGGGTTGAGGCCTGGAGAGTGTGCTGTTGGCAGACCCCCAACCCCTGCCCCTGTGGCCTGTATACATCCAGGTTGAACTGTCACCCATTCCACATGTCTTCAGTTTTCTCATGGGGTTATTTTAAAACACTTGTTATAAGCTTTGATAAAATAAAGATATACATTTTCTAGATATTCTCTTTTGAGTCATGAAAGCTACCTTTAATTTTTAACCTTCAAATTCTTACAAAACTGGGTCTTGACCGATTCTCTTTAACTTACTCTGCTGTCCTAATTGTCTTTATAGAGAGAATGGGAATTGTTTGGAGCTTTCTACGCAGATGGGAGAAATGGGTCTGGCCATGAACTGCAGCCAATGCCAGACTCTGTGGCCGCACATGGCAGCCACCTTTGCTTTGGGAGCCTCGGGAGGCGGGAGGACCCTGCCTGTGCCCCTCCCCACCAGCCCCCCTTCCACATGGGCCTGCACTTGCCTCCACATTCAGATACGTTGTGGGCACCAGCCAGACCGAGCCCGTCACTGCTGGGACATGGCGTGCAGCTGAGCTGGCCTTCCATGTCCTGGTAGGTCCCCGACACACACAGCACACACTAGCCCTGCTCGCCGCTGAAGTAGGTGCCAGGCCCACAGGTCACTGCAGAGGCAGAGTGGAGAGGCTGCTGGGGGACAGCGGCAGAGGGCTGGGGCCGCCCTCCCCTAGCAGACTGGCATGGCCCAGTGGGGCCCAGCCTCATCCCAGAGGAGCTGGGGACAGGATCTGGGGGGCAGCCATCTACGAGGACCCTTGAAGCCCTGGTCTCCTCTCCCCGAGGTGGCCCCTCCACAGTGCTCCACAGACCCCTGCAGCCCTGCTCTTTCTCCCCTCCACGTCCTGTCCTCCACCCACTTAACCTGTCACCAGCTGCCTCCTGGGGCTCTTCAGCTGGACACCCCAAGCCACTTCACCCCAAACCAAGCTCCCGGTCTCTCCTTTTCCTGCTGCAGGAGGATCTGGCCCTAAGGATGGGCAGTGTGGAGCCTTGAAAACTGCACACGGGCATGGGCCAGGGGCCTGGGCAGAGGCTGAAGGGACAATGTGGAGAGCACAGAGAGAAGGACAGTCTACGTGATGGGCGGTGTTGGGCCAGCAGGAAAGTGTGAGGAAATAAGGAAACTGAGGCGGGTCAGTTAAGGGGAAAGGAAGCCATGTCCCACACAGGCTGTGAGGGGCGGAGAGAGCCCGGGGCTTCAACGGGCGGACTGCACAACGTGAGGTGTTCTCTCAGACACACACCTGTGGAGGTGCTGGTGCGACATGCTTACACTTTCCAGTGCCCTTATGGGAGGGCCTGTGGCCTTGCTGCTCCCTCAGCAATGAGCGCTCTAGGGGCTGGTCTCTGCATGTCCCTCTCCTCTCACAGGAGCAGGGGATTTGGCTGGTTCCAGGCTCAGGCAGGGAGGTACAAATGAAGTCCCACACATCTTGTGACACGATTAAAAGGACGGGAGGCCTCCCAGAGTGACGGGGGCCAGTCAGAAGGACACGGGGGCCAGTTTAGGGGTGCTCAGTGCATAATGGTTACAGTCTGAGCATTAGCACTGACCTAAGTGGTGCTGGAAGGAATCACAACTCAGTGTGGACTAGGGGACTCTCTGGGCCCCTTCTGACAGACACACAGACAGGGCAGGGCAGAGCTCTTCCTTCCAGGAGACTCTAACTCTGAAATGCAGACAGGACAGCCCAGCGGCAGCCACCACCAGGTGGGAGATTTGCTGGCAGTCATAGGAAGCTGGGGATGGTGGAGTCAAAGGAGGATCAGGAATCAACTCAGCATCTGTCCTCAGAAAACACTCCTCAGCCACCAGAGAGGAGCTGAGGCCTCTCTGTACCTGCTGAGAGGCAGGACAGCTGGCCTCGGGGCTGTGGTTGTCCTGCAGACACAGGCCTCCAGCTGGTGAGGAACAGCCGGTGGGCCTACTGAGCAAGGGTGTGCCTGGGCCCAGAGAGGCCAGCAGGGGGCTGCCCCAGACCTCAGGGGCCTGAAGAAGCGCAACAGGAGAGTGACACTCATTCCTGGTAGGAGCTAGGACCAGAGAGAGAAGAGGGACGCTGTTGGAAGGATGGCGGAGTTGCCATGGGGTGCATGAGCTGGATGGGGAACCCTACACCCCACCCTTCTGCAAATGCTGAAAAATGTTCCCAGTTGGGGACTTGGGTGAGGGAAAATGGAAGTTTCTGTTGTGCTTTCTGAAAGCTGGCAATGATTTCCAAGTAAGTTGTTCCAAATAAGAGAGTGATGTCACCGAGCCCCTGGTCTGTGTCCCATGTCACAGCAGTTCTGCCCACTGCAGTCTGGGTCAAAGTCCCTGCGACAGCTGCACCCTGGCCCAGCCTGTTCTCTGGGCTTCGGATCTGTGGTCCGATTGTCTACTCACCCTGCCCCAGGTGGGCCTATCGGACCCCTCAACCCTGGGGCAAGTACCCACCTGCAGATGGGGAGACTGAGGATCTGAGAGGCCTGATCTGCCCAAGGCCATGAAGCAGATATGAGTACAGGCCAGGCCTCTGGAAGGCTCAAGGGCACCCTGTAGCGGGAACTCTCTACCTCTCCAACCGCCCTCTGTAAGTATCCCAAATCTACAGTGAGTACCTGTGTGGCTGTGCCCTGGAGTCACCCCGGAAGTCTCTCTGCCCAACCCCACTCGCCAGAGCACTCCTGGAATTGTCTGACTCTTCATTTGCCCCGCCCTGGTTCCAGGACCCCCACCCCTCCTCCCCCCATCCACCCTCCTTCCAATCAGCCTTCCTGTCACAGAGAGTGGACCCGGATGTCCCTCCCTAGGGCATCCCAGCAGAACCCAGAACTGTGTCTATGGCTGCCTCATGTGCCTGTGGGTGGGCTGATTTGCTCACAGCCTACTTCCCCACAAGAACAGGACCACTCCTGCTTGCCACGGCTTGGTCCCCAGTGCCGTCTCTGACTTCACCCCTCGTCACAAGCCATCCCCAAGGTGTGGTCACCTGCCCTGGCTGGCTGGCCTCCAGGCTCCCCGACAAAGCCCACGGGGGCTAGGGGCTGGCCTCCCCATTCCCTGCAGACCACCCCTTAGTGGTGCTGGGCACTGTAGCCATCACACTCCACCCTCCCTGACCCTGACTCAGCTTCCTGGCTTCTTGTCAATCCCGGGGCCTCAGTTCACCCTTCTCTGGGAAGCCTTTAAGACGACCAGACAGGAGGGGCCTTTCTGGTCACTGCAGCATGGCATTTCGTCATGTTCTGTCCCCGTCCGTGCCCTGTCCCTCAGGACTGTGGTGAGGATGGCAGGCACCAGGGAGTGCACTTTAAATGACAGAGATGATTCGAGGGCCACGGCTCTCCAGGGCAGGCCTCTGCATCCTGTCCCCCCACGAGTCTGTCTCTTGTGTGCTCACTGGGGTTCGCTTGGGCTGCACATACAAGGAAGTTGGTGGCTGAGTGGCCACGGGCAGGGACTCACCACATTTGCCGTCCTGGAGCACCTGGCCAGTGCCACACATCCCTAGCCCCTCCAGGGCCTTGGCTGAGCGCTGAGCCACCTCATACTCAGTGCCTGAGATCTGCACGTAGAACTGCTGTTGGTTGATGGACTTGCGCAGGGTTTTGATGGCGGCCTGCAGGCTTTGCTCGGCTCACTTCCGCACGCAATCGGCTTCGCAGGTATCTGGTGGGAGAGACCGCGTGAGAGAGTAACGTGGCCAGGTGAGCCTCCACCTTCTTCAGAAGGCCCCCTGTACCAGGCCCTGCCCCGGGTGGGCCTGTCGGACCCCTCAGCCATCTGCACAGCAGCCCTGGGGCGAGTCCCCACAGGCAGATGGGGAGACTGAGGATCTGCCCAAGGCCATGACGCAGATATGAGTACAGACCAGGCCTGTGTCTGCTGCCACATGTCATCCAGGGCACCACTCACTGGGTGGGAGCTCAGACACTCTTGAGGACTGTGACTGAGCCCAGAGCAGTGTCCAACTCTCTGTCTTGAATCCAGGATGCCCCGAGGTCTGGTTCCGCCCACCTTGCCAGCCTCAGCCCCAACGCCCAACTCTGTGAGTGCCGCCTCCAGCTGCCCTGCCTTCCTCTCACACCCTACCCTCCGACCTCTCTGCCTTTGTCCATTCTATTCCCTCTGCCTGAATGCCTTTCCTTGTCACCTCTTCTACCCCATTAACTTTTTTTTTTTTTTTTTTGGTACTGGGGATTGAACCCAGCGGTGCTTTACTATTGAGCCACATCCCAGTCCTTTTTATTTTGGATTTTGAGACACAGTCTCATTAAGTTGCTAAGGGTCTTGCTAAGTTGCTGAGGCTGGCCTCAAACTTGTAATCCTCCTACCTCAGCCTCCTGAGTCACTGGGATTACAAGTATGCATGTAAACTTTGATTTCAAACTGATTCAAATTTAAATGTCACCTTTCCTGAAAGCCTTCCTGAGCCCTGCACTTGGGAGTCACCTTAGCTCCACACCCTGCTTGTTCCCATACCCCCACTACTCAGGGTGTCACCTGGCTCTGGGCAGCTAATAGGCCTGTCTGCCTCCCTGCAGCTGGGAGCACTGCCAGGGCAGGGGCCATGGCTGGTCTCTTTTTCCATGGTGTCTACGCCCAGGTCAGGCATACACTGAATACATTTGCTGACCACTCTCACCTCCTTGGTCTCAGTCCAACCAACACCAAGAGGAACATGCTGGTGTGAAGCAGCCAGCACCACCAGCCTCTCAGGAAGCTGGGAGTCAGTCCGTGGCATGACCATTCTGGGGGCTGCACACATTTCCCCTTCCAGCCCCAGCCAGGGCGGGAGGGTGGGAGTGTGGCCGTCTGTCTCCGGGGCTCTCTGAGCCTCCTCTTCCATGCTGGACAGGGCCTTCCCCCTGCCAGCCTCTCACCAGCCTCTACCACCTGTGGTCCTGGCTTGGGGGTGGAGAACCCCCATCCTGCCCTGCAGCTGCTCCTCAGGTCCTTGCAGCCATCAGAGAACTCTTCACCCACCTGAGGCCTCTTCCATCTTTATCTCCACCTCAAACTCTGCAGTGACATGGGACACCTCCTTGGATGGGGACTTGCGGCCGCGGCGTCTCTTCTTGGAGGAGTCGCACTTGAGGGTCAGGAACGTCACGTGGCAGTTTTCTGACAAGGATGGGAACACTATGGCAATCCCAGCCCTGTGCACAGACTGCACTGGATTGCCCCTTGCAGGGACCTCCATGCCCAATAGCAGGGACAGACGGGGAGCGGAGCTGCAGCAGGCCAGGCTGCCGGGGCCTCATGCAGGAACCAGCCCTCCGAGCCACCACACCGCCACCAGAGGAGGCGCCCTTCCTGCACTGGCCAAGCTGCTGCACCTGATCAGGCCGCTGAGGGTTTGGCCAGTGCCCCCAGTCAGGCCTGTCAATGCAGAGCATTTAGACCAGTTTCAGAAGGAGTCTCGTGGGACCAGAGCTGGAAGCTCCCGGCTGGACCCTTCTTGGAAAGCTTGTTCTCTGCTAGCCCTCAACCTGGAAGTCCTTCTTGGTCACACTCTCTCGAGAAAGAACTGCTGAGTAAAACTGCAGCTCCTTCAATTAGGAACAACCAGGCTATGTAGAAAGGCCTTGCTGGGTGCATGTGTCACTTAACCCTGGTGTGGCAGAGACAGTGGCCCCCAGGATGCTGGACACCCATTTCCCACTCAATGTAAGGGGTCAGGGGTGGGGGCGGCAAGGTGGAAGGGCACAGATGGGATGCTTAGAAATCTAGCCTGCTGGACTCTGGGCCCCAGTCCCAGGCTTGGGGGTTCCTCCACCACCCCTGGGTCACCTACTCACCCAGTAGTGGTTGCCGTGGGGTCTCCTTTGCTCGATCCCGGCTACGGGGCCGGAGGTGGCATTTGGCATCTCTGATCTTGAAGCGGGCCTTCTGCTTGATGGGGGCACTGGGGGCATCTGGAAAAAGCCAAGATCCTCTCCTATGGCAAGGAAGTGGTGGGGACGGGGACTGCCACAGAATGAGTCTACCTGGGGTTGGGATGGGGCTGGGTGTGGGCAACTCTGTCCCATGGCCCTCCCAGGGCAGGGGAACTTCCCCTGCCCCACTCCCTCCTCTCCCTGCAAGGCCCGAAAGGTGAACTCAGGGACAGTGGGTCGAGCTCAAGCCCAGGGGCATCTGGCCAGAGTCTTCTGTAGAGGGGAAGGAGTCCCAGCCTCCACCTGTCTCATGGCCAAGGCCCGAGTTGTGGCTGGAGATTTTAGAAAGCAGGCAGAAGGGAAGAGGGGAGCAAGAAAAGGAAATACCATGGAGGCCAGAACTGCAGAGTCCTTCAGAGAGCAGATCCCAGCTCTCTGGACTCCAGTCCTGCGCTCCAACAGGCTCCAAATCACGCCTTTTACACCCTCTGTGCACCTGAGTACGCCCCTGCCACTCTGACAGCAGGGATCAAAAAAGCGCTGGGGAGACCCTCTCCCATGCTGAACAGAGGCTGCTGGGCAGGGCTGGTCCCAAGGGAGGGAGCACGCTGTGCCTGGCACCCCTCAGGCAGTGTTTGAGGCAGGGCTGCCCACCGAGTCATTCAGGAGAGGCCACACACTCCCCGAAATCAGAGCCTGAGATCTGTACACACAGAAGCACTTTGAAGTCACTCAGCTACTGCTACTACGACCTCAGATCCAAAAAGCCAGTGCCCCTGGGCTGGAACTCGACCTTCAGGCTGCTGGCATCTAGGTCCAGGCCTGCCTTGTCTCCAGTACCCTGAGCCAGGCCTGGAAGGACCCAGACTGGGACACTCTCCCCTGGGGCTGTGTCCCTCCCTCCCCATGTCCCTCTCCACATACCAGAGAGTCAAGGGGCCACCTAGGTGTGCAAAGTGTGGACAGTCAGGGGCTACCTGAGCAGCCAGGTCCAGTGCCAGAGCTGGTGCCATTGTGTTTGGGTAGTGTCCTGTCCTGGAGACCCGGAACACCACAGCTCAGGACATAGCTGTTTTCTGAGTCTTTGGAGAGGCCAGTGGGTGAGGTGGGCCTGGCTGCACCTCCCTTCCAGGGCCTCAGATTCTCGAGGCCTCCAAGAGGTTGCTGAACAAGAAGGTCAGGACTGACCGCTAAGTCAGTCTATTTCTGCCACATGCACACAGGTAAGTGGCCAGGCAGGAAGAAGCCTAGACCTAGGGAGGCCCAAACAGTTGCCCAGGGGCACTGCGACCAGGGCCCCCTCATCCCTGGTGGGGATCTTTCCCAGAGAGTTGCAGAGATCAGGACCTTGACCCAAGGAAGAAGCCCCCCACCAGTACATCCCTTCCCTGGGACCACCTGGGTTACCTGGCACGAAGAGGGTGTGGGCTGGGCAGGAAAGAAGGCAGCTCTCCACACTGCCCACCTTGCTGCAGGACAGATGGGCCTGGGCAGAGGCCTGGGCTTGGGAAAGGCACCTGCCCGTCTCTGAGGAGAAGGAAGACAGAGAGGGCCTGAGAGGCCAGGGTGGAGGCTTCCTAAGGCTGACAGGGCCCCGAGCAGGGGTCTCCCAAATCCCTTCCTCACAGGGCCAGACTGTCTTGGTGGGAAGGAGCTCAGAGGTGGCAGTGTCCAGTTCCATTTGGCCAGGTTGGACGCTAGCCCCAGAGAGCTGACCTAGTGCATCAGACACTGGTCCCAGCTGTCTGTGAGGTGGCTCACACCCATTCCCAGAGGAGGTTTCCGGGGACAGCGATGGGCTCTCAGGACAGCGCCTGTCTGGGGAGAGGGGCAGCTGCAAATGAACATGGGCTTCCTGGCCTGAAGGCACAGGATGGGGCAGCCCAACACACCCCTGGGGTGTCTAAAGATGTCCACAGCAGCTCTTCACAACTTCCTGAGGGTTTGTTTGAAAAAGTCCCCAGATTCCTAGGAAAAGACTGGTAGTTCCAAGCCACCCTCAACATCAGAACTGATCTGGCAGACATCTCATGGTGAGTGACAAGTGGCCCTGAAAGCCAGATCATAAGAGCGTCCCACAGTGAGTCAGTCACCAGATGGAGCCACATGCTCTCTGCAGCTGGCACAGGCCATACTCATAAGACTCACCGACCTGATCCTGATACTGCCAAATCTGGCTTTCCCCTCGGGACACTCAGCATCTTGCTGGAAATGCAGCCCTGGCTTTCTTAAGCAGCCAATTCTGTCTGCCTGTTTAAGGTACCAATGGTGATCTCCTGCTTTGGCAATTATGGAGGATCCTCCCAGATGTCCCCTGGGGTCCTGTGGAGCCTTGGGCCTGCAGATGCCACCCTTCAGAGAGGCTTCTGGGGGAGTGCAGCTCAACCAGGGATGGCCTGCTGTGCCTTAAGTGCTCACACTTGTTGATGTTGTCACATAGAGCTCTGAGTTTTTATTTATTTATTTATTTTTGCACTGCTGGGGATACCCACTGAGCTACAGCCCCAGCCCTCAAAGAGATCTCTTTGGTTTGGAGTGCATGGCTGCCCCATGTTCCCCTGCTTTATTCCACCTGTCCTGTGCTCCTGGGGGAGGAGACAGAGACGTGGCCCTGCTCTCTTCCACCCCAGTGCAAGGTGGCCCCCAAGGCCAACGGTCAGAGGCATATTCACCAAAGTCGACAAGGTGGGCCTTCCTGATAAGAGCAGCATCCTTACAAATTTAGACTGTAACCCCAACTCTGCTTGGTCAGTAAATGGAAAACTGCCCTCTGCTGGCTGCCACAAAACCCAGGCACTACCTCCACACCACCTGGGAGCAACGCGGGTCATGATGGCGGCTCCTGCCACCTCAGAATGATAAGCTGATGTGCGTAGCAGAAGCTCCAGAAAGGCAGGAGGCAACACCCTCTTTCCATAGTCAGCTCGGCCCCAGCTTCCTCCCCATTTTCTGAATCCCCCTTCTTCCAGCTCCACTTCTGCTAACCCTCCCTCCCTCCCTCTGCTCCGGACCCTGACCTTTTCTCAACAAGCCCTTCTTTCCTAAGGTTTAGCTCAGGAAAGGAAGAACGACACTGTACAGAATTCCACTAGAACAGTTTACCCATAAACCAGAGTTACCATGTTGAAGTTCAAGCGTGGCCATGAGCCGAGTGCTACAAGGGTCAATTAAATTCTGAACCGCAGGAGATGGGCAAGCGTTTGCTTCAGAATGCAGGATTTTTTTTTTTTTGATAATTATTGGCCTAAGTAATCAGATCTGTGCCCATGACACTAATAATTCATTTAATTATTAGTATCTTGGATTGGAAAAAAAGATGAAAAGCAGCAAACAATAAAGACAAGGGGAAGATTTAAACACCTAGACTAGGTGAGCATAATCAGAAAAACAGCCTTAAGAGAAGCAGAAAAATAGGGACTACTGAACACAAGGCTGCTTTGGAAGGCTTTCCCTTAAGAAAAAGTTGAATAAAGAAAAAAATTATAAACAAAGTAAATATGACTCAACTGGTGACTTGAAATGCAGACTTTACACTTGCCAATGCAGACTCAAAAGCAAAATAAAGGGAGTTTTGTCCTTTCTTTTGCAGATGGGTGTGCCTGAGATAAGGGGGTGAGTTGGAAAATAAGTTGGAATGGGAAATTGCCAATTTAAATAATCCCCAACATGTGACTGAACATTTTATGTTTGTTTGCTTTGTTTTTTTGGGTACCAGGGATTGAACCCAGAGGTGCTTAACCACTGAGGCACACCTCCAGTCATTTTTAAATTTTTCAGACAGGGTCTTGCTAAGTTGCAAAGGGCCTCACTAACTTTCGGAGGCTGGCCTTGAACTTTGAGCCTCCTGCCTTAGGCTCCTGAGTCGCTGTGATTACAGGCATGCACCACTGTGCCTGGCATGGCTGAATATTTTCAAGGAGTCTGAGAAAGTAAATAATGAAACAAACAAACAAAACCTCTCATGTTCCTCCAAATGAAAACATCTGGTTTCCAAAATGCTCTGTTCCTAAAGAATCCAGAGCCTGGGGATAAGAGCACCTGTGGCTGATGTGAGCACGGGGTCCTGGAATCTTGGCTTGTGGGCACTGTCAGGCTGCACAGTCCACACACAAAGCTGCCCAAGTATCCTGCATGCTCTGATGGGCTTACAATGGCTGCAAATTCCATGCCCTTTCCCTGGGCCATTTCTTAGCCTGGTGTTTGCAGCCTTTGAAGAATGAGGTACCATAGGCCCCCGTGGGATGCCAATCCCCGCGTGGCACCACTTTCCTGGACCCCTCCCAGTCGTTCCTGCAGGACTCGGGGCAGGGGAGCAAACGAGCACCACTCCTGTGTGTGGGTAGTGAGGTCCTTGTGCCTTCCCCAGAAGGCTGTGACCTGTGCCGGCACCCACGAAACAGAAGCCAGCCTGCTGACCCAGCAAGGTCCCAGGCCTGAGTCCACCGCCCACAACCATGCTTGGCAGTGCTGCAGAGCACTGAGCCCCTCCAGGACGGTTTGGAGTTGGCTGAAAAGCAAGAGGGAAGTGAAAAGTGCTTCAACCTCAGAGTAAGAAGGCCTGTTGGCCTTACAGACAACAGCCTACCTAGATCTAGCCTTTACTGGGATCACTACTCATCCTGTCAATCAGCCTTCCCAAGCTATTGTAGTGTAGCCAATTTGAAAACTGATATAAAGTATGTTCCATAAGCCTGTTAATAATATTTGTCATAGTCTCCCTGCCCTGCAGCCAATGTTCCCTGCCCCCACCAAACAGTTCTTTCTCCAAACTCTACACAAAACCAGCAGTTTGCTCAACTCAGTGAGACACTGTCTGAACAGGGTAAGTGATAAATCCAGCCTTTTGATTTCTGATATCTAGTGATGGTCTCTAGTCTTTAATTTGCTCATTCACTCATTCAACAAATGTTTGCTTGGTGTCTGAGGATGCCAGGCTCTGTTCCAGCTCCTGGGATACAGCAGTGACTAGCACAAGAGAAAAAAACACATTCAACTGTGCAGAACTTCTGCTCTAGTGAGGACAGACAGGCGGACACAAGCCCACACTAGCCTATACAATATAATCATTGGCTGGTGGTTCCAAGAGTAATGGGACAACAGGAGAGCAGAAGGCCAGGGGACCAGAGTGGGTCAGAGGCGGCTGGGCTGTTTGCTGTGGAGGGTGGTTAGGTTGCCCTGCTGAGCAGACACCACAGCAATGGCCAGTGAGGGGCTGGGGGAGCCCTCCAGGCCAACAGGAGACCAGCACAGGTTTCCTTCCAAGGTGGGGTGAGAGCAGCATGGGGGTTGGCTGCCACTGGGTGAGGCTGGCATGGAGCAAATGAGCGGGAGGTGACTTGACAAACTGTGGTTTTGAGTGAAGGGAAGAAGGGGTTGCTGGAGGCATCTGAACATAGAGGGACCTCCTGCTTTGGAGTCATGAGGCTTGCTCTGTCTGGGGACATCAGAGTGTGGCGGGGCAGAGGGGCAGAGAGCAAAGCCCAGGGGGGCAGGCCACAGTGCATACAGGCCCTGGCTGGCAGGCAGTGAGAAGGTATTTGTGGAACAAATTAGTTGGGGTCATCTAGAGCTCAGCCTGGAGGCACCCTGGCGCCGGGGCAGCCATGCGGAACACAGGAGCTGCAGTGGAGCTGGGAGCGGGGCAGGAGGAGGCTGGCAAACAGGCAGGCGCCCTCTCCCTGGTCCAGGCTCCAATGCTGCCGCACTTGTGTGACCCATGCCTGCGCCCTCAGCTTCCCAGCAGGATGGTAGGCCAACACTCCCTCTGCCCAAGTTTCCAGCACCTAGGCACCCCCCGGCCCCTGGCTGTCGCTGATCTCTTGCTTGGCCCTTCCCCTGTACCTGGCTCTCACCTCTTCGTAAGCCTCACTCCCATCAGCCACGCTGACCTGGCACAGGACCACTGCCGAGCCCAGGGCCCAAAGGAAGAGCCCTCTCCCTTCCTCCCGACCCCTCCCCACCCTCCCCCAGCCCTGCCACCACTCACCCACACAGTCCTTCCTGTTCCAGTGGAGCCGACTCCCAGGGGGGCAGACACACTCATAGCTGCCCTTGGTGTTGACACAGCCCTGGTCACAGCTGCCGTTGTTCATGCTGCACTCGTCCACATCTGGAAGAACAGATGGGAGTAAGGGCAGGAGGGGAGCCTGGATCAGCCAGCTCAGGCCACATCCTTGGGGCTGGGGGGTCAAGTGGGTCAAGGAGTCAGGGCAAGAGGGCTGAGAAGCTACTGACCACACCCCTGCCTGACACCATCTTTTGACGCAGACACGTAGCTGAACATCACACTCACACACACACACACACACATACACACACATATGGATCCCTCCTGGACATCCAAATGCACCCCTTCTCCAGGGACCTGGCTGAGGAGGTGGCACACAATTAAAGGTTCAATCCAGCCTGGTGGGGCCGGGAGCCAGCACTGGCCCAGTGATCATGAGGCCTGATCCCACCAGGGGACTGTACAAGCCCCTTCCCGGCCTCAGTTTCCCACTTGCACAGTAGGCACCTGGGCAAAAGTAGCACTGCCAAGGCCCTTCCTCCTCTGACCAAATCTCCCACTGGTGCTGGGCAGCAGGGGTAGACCTGCTCTGTTACACTCGCTGCACACCAGCGAGCGGAAGCCCCAGGAAGCCCTCGGTTCACCTCTGGCCCCTAAATATATCTAGAACCTTCTCTGCAGCCCTGTGCCCTGCCTTACTCCTCAAGCTCCCAGCCTGGGGCCTCTCCCCAAGGCACTCTGGAGTCCACGCTCCTTTCCACATGGTAGCCAGAGCGTCTGGTTACGTAACCTGGTCCTGTTATTGCCCTGCATAAGCCCTCTGAAGGTGTCTCATCACAGGGGGAACACGACCTCAAGTCCCCTCTGGGCTCACAGAGCCCTATGCTGTCCAGGCCAGCACCTCCCTGCCTGCTCCCCACCTTGCACCCTCAGCCCCAGGGCTCCAGCCGCATTGCTGCCTCTGCCCCTCAGCCTTGGGACTTCAGAAAACACTGATCCCTCTGGGGATCAGTGACACCTCTTCTCAGCCCACACATTTCTCCTTTGGGGTCCCCATGGTCTTGACACTGCTCTTCTCTGTCATTGCCTCTCTCCCTCTAGAACACACTGTGGGAGTTTCTGTGTGGTCCACCCCCTGCTGGACTGGGGTTCTCCAGTAGGTGCAGTTTCTAGGCTTTTGCCTTTAAGCTGGCACCAGTGTGGCACCCAGCAGGTACCCACTGGCCTTCCTGCCTCTCTGTTCCTCTGGCTTCCCCTGATCTGCCCGTGGTTAAGCCCTTTCCCAGCAGTGTCAAGGTCATGGTGTGGGGTACAGTGCAGGTAGCTGTGCAGTCAGGTGCATGCCTCAAAGGGCAGGTGGCCCTGGCAGGTGGGCTGCAGACCTCCACAGTGGGTCGTCCCATAGAGTGTGTAGCCGTGGTGGCACAGGCACTGGAAGCTGCCCGGGGAGTTGATGCAGATGTGGTCGCAGGTCCGCTCGAAGGAGCACTCGTCGATGTCTGTGTGGCCACAAGGAGACAATATGGGAGAGTGTTTCAGCACATGGTGGGTGGGCATGGCCCGTCACAAATAGCCACATGACACGCATCTGTGCGAGGACAGTCCCTGGGTGCTGAGGCTCAGTGCAGAGCCAGCCCTCAGCAAATACCAGACTCTCATTGCTGCTTGACGTTCCACTGAGCCGCCATTAACCCTGCTTATGGGTTAGAAGCCATCTTGCGTCTTTCCCAGAGATGAGCAGCAGGGCTATTTGAATAGAAGAGATTCTGACTCTGCCATTTTAACATCTCAGTTTCAACTGTGATTAGGAGAAGTGTTTAATCTCACCTGCAGGAAGGAAAATGATTGGGCCTTGCCTAAGATCCCCAAGGAAGAAGCTGAATGGGACATGAACCCAGGCCTCTTGGTTGCTGACCAAAGTGACCCAAGAAGTTTCTTGAGAAAATAAGGAAAATAGCACAAATAAGTAGGGGAATGCGCTACCCACAAGACTAAAAAAAAGACTCTGATCATATGTAACATTTGATCATGAGCTTCCTGGTGGCTAAGGAAAAGGGAGCATCACCAACGGCTTGCTACTGGAAGGGATGAAATGAGCCAGATGCTCCCAGGAGGTGAGTCTACCCTAGACATAAATTCTGAGGAAAATGGCTCCTATGGGGCAGCTGATGGGCCTTGGCGGGCACAGCAATATCAGCCTGAGCCTCTGGGAGCGCAGTGATTGAGTTTGTTCTCTGAGTCCCTCTGCTCACGTGATGTATGCACATCATATTCATGATGTGTGCACATTCATGAGAGCACTAACACAAGGAGGAACTGAGCTGTGGACCCTCAAAGGGGAATGCGATCCCTCCCAGGGAATCTGGGAAGAGCTCCTGGTATTTGTGGCCCCTGACCTTGAAGGATGGGGCCAACTTGGAATGGAGGAAGGGTGCTCCAGGCAGAGGCTGAGGTGGCAGTACAGGGTGCCTGCTGGTTGTGTAAGGTCAAGGGAGGACTGGGGAGATGCCCGGGGTTCCTGTCCTGAGAGCCCTGAGCACCACAGGGGACTGGACCCCTCTCTGCTGTAACTGGGGGGTCCAGGGCCCCAGACCTCAGGTGACCTGGAAGAGGGTGGAGACACAGGCAGAGTGGGGAGCAAGTGAGCACAGGAACTTAGCCCAGAGCCCAGAAGATGTGCCATCTCCCCTCCTCTCTCAGGGGCAGCTGGGCATGCAAGGTCAAGGGACCCCAGCCCTCTACTGAACTTGGCAAAGCTGACCCAGAAACAAAGAAAGCACAGAGGAGGACCAATGGGGCCTGGATGAAAGCCATGCTCCTGACTGGCCCTCATGCCCTGAGAGGAAGATGTGCCCCTGGTGCCCATTCAGGGACAGTGAGGCAGAGCCTAGGAGAAGAAGTGACTGCACCGGCCACATGGGGAGCTTGAGGTCAGGCTGGCCCTCAAGCTGCACCCATAAGGCAGAAGCTGCAGACCCCAAAACCAAACCTGGCGACAGAGTCCTCACGTGCACTACAAGGCCAAAACAACCAGTGCACAACCCAAGAGCAAGCCTCCCTCTGCGCTTTCTCCCAAAGCTGGTCCCACAGGACACCCCACCAAGCTCCTGTGGTCCAACAGTGCCATCTCCTGGGTAGGTGATAATGCCACTCCTCCTAGCACTTTACCAAAGGCCCCTCCCCAGGAAGCCTTCCCTGAACCTCCCCTGTCCACTGCCCACCCTCTGGGCTCCCACTTCATCCTGGACGGCGGCTGGACTTGTCATAAACTGGGGTCCTGGGCTTCTGCCCAGCCCTCTCCTGCCGTCCATCATTCTCCCTAGCAGGTGACTGTGGGAGAGTGCCTGTGCAATGCTTTCCAGCAGGTGGCAGCACCCACCTCTAAAGTCAAAGCCGTCCCCATACTAAGGGAGGGCAGGGGAGGGCTGCTGGATCTTTCCCCAGCCCTCAGTTTCTCATCTACAAAGGGGACTGGTTGGTCTGGATGCCCCAAGAAACAAAGAACAGGAAGTCAGGGTGGACAGAAGCACATGCCAAGGGCTGGAGACCTACGCCCATTCTCTCAGGTCCAGCTGGCAGAGTGGACATCCACGCCCTCACCTTCTTGCCTAGGAGCCTGCATGAGCCCAGGAGGGAAGGGACATTGATCTGCTGGGACCCGATGGGGAGGGGTTGCCCAGGCTTGGCATGGGCTCACCTTGGCATGTCCGCTCGTCCGTCAGCAGCTTGTAGCCCTTGCGGCAGCCACACTCAAAGCTGCCCACAGTGTCACGGCAAAAGTGGTCACAGCCTCCATGGTTGACCAGGCACTCATTGATATCTGCAGGGATGAGGGGGAGGAACAAGGCGAGGGGAATGGGCCCTTGCTCTTAAGGGAGGGGCAGCACCCTCCTTCCCTAGCTGCCTGGCTGGCCTGAGGCCCCTGCCCAGAGGGCTTGCATTCCAGCTGACCACAGGATGGGGCCTGGCCCACAAGTGTGGGACAGGGCGTGGAGTACACTGTGAGGGCCCAGCCTTTGAGGCTTCACCCCTTACGACCTGGTGAGCCTGGCATCATGCCCTGTGCAGAGGAGCTGATATCTGCTGTGCCAGGTGAGACAGGGCGGCCATGTCCACTTGTCCTTCAACCCACAATTCCAGGGAGGTGGCTGGAGGGCAGTGAGGCTGGAACAGGGGCTACCTCAGGTGACCAGAGCAGGCTCCTGGATTCCTGGTGGGAGACAGGTAAGAAGTGCCCCGACACCTGCCCTCGTGCAAGATGTTGTGGGAGGCCAACCTTACGGGTGACTGAGTTACACTTCTGTGACTGAGTGCCGAGGTGCTCAGTCACAGAAATGGGTGTGTCTTGCTACAGCCCCATGGGTGAAGCTATGCTCACCTGTTCCTTTGTAATCTAACCCCTTGCCCTGTTTAGGATAGAATCTTCCATGGAAGTGCCTTGTGTGTGTCCCCTCTTCTTACTGTGCCCTGGGGTGTGGCCTACCCAGGTGTCAGTCAACCTGCTGACAGTGGACATCATGAAGACAGACTCAGCCCCCTGAAACCTGACCCCTGGCCTCATTTGAATAGCTTCTCCTCAATAAAAGGGGTCAGCGCGTGCTCTCGCTCTCTCTCTTTCTGCAGACCCTTAAGGTCAGAGGAGCCGTCACAGCAACCCCAAAGAAAAAGGTGTTTGTGTCTCTTGTGTGGTTATTCCGTGCAGCCCAGTTAGCCCAGTTTAACTAGAGTGACCCCTGAGCCTTTTAGTCGCGAGAACAGAAACCCGGCAAGATGTAGTGAGGGGGACCTGGAGTCCTGCTTCCAAGTGCTGGAGCCCAGTCAGCTGTGAGGACACTTTAAAAAGTAGGTTTTATGGCCTGTTTGAGTAAGGAGGCTGAGGCTCAGAGGGTCAAGTATTGGTGCGAGAGCCTTTTGGTAAAGGGGGGGCAGGGTGTGAGCTGCGCCTGACGGACCCCCACTCCCCGCCTGCTTGTTTCTCTGTCAACAGTTAATGAGTGGCAGCCAACACTGCTAAGTAGGTGGCCTCAGTTCATGCACCTCAATGACAGAGTTCTCTCTCACAGTGTGGGCTGCTGCTGACACCTCAGGGATGCCTGTCCCTCCCACTCCAAGACAGTCTGACTCCTTTGAGCCCCTTGTCCCCACCCCTCAAGCTGCTCATCTCGGCTCCAGCTCAGCCTGGCATTCTATGCCAATCAGAGGCCCCTGTCCCTGTCCCTGAGGGTCCTTTTCTCCAGGAGCTATGTTCTGGCTACTTCAAAGTTCCTCCAGGGCCCCCATGGTCTCCAGCCCCCATGCCGACCTCCCTGTCCAGGTGTCCCACTCCCTCCTGGTGTGGAGGAGTAAAATGGAAGCACCGAGACCTCCCAGCCAGGAAATGGATGACCTCCCCTATGGTCGTCAGACACGCCCTGGCACAACTGCCAGGCAGGGGCCCAGCACCTGTGGAGCCCACCCTGAGCGTGGGTGCTGGGCTGGTGCCGGATGCCCTGTCCTGTGTACTGGGCACCCAGTGACAGGGTGAGCCTGCCTCCTTTGATAGATGGGGGACAGGAGCCTCGCTCCTCCCAAAGCAGCTCCCACCCGAGCCGAGCCTCAGCAACCACCTTCCTGCTTCTTCCTTCAACCAGACAGGCGACGGGCACCTGCCCACGTCCCCAGGCATCATTCCCATGGAGTGGTCCCAGCAGCTCTGGACATGGCTCCTGCATATCAGAGGACAGCCCTCTTTAGCCCTCCCTGGGGTCACCCTGGGAGCCTGGGGAGGTGCCTGAACCAAGCTCTTCCTGCGGCATCTCCCTCCAGCCCCACGACAAGTGGGAGGAGCAGAGCCCTGTTTTCATAGAATGTGGTCACAGGGCTACAGGTGAGAGCTGACCTCCACCAGCACCGTCTGTCTCAAGGATGGCTTTCTCCAGCACACCATGCCGGCCCTGTGGCCACCAGAGAGACATGAAATGAGCTGTGGCCTGAGCTGAGGTGTCTCCACCCCAGGTTCCAGGAAAATTGGGAGTTTCTAGCATAAAGCCTCAGGCAGGAAAGCAGAGGCCTGTCTTTGCCTTGCCAGCTGTGTGACCTTGGGCAGGGAAAGACACCTCTCTGAGCCTCAGGTTCCCCATCTACAGACTAAGATGTCCACCAGCACCTCCCCTAGCGCCATTAGTGGAATTAAGTAAGCCAACTTCGCTAAGTAGACAGGGGCTGTCCTGTGATCATTATCAGGACCCCTGCCTCCTCAAGAACGCCTCAGGCCTCCTGAGACTTCTGACCCCTTCCGCTTCCTCATCCAAATCTGTCCAGCCAGGGTGTGTCACAGCCACCAGCCAGGCAGAGGGAGGCATGTGTGCTTGGGCCCAGGCTGGAGTAGCTGGCTGCCTGGAGGGATGTGGGGGTGCCCCTCCTCTCTACCAGGATCTAGTAAGGGGGTGCTGGGCTCCCAGGTCCCTTGACCTCTGATGAACCAACACTGGGGAGGCACTTCAGGTCCTCTGTCCCCTTCCCATCCTCCACTGTGTCCACACACCCTCCACCTTCCACAGCAAATCTGGCCATGCCCCTACCTGCTGACAAGTCTGTGGGGGCCTCTGGGTCTCCTGGGTAAAGGCCAGCCCTTGGCGGTGGTCACAGCCTTCGTTCTGCAGCCAGGCCTGCCCGCTGCAGCTTCTCTCTTGGGCAGGCTTGGCCTCTGCTGCGCAGCCCAGGCTCCGGCCACCCGCTGCACCACTGCAGCTGGCTCTCACCTGCTGGCCCTCTGCAGGGCCTCTCCACCTTCCTCTGGCCAGCCTTCCTGTCCTTCCCTCCAGAGTCCATCTCTCCCTAGTCACAGGGCTTGCCCGGGGGCAGGAGACAGCCTTGGGACTAGACCACAGAGGTGGGTACCTATTCCTGTCTGGCACCCCGGGCCCAGAGTGAGCGACTGAATGAACAGATGAGCCAGGAGGTGAGACAGGGTGATCTAGAAACAGAAAAGGGCCTGAGGGTCCGGGAAGGGTGGGACCTTGGCCCATCAAGTAGCCACTTGACTGTACCACCCAACAGTGGAGCACAGGTGTGTGGGTATGGGGGTGCCTGCCAGGTGAGGACTGTGCCACCGGAATGCACAGGATGGCTATTTCTGTTCCCTTCTGCCATCCTGGCACACTGTGGGGCCCATGAACAAGGGCTTTTGGGAGGGGCAGAGGGAGAGTTAGGATGTGGGCTGGCCAGGTGGAGGGCAGGTGAGGGCACCTCTGCTCCCACACAGATAAAAGTCCCAGCAGGTGGCCTGTCTGGCCCAGGGCACAGGGAAGCAGCAGTGGGTGGGGATTCTCCTAGATTTTTCTTGAAGGTGTGTGGAGGAGGGTTCTCCCTGAGGGAAAGCGGCTGCAGCTCAGAACTCTACCCTCTGGGGAGAGTCCAGCATCAGGAGGTGGCCCCCCCAACAGCACAGGGGGACCCAGCTCCAAACTGAGACTGAACCCAGCCCAGGCCACCCCCTTGAAATAAAGCCTGGGCTTGGGGGCAAGTCCTCTTGATCCTCTAAAACCTGCATCCCACTTTCCCACCCCTGCCGCCTACCCTGGGGATCCCCACCAGCCCTGGTGAACCCCACCTGCCTGGGCTCTCAGCTCTGGATTTTCCGCGCCCTCTGTTATCTCCCCTCCAGTGATCTATCTTGCTTGACAATGACTTTTTTGCTTCCAGAAAACACTGAAACTTTGAAATCACTCCTTTGATATTCTTCCCTGGACCTGAGCCAAGATCAGGGTGTGCACCCTGAATTGAGGAGTGAAACTCAAAACCCCAGAGGCCAAGGTCTTGGGTTCACTGGGAATCCCCTGCTGGGCTTGCCCCAGCCAAGTCCCCAGCCCTGCCTGCATCTCTCCAGCAAGAGCCTGAGAACCCAAGGTCACCAACCCTGGGGTCTGGAGGGGGCATCTGGTTTCTCAGGCTTCCCTCCTTGAGTTGAGCTGTTCTCTGTTCTCGCTCTACAGGTCTGTGCCAGCCCGTGCCCCTCCATTCCTAGTATCAGTGGGGAAGTCTCAACCCAGTTTCCCATCTCTGCCACCATCCGGCCCAAGCAAAAATGTTGTCCTGAGCCAGGGGATGGCAGCAGTTTCCTCCCTGCTTTTCCAGATGCTGCCCAGAGATTGCTGGCCAGGTGGTGGCAGGGACCATTTCAAAATAAAAACCCACCCAGTACTGACTGGGGTCTGCCCAGGACTCACAGCTGGAAATGTCACCAGCCCCCTTGGGCTACCCCAGAGAGGGGTGGGGAGCAGCAGCAGGAGTCCTTCTCCCGGCTGCTCCCTCTGGGGCCACAGGACTCCCAGGCCCTTTCTGGTCCCCAGTGGTGAGCTGGCTCCAGCTCTCCTTCCAGCAGCCTTGCTCTCAGGACTTCAGCCCTGCAGGCCCCCTTTCCCAGTTCAGCCTCCACCTCCCGGCGAGGCAGTGACGACTGGTTCTTCCTCTCCAGGCCCTGGATCTCTGGACAGGTGACATTACTGGGCCTTGAGGACGCCCAGATCTGCGCGGACCTCTGGCTCCCTTGCCACTCACTCCTGGCATTGAGTCCACATGGCGAGGACTCAGATGTCACCTGTCTGCCCACAACCCTGCCAGGAACACATCAGGGCTACTGACAGGCCAAGCGGCGGCTACAGAGGGCTTCACTTCACATCAACAGCTGGCAGATCTGCCTCTGCTGTCATAATTAGCAGCTCTTCGTAGCAAGGGGGCATGGAAGGAAGAAGCTACTTTGTCAGACTTAAAAATAGCCCACCTCAGTCAGTTTTAAATTGTCTTAAACATTCGCTGGCCACACTCTCCAGATCCTGCTCCCTTCGAGGCCCTCCTTGGTCAGGGCTGGGGTAGGTGCCTGAGGGCGGCCCGGCTGCTGCCCCCTTCTGTGTGCGGCTTTGCCAGTCAGGCCTGGGCTTTTGTAATGGCCCCCCTGGCCTTTGCCTGGCCTGGCCCTGTTGTGGGAGTCTGGTCCCCACACAGGCTGGTCCTGGAGCCCAGCCTCTCTCCGTGGAATCCGCATCTCCCCTTCCCTTACTGCGCCCCCCGGCCCTTTCCTCCATCTTCAGCTACCTGTTCCTTTTCTATGACAAAGTTCCTCTGCATCCTTCTTCCTTCAGTGAAGCACAGAACTCACACAAATCCCCTTACAAATTTCCTACAGTGACACATAATGACATACACACTTCCCAAACAGCCCAGAGCTGGGCTGTCCCCATCTGTTCTGAGAACCACCCCCACTACAGGTCAGCATCTGGGCCAGCACCTCTGCCCCCAGGGAGTTCCAGAGTAAAGGCACTTTTGATCCAGGAATCTATGGAAGTGCCATACACCTGTGTCCTCTGGCCCCTGCTGGGACCCTCCCTTCTCCTGACCTTCCCAAACAGCAAGGTGAGTGACTGCCGAGTGCCCCTATTCTGTGGCCACATGGGGCTCAGAAGCCAGGTGGGGAAACCAGCATACTCCCTGTGCTGACCTTTGCATGTCTTCCCGTCTGGCTGCAGTGTGAATCCAACCGGGCAGCTGCACCGCACGCCAATGGCTGTGTCCTTGCACGTCCGATCACAGCCTCCGTTATTGACTGCACATGTCTCTGGGGAGGGAAAGACACAGATGCTCAGTCTCCTTGGGCAAAAGCTACCAGTTTTCCCCAGCCATGGGGAGATCTCCTGTGAGATAGGAGAGCTGGGTTCAAGTTCTGGCTGATACTCCTGCTAAGGGACTTTAAGGAACCTGTGCTGCCTCTCTGAGCCTCAGGCTCCCCATCTATAAAATGGGAGAATGGGATCCATTCCCATGGGGTCGCTGTGAGGCTCGTCAAACCTGACAGAGAGCAGTACTGGGTAGAGGTTACTGCTGACAGCTGAAGACCACGATCTGGGGTTGAGATTGGCCTGGCTGGTACTTAACTGCCCACGGCCAGGTTCCTGAACCTTTGTCCCACCTGCTCTTAGACTCCAAGTCCAGCAGGTGGTGGCTGGAGGCAGCCAAATTCACCCCAGTGGGGAATGGCTGCAGCCCTGGCTGTGGGGCCCGGGCCTAGTGAGGCTTGGCCCACCACTGTTCTCATCAGAGTGCACCAAATGTGTCTGGATTTTTTCCACTTGAAGTCTGTCTAGTGCTTTTTTTCACGTCTGAAAAGTTCAGAGTCTGGAGTGGCTGAGGTACAATGGGGATACCAGAGCTTGCAGTGAGTGGTCCTCACTGGCTGTAGAAAGGCCATAGTGCACCCACAGGGGGCTGTTCTCCCAGACCTCAGTCCTTGCCACCTGGTTTCATATCTTGTGGTACAGGGCCTGGAGGGCACAGCCTGAGCTTGCTTCACCTGGGGGCCTGCCTCAGCTTGCTTCACCTGGGGGCCTGCCTTCCTTGGTTCTGCAAGAGGCTGTGTGTTCCTCTGGGAGAAGTTTGAGAATGAATGTACGGTTGCCAGCAGTCCCTGCTGCTAATTAGATTCGTGGTGCCCGTCCTTTGACCTTCACCTTGAGGGTGAGCATGTGATTCTGCAGGGCCTCCAGGGTGGGCGTCCTGCTGCCGGGGCTACCTGCATGAGAGCCGCCTGCCTGCCTTGGGGTTAGTGACTTCCCACCGCCATCACGGGGCTGGCTGTAGTTTGCTGAAAGGTGTCTCCTTGGCCCTGAGCTCTTTCTGGTCTGTCTCAGTGCCCTGGTGGCCCTGGCAGCTTCTGTGAACAACCCCCCCCCCGGGGTCTTTGCCGTGCGTTGGCCCTGGCTGCACACCTCCTCCCTGCTCAGCCTTCAGGTCCAGCTCCCAGGGCACCTCGGCCAGGAGCACCTCTGCAGAGCCACAGAGAGAAGGCTGCAGCTCTTCCTTGCCCTGGGGCAGCCCGGGGCCTGGGTCCAAACGGCCAGTTCTGCCTGGCACCAGGCCTGCTCTGGCCCTCTCGTCTTCTCACGGGACCATCTATGGGGAGACTCCCTTGGGGCCACAGCTGGCCCACACCTGGGGAAGCCTCCTTCCCAGGGCTGAGGTGAAGATCAAGTCTTGAAGGCACCAGGCAGTGGCTGCTCATTATGCGTTTCTTCTCCTGGGCTTAAAGCCAGACCAGGAAATCCTGCCTCCCAGCCCACAGCAGAGCCAGTGTCCCCGAAGAGCCCTTTCAGCCTTCCAAGTGTGATGGCCCCTTGATGGAGGGGGGGCTGAGAACCTGCCCGTTTTGCAGGTGTAGGTAGTTAAGGCTCTGAGGTAGGGGGCATTAGGCGTCAGCAGCAGGCACTGAGGGCTGGGCCAGGCCTGGTCTCTGTGCTGGTGGAAGTGGGTGGGGCCCTGGTGATTATGTTCTTGAGAAATGAACATACCTGACAGCTGGTATGTTCTTCCCCTTGGTGGCACTTGTAACTCGACCCTTCAGACCCAAGAGGGTCTTGGGGACCTGCCCACTGGGCAGTCTGAGGCTGGGAGGGGGCTGGGCCAGCATGGATGTCCACCACTTCTCTGGACCCCATTGCAGGGCTCTCCCCCCCACTGGGTGATTTCAGTTTCTCTGAGTAGCCCCAGCCAGGGGCTGGTGCATAAATTTTAGGCTTTGAGTGAGAGCCTCTGAGTACCCCAGCATCTGGGGGCTGGTGGGCCATTCTTGGATGCAGATCCCTCTTGCTGCCAGTGCCCCATCATGGTGGTCACTGCATGCCAGGCCCTACTCTGCCTCTTGTCTCCTGTCCTGGCCTTCAGAGCTCCTGGGCCCAATGCTTCCCCCACCAGGAGTGGGGCCAAGGTTGTGCAGAGTGAGCGACAGCACTGGAGGTATCAGCTTGGTCCCACTCTAAGTGCCAGGAGGGCAGTGACCCACCAGCAGGCCTTCAATCTGTCTCCAGCCACCCTCAGCTCCAGGGACCCAGGCAGCTGTGCCTAGACCTGCTGCCCACTGCATTCAACTCCCCCTTCCTCCTGCAGCCCCTGCTCCACCCCGTTCAGAACACTCCCTCACTTGCTGGCACCCCTGGGCCCACTCTTGCTGCTTCCTTAACATCTCTGGAATCCAGCCCCTGCTCTTGCTGCTGCCATTTGGGACCAGGCCACCACAGTCCTCTGAGATTCCACAGCTTCCCAGGCTCTTCCCCTAGCTCATGGCCTCATTTCCAATGCTCCCCAGGGCTTTTCTGAACCAGACCTGTGCTGGGCGGGGAGGTGAGTGCAGGGAGCAGTCTGGCAGCTGGCCTGTCCTCCACTCTGCCTTCCTAGGACCATGAGCAGGTTGTCCTGTGCTGGGGCCTCTAGTGCCTCTGCTACAACATGGTGGCGTGGGGCAGTTCCTGCCTCGCCTACCTTAGCAGTGCTGTTCTGAGGTGACGGAGGTTCTGCTACCAAAGGCAATATGTATAAAGAGCAATACTGAAGCCCGCCCACGTCCTTTGTGGGGGACTGAAATCTGCAGTTAGGGAAGGTTGGTCTGGGAGGTGCCAAGCATCTTGTCCTTGGAGGTTTCCCTTAGAGGCTCCTGGGTGCTGCTGAGGGGATCCCTTGCCTTCAGTGGCCATTAGTCTGGGGTACTGCCCAGCTTCCATTTCTGAGGGCTTTGGAAAGCTGCCTTACCTCTCTGTCCCCCAAGACCACAGGCTGCCAAAACCCGGTGCTGGATCACCACTGTCTCTAAGAGCTTCAGAAAACAGCTCTGTCCTTCCTACAGTGGGCATCTAACTGCAGGCTACCCAAATGTGAGCTGGAGATGGCAGCAGGACATCTCTCTGGGTCTCTGGACCTTCCACCTCCTTCTCAGGGCCTTCTCAGGGTCGCATCACAGCTCCTGTCCCTCCCAGAGGCTAAGAGTGAGCTTGGGCCAGAGGGTAAAAGAGGTTCTGCAGGACGGCCTCATGAGGCCACACCCCACTGCAGGTTTGCCTCCAGTCACCAGAACTGCGGGCAAGTGGGGCAAAGGAGAAGAGGGCAAAGCTAAGCCTCAGAGAGTTCTCCCAGGATCTGAAGGAAGGATTTCCTTTCAGACTCTGTGAGCCCCATCTCTCCTATACCCCGACTTTAGATGAGAGCTGCCAGGGCTCCCCTTAAAGATCTTCCTGCTCCTCCTGTAGCAATGATGACAGCAAACCTTGCCCTGCCCACCCCTGAGCACCTGACAAAGCACTTGTCAGCCACTCACCTCTGCAGGCCTCACCCATGGGGCACTTTTGCAGGTGGGGACCTGAGGCTCAGAGAAGTAACTTGTCCAGGCAAGACCAGTTACCTGATTTGGGGGACCCAATGCAAAATATCAATGAAGGCCCCCTTTTTCCACGATTGTTTAGAACTTCAAGACAGAGTCAGTAGGGCATTCAGCTAGTTGGGGACCATCCCAGGGAAGGACCCCTGGTGACTGCTCAGGTTGAGCAGGGGAGGATCCAGCATGCGCCCTGGGGTTGTGGGACTCCAGGCTGATGAGCGAGCTGGAGCAGGCCAGAGAGCTGGGGTTTGGCAGAGAAGACCAGGGCCGCTCCCAGTGAGGCAGCAGAGCAGAAGAATCGAAAGCCCCAGTCTTTGGACCTTCCTCAGGGAAGCCCTATGCTGGGCTGGCTTTGCAACACTGGATCCCTGCCTGCAGCAGGCCAGGGCTCTACCAGAGGGACAGGACGTAGGAGTAGAGGACAGAAGGCTGCCTGGGAGCAGCCCTTGGAATTCACACTGCCTGATGGCACCTCACCGGCCCAGGTTCAGCGAGTCTTTGAAGGACAGTCTCTAGCGAGTCCTTGAAAGACAGTCTTAATCACAGTGGAGTGGAACAAATATGAGCTGAACAAATATCTGGCTGTGTGAACAAGGCCAAGTCTCATTGCTTTGGGAATCTGTTTCCTGATGGGGATGGAAAGAGTGTGTGTGAGAGCGCAGGGTTAAGAAGGGACCAGGGCAGCTGAGACAGGGAGGCTGCTGAGGCCAGGACTGCAGCCCTGATAAGGTATAGGTCCCCATGTGTGGGTGGAGATGACAATATTTACTATGTAGTTCTTGCAAGGCCCAGAAACAATAGTCTGCATCAGTGTTTTGTAAGCACTGAGGGATGGACTTTAGCTTACCCATGCTCTCCGGAGTCCCATCCTGGGCCTCTGATGCCTGGGGTGGCACTGTCAACCCAGAAAAGGCCTCAGTGTCCCCCTCTGTGCTCCAAGGCAGAGTTAAGGACACACCTCAGGCTGCCTCCGAGGTTCAGGATGCCCCTTGAGCATCGTGGGCAGAGGGATTGCTGACCTCTGTCCTGAGCACAGCTGATGCTGGATCTGGACGGAGCCTTCCAAGGTCGCCTCTTCCCCTCCCCTACAGGGACCCCACCTCATCAGGGCAGCAGCCTCCTGCCTCAGCTGCACTGGGCCTTTCCCCTCACTGTCTCCACGCACTCACTGTCGCCAGCCTGGTTCCACGTCGAGGCCTGAACAGTCCCAGGTGGGCTTACCCAGTCCCCACCTCAGCAGATGGCGCTCAGGAGTAGATCTCGCAGGCTGGAGGCAGAGAAGGGCACTCCAGGCAGCAGGGAGAGGCTGGGGTGGGTAGTTTGTGCCATGTGGTTAGGCCAGGGTGCTAGTGCTCAGGAGATGAGCAAGCCACCCCATGTCATCCAGTCCCTGCTGAGCAACAGGAGGTGGCATGAGACCTTGCTCATTGTGCCCAGAACAGATGGTCACACGATACTAATGACAGGTTGGAGTTCAGAGAGCCATGAGGTGACAGGCAAGAGGAGACTAGGGCCCCTGGGTAAGGGCCATAGTGCCTTTTATCCCAAAGTGGCAGGAGCCAAGGAAGGGCCAGCAACCAGCTGAAGGGAGAGGGTCAGAGGTCAGAAAGCCACGAAAGCCAATGGCTAATGCCTTGCAGCTGCTTTAGCTGGTCCTAGCATGGGCCACTCCCCTATGAGGGTCAGGCTTTCAAGGAACAGGGCAGATGTAGAGCACTGGGCCCATGTGTGTCACACCAGATCAGAGCCTCTGAGGGAGGGGCAGGCTCTGCACTATTGACAAGTCTTAGAAAACCCAAGGCCTAGAGAGAGGACCATGAGGCCCCCATCAAGTCCCTCAACCAAGTGCTCCAGAAAGCTACAGCATGCCTTGGCGTGCTGGCCAACGGGTCCATGCTGGTTCTCAATTCAGGCATCCTAGCCCTCTGTCCTGGCCCAGGTGGGGCTGCCTGCAGCACTGCCTCCTCTCAGCAGGGGAGTCCCACTCTCTGGTACCACCTTCCCTAGCTCCTGCCAAGCCTGACACAGGGCAGGCATCAAGTCCCCCTGTCTTCTGTCAATCCTCATGGGGCTTCCAGTGTTCCTGCTCATTAATACTGTCATTGAAGAAAATGCTTGTGCCTAGGACATTGGGCACAAGGGTCACCCTGCCTGGAGAGCATACAGTCAAGGAAACTGTTGCATGAATGGAAAGTGCTACCTCCCCAAGCGCCACCTGCTCAGGGGAGTTCTCCGTGAGGTATATTTCTGTCAGTGGAACTGTCCCCTAGGGACTTCAGGGACATGCTGTGAGTGCAGAAAGCCATCCCCTCAATGCCAGTGCTCAGAAAGCAGAAACCACCTGGACCTGCCAAGAGGTGGAGGAGGCCCGAGTGTGGGAAGTGCCAGGAGTAGTGACTCACCCAGGAGCCAGGCAGGCAGACCTCAGGACAGGTGTCCTCATTTGGTTTTAGGGCTCTCAAATGCCCTGTCCACTGAAGGACAACAGCACAGGCAGGAGTAGCCACTGGCAGCAGGCCTCTTCCTGCACTCTGCGTCCTACCTGCACTCTGAAGGGCAGACACAGGCTCAAGAGCAGCCTCTCCCTTGAGTTGGCCCTTAGGAGACAGGCAGATGGGATCACTGTGCCTATTCCACAGAAGGCTCAGAGGAAGAGCTGGGGAGAGGCCCAGCTGCACATCATACTGGGCTACCCTTCCTGCCATGCGCTACCTGGGAGTTCTGGGGTCGTCAGACCCCTCTGTCTAGAGTTCCCCATCACAGCAGTGAATGCTCAATGAGCACGCCTGCGCCAGACCCTGTGCAACCTGCAGGGAGACAGGGCCACACCTAGCTGCCCCAGAGGGGCGTGGTGTGGACTGTGCAGCTAGCATTAGCCCAGAAGCTGCTCAGTAGACGGTGAAGCTTGGCCCTGGTTTCTAATGGCTGCCCTGGGGATTTGGCTGAGGACAGATTAAATGACTCCTGGGCAGAGGGAGGTGCTAAACACAAACCTCTGTACTGCCAGGTGGGCCTTCAGCAGCAGCATAGCCTCTACCCCATGGCCCCATGGTGTTGGGGGCCTCCTGGAAGGTCATGATTACTGACACCTGGCTGGCTTCTGGAAGGTGCTTGTTAATCCTGCTGGTTCTCCAGGTTTCCCGTCAGCCCCCAGTGTGATCTGAGCAAGGCCAGGCAGGCCTGGCCTCTTAGCTCACCACCCAGACTCTGGCCAGGTTTGATTCCTCATGGGCACACCAGGTGCCCCAACAAAGTGAAAATGGCCAGGGAAGATGACAAAGAGAATGGCTGTGACCAGGTACCTGCTCAGTGCAACATGGGACCAGGTACCTGCTCACCAAGTGGCTCCTCTAAGATTCTCTGGGGCTATAAGCCACTTTGTGCGAATGAGAAACTGAAGCTCAGGGATGTGAGCTGGCCCTGGGTCACTGACCTATCTGGTGACCTGGAAGCCAGAACCAAACCCAGGTCTCACTCCAGAACCTGGGTGAGGAAAAATGAGAAAGAGGAGCAGCTGCTTGGAGTTTTGGTCCAATTACAGGTGTCCCTGCTCAGACCTCAGAACCAAGATGTGGCCTGGGCAAGCAAATAAACTGTCAGCTTCCCTGGGTCAGCCCAAGTGGTCTGGCCTCAGGAAATTCTGAACTGTTGGCTTCCTGCCAACAGGTGACTGTCCACCCTGGCCTGCTGAATCTAGCTAGAGAGAAGCTGGGTGGTGGGGTGGAGAGGTGAAGCAGGCAGGGCTGGTGGCAGTGCCGAGAACAGGCTACCCTGCCCAGGCAGGTGGAAGGGTGGAAGAGACCTAGCCAGTTTCCTGTTTCTACACAGGGCTCCTCGTCAGATGGCAGGTGATGGACTGTGGTGCTCCTTGGCACCTTCCGTCTGTGGCTACGGTGGAAGGTACATACAGAGCCCACCTGAATGCTGCAGTGCTGGAGCCGGGGCTTGAGCAGCCAACACACCAGGAATCGGGAATGGAGGTGGGATACTCAGGTGGCAGAGGGCATTGAAGACACTTAGACAAAAGTCTGAGAGGCCAAGGAACCCAGGAAGGAGGTTAATACAGGGCTGGGACACATTCAGGTTTAGGCCTAAGAAAGAAAGATGGCTCTAGCTACCATGTGATCACCAGTGGAGCTGGGAGACAGAACAGAGGCTGGGCAGTGAGAAATGGGCCTGGATGTTGGGACACTAGAGGCCTGAAGCCCAGGACAGTATGAAGGTCAAGTGTTCCCAGTCCCCCTTGGGATGGGTAGGTCAGAATCACCTGTATCTGTGGGACTCAGCTCTACCATCAGCTGCTGTAAAGGGCGACTAGGCAGCAGAGGCTCCCTTCCAACCAGGCTGGGTCTCCAAAAGCATTAAGACTCAGGTCCCAGAAGTCCTCTCCACATCACAGGGTAGCCTGGGGTAGATCACATCCCTTCATGCCTCAGTCCTCTCTGGGGCCACCCAGTGCCCTGACCACTCCTCTTTTCACTAATAAACCCTGCTGGGAACTTTGTCCACCCACTTAATCCCACAATAAGTGAGTCACTTTGACCTGCCTCTCAGACTTTTGTCTAAGTGTCTTCAATGCCCTCTGCCACCTGAGTATCGAGACACAAATATATGAATGTTTCTCATGATTTCCAAAACATCAAGGCCCTACAACATAATCCACATAAGTTCTATAATTATAAATCTAAATAATCAAAATTATATCAATACAGTGACACTGATTATATTAAGCTTCCCAATATTTTGAAACTATTTTAAGAAACTACATAAAAAGTATGACCAAAGGTATAAGAGCCTTCTGACATATATAATCAGAACTACCTCTTTGAGAAAGCCTTGTTGATTATGATTTTACCTCTTCTATGTGAACAGAAGTTCAAATAATCAAAGATGATGACCCACCATCATTTCCCCACCATCCTTGAAAATACCTATTTGTCTTTCCAAGGATATTACTCACATTTTTTTTTATATAAACTAAAGAACAGATTCTAAATGGTATTCACAGGATATACTATGTTTGTAAAATGCATACTATGTTTCAGCTACTATGCAAAGTTCTTTTACAAAGGATTATTCTAAATTCCACAGGTGAAGAAAATGAAGCTAAGGAAGTTCTTTAGGGTCACAAGTCACGAAGAGCCAGAACCCTGGGATTTAAGAAAGCCTAACTCCAAATTAGACACCTTTTAATGCACAAGTTCTCTACTGAGATTCCTTCATTCTTCAGACACAGTATTACTCTATACACCCAATGGTATACCATCTACATTTTTCTCTGCTTTTCTAATTATGGCTTAAAGTAGCATTATAATACCTCTAGTTTCAGTTATAGTTTTTTATTGTGTTCTAATCTAAAAATTTGTTCACACCTTTTTACTCTACACCAAATGCTGCTTTGCACTCATTTTAAGAGCAAATACATTCGTAATTCTATAAAATTAAACACTTTCCTAAGACACTAATGCCTAAGTTTAAAATCCTTAAATATGACCCTGAGTAAACTATTTGCAATTCTGCTGAAGACACCTAGTATGTTTGTGAAATTTATATACATCACCAACACTCAACAGAAATCTGGGTGCACCCAGGAAGCCGCTAGTAAATTCTTTCATAAAGTCAAATAGTGGCATCTAATTTCTCACTCTTCTCACGTATGAGGTTTTATATAGAAAATATTTTCTTTAAAAAAAAAACACACACACACGTAGTAAAAAGTAAGAAGAAAAGACTTCCTAAAGAAATATTGTTATATTACAGTCAGATTATGTTAGGAGTACATTATACACACCTGTTCCAAAGTCTGACTAGGAAGATGTGCCTCTGTCATAACCAATCCATAACGTTGAGTAGCTAAATTTCTCATTTCACTGTACGTGGCCCAATCATGAAGGGCTACTGTTGTGAGATTGTAGAAAGTCTTGTCTAGGTAGTGAGTTACATAAGCTACCAGAAAAAACAAATTCCAAACAATTTTTGAATAATAAAAACAGCAGAAAAGGAACTAGAAAGGAAAAAAAAAACAATACTTGTCTTTGAATATTATATTTCTTCCTTTAAGATAAGGTACTAGGAAATAAACACAAAGGAGTTACAGAATAAATTAGCACATACCAAAAATAATACCCTCAAGGTGTTATTTCTTCTTTCATAGTTTATTAAAGAGATATAGGATATGAATTAAGAAGGAAAAAAAACTCACCTCGAATGTCAATGAATCGATTGAAAAACCTAATTGGATTTAGCGAGAAAAAAAGAGCCAGGTCTTTCATGCCAACTTTGAAAGGGTTTCGGTCATCCAGCTTTAAATGAGTATGCACAGAAAGTCTCAGATCCTTCTCTATTTCTTTGCACAACTTGTCCAACAAATGCTGTTCAGAGATGAATTGATAGTTTAATTTTTCAAAATGATATCCCAATTGTATTGTTTCTCTATATGACTATGTTTTGAGAGTTTATAATCAGTGCATTGAAGAAAAAAATTATCAAAATAGTTTTGTTTAGGATTCTAAATACATCATGATATTTTTTTTTAATTGGAAAATGGAAAATTATTTTGCTCATTTTATACCAATAATTTTAGAGGGAGAGGGCCAGGGAGAAATTATCTAATTGTCAAACCTTTATTTTCATTAATATTTTAAATTTAGCTAAAAAGAAAACCAAAAAAGCAATAGCTTCACAATAAGGAACATGAATATGTAATATAAGCATAAAATTTATGGGAACAGCAACAAAGGAGGAAAAACCCCACAAATATGCAAGTGAGAAAAGAAAAGAAATCTTTCTGATCTACCACAGAGTTCTAAATACTGGACATGTATTTCATTTTCTAAATAAAAATATTTATGGGTTGGGGATATAGATCAGTAGGAGACACCTGCCTGCCTAGTATATGCAAGGCCCTGGGTTTGAAGGAAGAAAAAAAGAAAGGAAAGTAGGAAAGGAGGGAGGGAGAAAAAGATGAGGAAGGAAGACATAGAGAGGAAGGAAGGAAAAAAGGGAGGGAGGGAAAAAGAGAGAATATTTTTAATTCAAAAAATTACATAAAATTTTCCTAATTTCATCAAACCCACATAGGTTTACACTGTAAAGTTGACTCATTTTTAGTTCTTCCCTCCAAATAAAACATCACTAGATGGAAATTTGATTTTAAAGGTATCAGTGTTTATTATAAACACTAAAACAGGAAACACTATATATTGCAGTCAAATTGTTATGCAAATCTTTTAAATAATTCTCTCCTCTAAGATACTCTTCATATGAAATTCAATAAAATATTAATAGTAAAATTGCCTTAACTGTACTATCAGCAGCATTCAACATTCAAACACATTTTATGTATACATTCTTCTAATTAATACAAATTTAAATTCGAACACATTGTTTGCTAAATTAAAAATTTCCAAATTCCTAGTCTGATTTCTAAAATGATTATGAATTACAGACTATTTAGCATAATAGTGATATTATAACTAAAAATAGTTCCTTTGCTCTATACAATGATTTATAAAGAGTAATTTTTGACTCAATGGAAGTCTGTTTCAATTCAAAATTTTTTTTCAAACACTGCATTCCAAAACATTATTTAATCCTTTTCAATCTCAAATATGGTCTTACCTCATTTAAAATTTCCATAATTTCCTTGTCATAGCAATCCAGGAGAATCTCATAGGACTCTAAATGCCTTGCATGCATCATAGCCGGCACAGAGTCTCGTAAAGCACTGAACATGTACTAACGAAAACAAATTTTAAAGTATGAATTTAGAAAAAAAAAACGAGCTATAAACAATATTACAAAGGCTATTTATCTGAATCAAGAAAGATAAAACCTTGATCTGAAGAAAATATGATTTTTCTACAACTATCTAACTTTCCTAAATAAAGTATGTAATTTAACTAAATACATAAAATTTTATATTGACATCCTTTCCTACCTTATACACTGAAACTGCTTTATTTCCATAAACAAAAATGATGAATAACATGTGGTTTGCTGATGAGTAATGTCAGACTACTAATACCAATTAAAATCAAGTGAAATGAGAATGATCAGGAATAAGTGAGAAGTTAAATATATTAAAATTAACTTCATTCATATTAACATAAAATTAAACCACAGAAACATTTATTGGATATTCATAATATTGTTCAAAACAGTATTAGAGGTCAATTTTAAAATAGTTTATTAAATCAGATAAGCTATTTTAAAACTTAAAGTGAATAAAATATGATGAGTTAATTCTTTATTATTCTTTACTTACATGTAATCTAGCTGCATCAATGGCATTTTCATACACATCATCTAAATAAATTGGGAAGACTGCTCGATGCCAGTATAAAAAACAACAGTCACACTGTATTTGAACTCTACAATATAAGTATTATAGTAATTAGTGGTATCAAAACTAAAGTTTCCCAAAACAACATAAAAGAATGACTTTATATACTATTAGGGCAAGAGACCTGTCATTCATTTTACATTCCCTACATCACTTCACCTAACGTTAGTTCAGAAAAATCACAAAAAAAATTATTTTTCAAATTGAGCTAAGATTTTAATAAAATTCTCCAATACCTGACACTGACAGAATTTTGCATATATGGAGAATTAGATTCTCAAAAAAATAGAAGAAAAAATTATCAAACTACAATGGTTGACTTTTAAAGAAGAGTTTAAAATAAATTTATTTTCAATATTATTTAATATGACTATTGCATAACATGTATCATTTTACCTGTTTCCAAGTTGGAAAGTAAAACTTAAAAAACTGTAATGCAAAAAAGTCCAGTCACACATACCCTATCCATAGTCTCTATCACCAAATGACTATTTCACACCTTATAAAGTAACAAAATGATCATTAAATCTTATAATGAAGGTTTAATATTTCTTCCAAAGATGGAAAACTAAATGCAACTATAAATATATGTTCAGCTCAAAATTAAAAAAAAAATATATATTATGAACATTAAAGATATTATTGTGCTGTAACATAATTCAGCTGGAAGTCAAAATTTGTAAGGCTCATTTTCCCTTCAGGAAGCTTATTGTTTACTCAACAAAAAGTAAACAATAAAGTCACAAGTAGCTGCAAAAATGTGACTGGCTACTGACATTGTAATTAAAATTTCTACCTCAAAATAAAATTATAGGACACTATGAGTCAAAGGATCTCTAAGTTTCTCACAAATTGATGAAGCCTTACAATAAAGCAGCAATTTTGAAAGCCCAGTAAGTGATAATCAGCATAATAATCACAACATGCACAAGAATCTGCCTAAGGCTCTGAGTGCACTGCTTTTCTAGAAGCCGCATGCTTCATGGAGAAGAAAAGCTAAATGAATATGATCCCTAGTCACAGTCTCACTTTGGTCATGCCAAAGAAATTAAAGAGGACTAATGCTCAATCTGAATTTTACTCCTCTTTATGCTAAAAAAGAAAACTAATGCTCCAAATAGCCCTATTTTTTGAGTATTATTATATTCACCAGTCCTGCTTACCGTTCTGTAAGTTCACTGATAAGATCCACTTTTTTCATGACTACTTGAAGTGGAAAGAGTTCTTCATCTTTGAATGTTTTCTATCAGGAAGTAGGGAAAAGACAGAGAAGTTACAGTCAAAGTAAAGGCAGATTTCTTGGATCAATAACAAAGAAACTGTGAAATTTCAGACCTTATATTTATTCCATAAATAATAGCAATACATTGACCATTTGTGTGCCAACACTTAGTGCTAAAGAAACGATAAGTCGCCGTTGCTTTGTGCTTGGTCCATTTGGAGTATTTTCAGCCAAAACTAAAGCAGAGAGCACATCAAGACGCTGTTCGCTGTATTTTTTGTCAGAAATTACTCTTTTCTTTAAGACAAAACAGAAAACTATTAATTTTGCTCCTGGGATAATGACCAAAGCTACAGAAGAAAAACTTCTCTTTATCTCTTCCACAATTCAGTTTAAGAAAACATAAATAACACCTTTCCCCCTGAGCTTGTCATATAATGTTTTGTACTTTCCTTCTGTAACTTTGTCTTAGCACTGATGGGAATAGCAAATGTATTGGGCATACTTTAAATTTTCCATATAAATTTAACAAGAAATCACTTCTAAAAACCCTTGAATTTCCATACTAATAAGAAATCACTTCTTTAAAAAAATGATACATCAATTTCAAAAGTACATACAATATCAGTTTTAGTAGAAGTATATTACAGTAGTATAGTATTGCATGCTGCAATTTCAGAGTAGATAACAATGATCCTAAATAAAAATCATAAAACACCATGGATATAAATGACCAAGATGTTATGTTCAAAGGAATGGAATAAATAGGCTAAGCTAGAAAACATATAAAACAGCAGGACAAAAAAAAGTAACCCAATTATGCTGAATATATAATAATTTGCATACCTTGGCGACAGAAATAGAATTAAGAGCCTGGTGTTGAAGGTGCTGTGTTATATGTGCAACTGAATCAGCCACAACCATGCTTCTTCTGTAGAACATATGCTCTATTGCCTTAAAAATCAAAAGTAATTTTGTTAAGATCAACTTAAAACTTTCAAGCAAAATTAAAGAATATCTTTATGACCTCAGGCAAGAGAAGGAATTTGTAAATGAGATACAAAAATAACACTATGAAAGACTGGAAAATTCTGCTGTATTAAAATTAAGAACTCTCTTTGTCAAAAGCCATCATTACCAAGCAGCTTGGGAGATTAAGGCAGGATGATCACAGTTCAAAACCAGCAACAGCAAAAAGGTAAGCAACTTGGTGAGTCCCTGTCTCTAAATAAAATACAAAATAGGGCTGGGGAAGTGGCTCAGTGGTTGAGTGCCCCTTAGTTCAATCTCGGAACTCCCCATCACCAAAAAAAAAAAAAAAAAGCTATTTTTAAAGAAATAAAAAAATAAGCCAAAGTATGAAAAGAGAATCTGCAAAGTACAAGAAATTAGTATTCAGTATATGTACAGACTCCCAAAGAATTTTTTTTAAAGGCATACAATCCAATTGAAAACTGAACAAAAACAAGAACACATCTTTCTCAAAAGAAACACAGTTAATAAATCATTGAATAAATATTCAGCAACACTAACAAATAGGGGTTGAACATAAAAAGTCATGACCAAACCCAATTATACCCACTAATTTATAAAAGAAACAAAAATACCTGAAGCCTGATAATATAGGTTAAGTATCCCTAAATTAAAAATCAGAAATTTGAAATGATCCAATATCAAAACTTTTGGGGCACTAGCATAACATGGCAAATGGAAAATTCCACACCTGATTTCATGTGCAAGAGTCATGGTCAAAGCATGGGCATGCAAAAAAAAAACAAAACAAAAAAAAAAAACACTGTATGAAGTTATCTCCTGGATATTTGTATGAGGTATATATGAAACTCTTAGTGAATTTTATGTTTAGATTTGGATCTCATTCCTAAGATAGCTCACTGCACATATGCAAATATTCTAAAAACAAAACCAAAAACAAAAAAATTGAAATCCTAAACATGTCTGGTCCCAAACATTTCAGATGCTATTCAACCTACACAAGGGCTGGCCAGCTAGAGAATAAGAGGAAGTCTAATATATATGGGAGGTATATAAAATGACATAATTATTTGGGAAAACAATTTGTCTTCATCCTAAAACTTGAATACACACATAGCTTACAACCCAGCAACGCACCCATAGGTATATATTACATTAGAAAAACTCTTCCACAGATACACCAAGAAACACAAGAATGGCAGCACTGTTTATAATAGCAATAACTGGAAACCACTCTCAATTCCATCCTCAACAAGCCACCAGCAATGGAAAGCAACAAAATACAGCTACTAATCCCAACATATTCCAATACAAAATGATGAGTAAAAAAGACAAAAGGAATATATATAATGTATTACTCCATCAACATAAACTCTACAGCCAAATGTAACTATGAGTGGTTCATGGATTCAGCTAAAAAGATAAACAAGGAAATAAGTGTAAAATTTCAGAACACTGATTTCCTCTGAGGGGCCTGGTTGAGATCCAATCCAGAAGGACACACAGGAGGCTTTGAAATCACTAGTAACACTCTATTTCTTCAGTGGGATACTATTTGTTCTTTAAAACTATACTGAAATATTATATATACTCACATCCATATTTATATTTCATTTAAAAAAAAAACAATATTTCTTAAAAAAAAAACCTGAAAATCCAAAGGCACAATATCAAAAAAAAGAAAATATTTCCTAAACAAATCTAATGTCCATTGTTAGCAGATATTTACCAGTAAATCTTAATTTAAATTTTTATATAAGATAAATTGGGCTCTCCTGCTTGAAAGTTTTATTTTTTATTTACACTATATGCTAAGAAACATTTTATATTTCCACAAGTACTATAATTTTGAATTCATATGACCACCTCTGTAAGTAGCCTACTGTTCAAATCATAAGATTATAAGCACTTTTTCTAAATATCAAAAAATCTTCCTATTAACTAATCTCATATGCATGTGAGCATTATAAAATAATGGATATAAAAATTTAAAAATAACATAATGGATGTTGTGTTTTTTTAACCTCATTTAACATGCTTTTAAATTTTTAAGAACCACTTTTAAAATTTCCATAAATAAAACTGAACTAATAATACTAAAACCTTACTATTTCCTTTCTCACTACCTTAACCTTCAATAAAGTTTAACTATATAAGCAGTCTTCAACCTTCAATTTTTCTACTTTATAATGGTATAAAAGCCTATGTTCTGTTTTTCCCTTTCAGTATACTATTCAATAAATCACATGAGATGAATTCAGCACTTTATTATAAAATAGGCTTTGAATTAGATGATTTTGCCCATCTGCAGGCTAATGTAAGCATCCTGGGTATATTAAGGCAGACTACACTAAGTTATGAGGTTAACAGTACATAACTCCATCATAAGTCAAGAAGCATCTGTAATGAACATTCGAAATATTTAGAAATTTCGTTTGAGAGGCAAGTATACTTTTTCACAAGTTTTTGTTCTCATGAAAACAAAAAGTCAAATGTTACAAACAAGATCATTCTAATTTAAGACTGGATCATTTGAGAAACATGATGGCAAGGTAACATAACCCAAGACCTACCTTCAGAAGTTCAACAAGCCTGCATAATGCCTTAACTGAGGTTTTGGTCATTGGCTTTTGCATGGACATGTAGAGACTCATTGTGGTTTTAATAATAGTACTAATACTATATGCATATAAGAAGCCCTGTAAAAGAAAATAAAACACTGAGTATAATCATAAGAAAAGATTTCCTTTCTTCAAGACTTAATTCTCTATGTTAATAGTAGTTAGTCCCCAACTTGCCAATAATTAGTGTTTTCAAGTTCCTTTTAAAGCCAGTCTTAAAATTTTGAAATAATCTTGCTTTCAGGGACAATTTAAGCTTAAAGCAGCCCTTAAAGTTTAGACTACCACAAAAACCAGAAGATTAGTACCATTGAAATTATAGTATATAATCAGTTTTTAAATATTTCCATTAAAAAAAAACTTCAGAGAAATGGTTTGGATGTCAGGGAGGTTTCTACTTTTCCTCATCTTACCTGCCAGGGAAGAGAACAGACTCCTATCTGTTGCCACGTAGGGCAAGAACTGAGGACTCTAAAGAGCTAGGAATTAAAAAAGAAGAGAGCTGCTTTCTGACCAAAGCAGACACACAAGGAAATCTCTGAGTTCCAAGCCACTTCCACCTTTCCTCTTTTCCTAGACCAGTCCACACAGTCCATCTGCTATCCTGTCTCTGCTAATCAGGCCTTTTCTCCTTTTAGCTCACTGAGAACAGATTGCCTCCTCCCCTTCAATCCATGAAGAAAGCACAGGTTTAAAAACATTTTTGACACTATTAAATTCAGGGAAAGAATAAATAAAAAAACAGGAAAAAGGGACGTTAACTCTCAATTTTTTTTTCTTTGTACCAGAGATTGAGCCCAGGGCACTTAGTCTATAAGCCACATCCCCATCCCTTTTTATTTTTTACTTTGAGACAGGGTCTCACTAATTTGCTGAGGCTGACCTTGAACTTGCAATCCTCCTGCCTCAGCCTCCCAAGTAGCTGGGATTATAGTATGCGCTTCCACACCCAGCTCAAATATATTTTCCTTTAAACCCAAAAGAGACACACAGAAATGCAAAGATAATGATAGCAATTCTCTGGGCTTCTACAGGTCCCCAAAATATACATTTATATTTCAAAGATGAACCAACTATGTAATTGTGAATACAGGCAAGAAGGTGAGACAAGATCTACACCAGTGTTTGTCAACCTTTTTCTCCTGCCCCACCACACATGAGAAAGTTCTCTCACAGAAGTAACCATGGCTCTGCTAAAGGAATGATACTCAACAGAGTAGAAGTGGGAGTTTCTCTGAACCACTACTCACCTGTGGTGAAGAAACATGCTTAAGTATGAGAATGAGGAAATGAAAGAGAAAGAAAGAAAGCAGTAAGACCAAAGCATGGGATATACTTCAAGAAGGAGCTGCAAGTCTTACCTTGTCAGCTACAGACCATCACATCAACCCTGCCCTAGTGCCATGCCGGAAAAAGTTACAAAGCAGAAACAGAAGCAGGGAAGTAGGTAACTACTCATCATTATCCTACCTGCCAGAGAAGAGACAGACTCCACTCTGCTGCCACACTACGGCAGGCAGAAAAAAGGATTCCTCCCCCCCCCCAATTGGGGGTTTGAAGTACAGAACACCTGGGCCCATTCCACCCGCTTCATCACTAATCTGTGAACTGGCTACACATGAAGGATGTACTTTAAAATCTAAATGGGGTCAGGGGAGTCTGGGACCTCACTGTTAATGACAGAATGAATAATATGAACCACCTTTCCCATTGAGAACTAGAAAAGGTGAGCAAAACAGTTCTGAAATCTCTCGGAAGGCATGAAAGAGCTAGAAAAAAAGTAAGAAAACAGGAGGCCAAGATCTAAGCGAAGACAGAAACCCAGAGAAGGGAGCCAGTATTTGGGGTTGCCTTCTCTTAGAATATCTACATTAGAGGATTCTGTTAAAGACAAAAGCCAAGTACATCTTTCAACAATGTCTCCAGGGAAGAGGATAAAAAACAGGAGTTCACAGCCCATCAAGGAGGGTAGAAAGTTCTGAGAAACCATGCAGGCTCTGTTTGGGGACCCTGAAAAGATGGATTACCTGCCCCCTCCCCCAATTAAGGGTGAACTGGAACAAAACTAGCCATCAGAAGTTTAAGTCCTTCAAATCATCTCAATCCATGACTGGATTGATGTAATCCAGGCTGCCAACTGTCCTGGACTGATTGTGGTAGACTGGGTTCCCAATCTATCCTAAACAGCAGATTAGATATAGAGAATAAGAATAGAAAAAGAAAAGAACAGAAACAGTACTGAGGCATGACTGAGAATTTCCCACAAATTCAAGAAACTACAAATTCCAAACAGCACGTACACAAACACTTATGAGCATCAAAGTAATACTGCCAAAATCCAAAACCCAATCTTATAGGTAATTAAACAAAGATGTCTTAAAAAAAAAAGATTTAAAATCAGCAGCTAACTTTAACAAAAACAAAGCAAGCCAGAAAACAATGACATCTTTAAACCTAGATGAAAAAAAACCCAGCCAACCCAGAATTCTAACACAGCAAAACTACTGAAACGAAGACATACGCAGACCCAAAACTATGCCAATTCATCAAAAAAAATGCATATTAAATGAATTACTAGCAGGTATTCCACACAAGGATGAAAAGAAATAGAAAGTATAGGGCAGTATGAATCCAGATGAACACTGACTATAAAATAACAAAATATAAGCAAAAATAATGCTTATATTTAAAATATACAAAGTCTTCTTTGATATAAGGAGAGTAACTAAGAACAGAGTAGGGACGAAGAGCATGAGAAGAAGATTAACATTAAACAGGGATGAGAGATGGGAGGGAAAGGGAGAGAGAAGGGAAATTGCATGGAAATGGAAGGAGACCCTCAGGGTTATACAAAATTACATACAAGAGGAAGTGAGGGGAAAGGGAAAAATAATACAAGGGGGAGAAATGAATTACAGTAGAGGGGGTAGAGAGAGAAGAGGGGAGGGGAGGGGAGGGGAGGGGGGATAGTAGAGGATAGGAAAGGCAACAGAATACAACAGACACGAGTATGTTAATATGTAAATCAATGGAAGTGTAACTGATGTGATTCTGCAATCTGTATACGGGATAAAAAGGGGAGTTCATAACCCACTTGAATCAAAGTGTGAAATATGATATATCAAGAACTATGTAATGTTTTGAACAACCAGCAATTAAACAAAATTCAATAAAATTCAAAGAAAAAAAGAAAAAGAATGAAAACCAAAAAAATAAATAAATAAAATAAAATATACAAAGAATCAAAGTTACCAATAGCAACACAAAAGGTGAGAGGGAAATAAACAGAATTAAAGTGGTTTAAAACCATTACATTATCTGGAAAGTGGTAAAACTACTAAGTTATATGAGAGCTCAGTGAGAAAACAATACATCTTTAAATCTCCAAAGTAATCTCAAAAAGAACAGTAAAATACAGAATAACAAGCTATTAGAGAAATGAGAAATAAAATGATAAAAATAATCCACAAGGAAGGAAAAGGGATATAGAACAAAAGTAGACAAATAGAAAGCAACTAGTTAAGTGATAGTTTTAAAAAAATATACATCAAGGGCTGGGGCTGTAGCTCAGTGGTAGAGCACTTGCATGGCACGTGTAAAGCACTGGATTCAATCCTCAGCACCACATAAAAATAAATAAATAAAAATAAAGGTATTCTCTTCCATCTACAACTAAAAAATATTTTTTAAAAATGTATATACATCAATAGTTACATACATTTTAAAAAAAAGTTCAATGAAAAACAAAGATTATCAGATTGGGGAAAAAATGTTACTTACAGGAGAAACACATAGGGAGCCAAAAGGCTCTAAGAATAAATATCAAGAAAGATATACCATGCAGATATTAACTAACAGAAAACTGGTATAGCTATGTTAATATCACACAAAAGAGACCTAAGACAAAAAGCATTACTAAAGATAAACAAGTATTTTTTTTCAAGGGGCAGGGGTGATAGGGATCTAACCCAGAGCCTCACACATGCTAAGCACATGCCCTATCACTGAGCTACATCCCCAGCCCACAAACACACATTTCGTAATGATAAAAAGTCCAGTTCTACAAGATATAACAATTCTAAACTTAATACATAATCTACATAATCTCAAATCATATGAAACAAAAATTGACAGAACTACAAAACTAAATAGACAAATGCACAATAGTAGGAGATTCTGACCCAGCTCTCTCAATAACAAATAGAATACACAGAAAAAAATCATTTATAAAAGTAAGCCTCTTGTCATATACACAACACTGCAACTGACAAATGTAAATTTTACATTCTTTCCAAGTACACATAAAATGTTTACGAATGCTGAGCCAAGGCTAGGACTTTATAAATTTCAAAACAAATAATTTGAATATTGCTTCAAATCAGTAATAAAAAGATAACTAAGAAATTAACTTGTAAATTAAGAAACATCATTTAAAAACCCACAGATTTAAGTCACAATTAAAATTTTAAAATATTTTAAACTGATAATGAAAATACAACATTAAAATTTATGAGATGCAGTTAAAAAAAAGTCATGCTTTAAAGGGAATGCAGAGCTTTGGGTTAGGAAATCCAAATTAATAAGGCACATTTATCCAAAAATAACCAAAAGAATTTTAAACACAAAAACATACCCTTATCCTTTCCCAGTATTTTCTAATTGTAACTCCTATAAATTAAATTAACAAAGAAATTACCCCAAAAAATATTCCAAAAAAGAAGACGTAACTACCTGTATAAAAATATTACATAATATTGGTGAGGTCTTCAGCAAATTTATCCATTCTCTGCTCTTTAGATAAAATAGATTCCATTTTCATCATCCATGAGCTCACAAAGACGTAGTAAGACTGTACATCTCTCACAAAGGAAAATATTGGGGTTACTAAGCACAGGAAAGAAACTGAGTTTGATTTTTATCATGTTGGTCAGAATAAAATTTTTCCTTACAGCAGCCATTCAAAAGATAGATATCATAGATATAATTTACTTACTCAACAAATATTTCCTGAGTGCCTATACAGGTGAGGCATTCTATTTAGTACTGAGAACAAAACAGATGCAAATCCCTTCCTCTATGAAGCTTATATTCTAGAGTTACATAATCAAGAAATCAATTATTAAAATCTTAAAATAACTCAAAGATGTTAGAGTATACATCCTGTGAGAAAAAAATAAAGCAGAGAAAGGGGCAGGGCCTGGATCAGGGGTACAATTTTAAATAGAGTGATCAAAGTAGGCTAATTAAGTAGGTGACTTCATGCCAAGATTGAAAAAAATGAATGAGTAATCAAGGCAAAATATATAAGAACAGAATTTAAGAAAAGTAAGTAATAAGCGTAAATGTCCTAAGATATTTGGAAATGTGTCTGGCATGTTTAGTTAATAACAAAAATTTAGTCAGTATGACTAGAGCAGACTAAGCAGGAATGAGAGCAGAAAAGGAAAACAGAGAAGTACAGGGGTGGGGCTCAAGATGTGGGGAAGAGACTGGAAGTCCTTACGGAAAGAACGGACTTCAACTGAGTGACATGGGATGCCATTAGAAGATCTGATCAGAGTGACTTGATCTAACTTTATGATGATCAGTATCACTTTTCTGACAAACTATAGAGGGGACAATGGTTTTCTTAGGAAAAGCACCAAGCAAGCTACTGTATTAATGCAAGATAAAGAGAATGACAGCTTGAACCAGAAAGAACAATGGAAGTTGCCAGAATCTCGATTGAAAAGATCACAGTTATTGAATGCTGTCTGCCAGCCACTTTTTTAAGCACTTTACAAAAATTTGCTCATTCAGTCTTCACATTGGCCTTATGAGGTAGATGCTAGATTTCCACCTTACAGAAGAGGAAACTATCACACAGAAGTAATGTGCCAATATCATACAACTAGTAAGCTTCCACACTAATATTCAAGCCCAAATCCAGGAAGCTGTCCCATCCTGAAAACAAACAATAAGGGTAATTCTACTATTCAGAATGATTACAAACAAATCACTCTGCCAATATGTCTAAGACAATCTCATTCAGATGGGAAATTTTAACTCCTACAAGTTATTTAATTTTTCCTCTCTAAAAAAAAATGTGCAAAAAATGAATAATTCCTTTTTATGTGATCCAACAATACTAATTCTTTTTTTAAACCCTTCTTCAGATAGCATAAAGAAATATCTGACTATTGCCAGTCAGAATCACTAACTGAGAGCTCTTTGGGGCAGGAGACTAAAGATACTCACTTGACTAAGGGTAGAATCCCACAGTGAGGTTGGTGGGTAGCCACATTGCCAGGCAAACTGTCAATCTCAAAAACTAAGTCTGAAAAGGGATTACATCAAAATCTGTAATGTGTTTAGGGGTATAAAGCAACCCCTAGCATAAAACTCTGAGAAAAACAATTTCTGCGGAGCCATGATTCCATTAAACAAAAGATATCAATAGTTACAGTTTTGGCTTTGCTTCTAAAGGTGCTGAAATATATTATTAAACATCTATTTAAAAGTATGGAACAGTGAAAAAACAAGGTCTTAGAGCAGCACTTTCAGTTTTCAGGAGGCACCTAGATGGGTCATGAGCAACAACTCAGGGGGATCTTGAAGGAAGTGATGAAAGAACTCCCAGTGGGAAAAGCTATGGGGATGATGCATTTGATGGTCCAGGGAGTGTGATAAATGAAGTGTCCCAGGTGAGAATAAATGTGGACTTGTAGGCTGGGTAAATGCTTTGTCTGGTAGTGCAAGGATCGGAAGGAGATGCATTGGAATACTATGAACAGGAGTTCTAGAAAAGAGTCATGTTTAGAAAAGACAAATGTTTAGGGTGAATATAAAGTGTAAGATAATTCCAGTGAAATTCATAAGAGCTGTGCGTTGAAAGTGAGTGAGGAATATAAGGAGTTTCATTACATTATGTTGAGTATGTGAAAAACTACTAATTTTGCTGGTCAAAAATGGCAGGATATTGACAATTTCATATGGAAAAAAAAAGTCATAAGCAAGGATCAGAAAAAGAGACTAGACTATGTAGCATTCCCTGATAGCAAGTAGATCAATTATGCATAAGGCATTACAAAAGCAAAAAGCATTCTCAGCCTCAGATCAGACTGTCAACAAAGTAGAGGTTTACATCAGTTTTGCCCATCACTCTCACATTCAGAGCCAGATCTTGAAACTGCTTCAAGTTAACAAAAAGTATAAAAATGCCCCAGAGTCTCATCAGATTATCAGCTTCCTTTCAAAGTACAAACAGGAAAAACACTAACAACAACAACAAAAAAATTTCCTGTCCCAATAAAAAGCACTAAGCAATGTCAACAACAGTACGTCAACCTGAGAGTGACACAAGGGTTTAGACCTCTATCCCCTAAAGGCAGTTATTTTTGAGGGTCAAAATGGTTGTGAATGAAAAGCAAAATGTAGCAACCACAGACTTTGAATCCCAGTGAAGGCAGTGGCTGGGACACTGATGACTTCAAATATAACATTTAGTGTAGGGGCAGGGAAACTCCTGCAGTCCTCCCTCTTCACTTACATAAACACTGCAGCCCACCCTTCAGACAGCTCTATCACCCCCCAACTTGCTTTAAAATGTCAGGACAAAGCTCACACTGACTGCATTTCCCTTCTCCAGAGTTTCACTTTAGCGAGGTGAATTTTAGGTTTCTGGCATAACTGCAAAAAGAATAAAAAACATAACCACCACCTTCAGCTCTCTGAAACTCCAAAATTTTATTTATACACACACACACACACACACACACACATATATATCATGTACACTGTCTCATGTAAACTCTAATAATCTTAGGTGAGAAATAATAAAGATATCTCTCTCTCTCTCTCTCTCTCTCTCTATATATATATATATATATATATATAGATATAGATATATATATATATCTATATATATATATATATATATATATATATATAGAGAGAGAGAGAGAGAGAGAGAGAGATCGATTCAAATGAATTTAGAAACAAAATTTGTATGTGAACTTCTATCTCTACCTACTAAGACTCACTTCCTACTGTCTGGTGGGCTGATGTTCATCTATACTGCACACAGCTCCAGTGAAGCACAGTATATTATTTCAGAGCAACCTGCACAACTCTACCTACTGGAGATGCCCTACAACAGGACTGATACCAGTTTGAATTCCTTTTCTAATGTGTACTGAAGTGTGTGGCCTGGCAAACTTCATTTCTCTAAACCGAATTTTCCTCCTAAAAATAGGATTAAAATAGGATTAAAAAGTTTAGAGTAGCAGTTAATAGTTTGGGTTCCAACAGCTGAACTTCCTGGTTCTGCCACCTAATAGTTATTTAAACTTGGGAAAATTTAATCTCTCTCTACTTAACTTTTCTAATCTATATAATGGCAATAACATAAGTTATCTATTTACTTCATGGGCTTTTCTGGTAAATAATACGTGAGAAGTTCCTGAAATTTTATACATATATATACACACACATATACATACATACATACACACTCCATACAGTGAGCACTCCGTAGTCTCCAGCTGTTACTTTTATTATTTCTCACCAAAGATTATTACAGAATTTACCTGAGACAATGTGCATAACCCTTCAGCACAATGTCTGCTACATAGTGAATTGCTCTAAAATGTTATCATTACTATCTGTTATCTCCACCTTCCATTTTCAATTTAACCTTCTGGAGCCACAGAGATCAAATCTGCTCTCTCTTCACTCTGAATGACCCTCAGAAAGAAACTCACCACATCATTCTTCAGATTTCTCTTTTAAAGGACAAACTACAGAAAGACTCTCCATGGCCTTTAAAAAGAGAAGGCATGGTTCCCAGATCCTCTGCCATCCTGATCAGCTTTACTTAGCTGGAGTTCTGGCCCTTGTAAAAAGCAGTACTTCCAAACACTAACTATGATCTAACCAATAAGAATTTAATGAAATTAACAATTCCCTTGGCCCAGATAAGTCCATGACCTGGGTACTATGTTTATTCATGCAATCCGAGGATACGCTGGCATTTTTAACAACTGCATCTCACCACAAAAGAATACTGAGCTTCTAAGAACTTAATTACCCACACATTTTTTTAACTTACTGATAACGCAACTATTTTTAACCTAATTCCTGTTAACCTAACTCTCCATCTGATATTAAATTCACCTCTTTATACCCAAACCTTTGTCCCTCTTCCACTGTTTTAGGATGTACAATAGAGCTCTGGTATCTCTGCTGTGAGCAGACCTACCTGAAGTGTTATCATTTTCCACTGACTAATCACAATATATGCGGCGCCTAAAAGATACTTTAAGGATTTCCTGTATTTCAGTAATGTTTCTTCTTCCCTCATTGTAAAGCAGAGACCCAATTTCACCTTGATCATCAGGATCAACAGAAAGTAGTTAAGAATTCCTGTTATATTTTTCAACATAACACAGACAATATATGTATACAGAACGAAGTCAATGGTATAGTCTCATGCCATTTCACTTAAAATCTTCATCCAATTTAACAAGTGTTAGCAGTATACTCGTGTAACAATGTGCTATACATTGATTTCTGAAGCTGGGTGATGAAAACATGTTTCTTTACATTATTTTTATTATATGCATGTTTGAAAATTAACCCAATAAGAGATAAACAAAACATAAAGATATAAATGTCTGAAGGAACAAAGAGTTAAGTGTTCTTTTAGGAAGTAGGACTGAGGTACAGGGAAGAACAGGACAATTGGGCTCACGACAATTCTTTTTCTCTTTAAGCTTTATCACTTTTTGACTTTTTAAATATATGCATACATTACTTTCACAAAAATAAAAATAAGATGGGCATAGTGGAGCATGTCTACAATCCTTACAACTAATAGAGTTGAGGCAGAAGGATCCAAAGTTCCAAAGTTCAAAGCCAACCTCAGCAATTTACTGAGATCCAGTCTCAAAACAAAACGTGTTGGGGATATAGTTGAGTGGTAGAACACTTGTCTAGCTTGTGCAAAGCCCTGGGCTTAATCTCTAGTACTGCAAAATAAAGAAACAGAAATTCAGATAAGTAAGTAAAAATGGGAATAAAAAGAAGAGCAGCAAGTTAAAGTCAATTCCTCCAAATATCATGAACACCCAAGGTTCCTGATTTCATCAAAAGACATACATTGTTGGGTGAGGTAGCACATGCTTAGAATCAGTTACTTAGGAGGCTGAGGCAGGAGGGTTACAAGTTTGAGGCTGGCCTCAGCAACTTAGCAAGACCCTAAGCAACTTAGACCCCATTTCAAAATAAAAAATAAAAATGACTGTGGATGTGGCTCAGTGTTAAGCACCTCTGGGTTTGATGCCCGGTACAAAAAAAAAAAAAAAAAAAAAAGACACACTGCAAATAAATCAGACTTCACTTTAGGAAAAAAAAAATATGGCTAATAAAAAGTGTATCTATAAACAATAAGCCTACACTTTAAACTGACTTTAAGCCTACACAATTTTTTTTTAAAAAGTTTCTAGAAAATAAATCTGGAAATTGCCCAAATTTCTCTGGTAATGAAAAAGTACCCTTGATCTTATAATTCAAATGCTTTCAATATAAAACATTATAAAACATATATTTTCACTAGAATTGCTTATGAAACCTACTTGGTAAGTGATTGAGCTTTCTGCTGTAAGAAAGTATCCCTGTGTATTTTAATGGCTTGAAGACTTTTTCTGTCTAGAAGTTTGGCAGCTGCTGGTATTTTCTGGATCAGAAAATTATCAGGAAACCAAATAATATTAGCAGTTAATGTGATGGCTGGTACCTGAAACAGTGAAGACAAGGGAGAAAAAAATATTAAATGCAAGCTTAACAACACACTGTTTAGTAGTTCTACAATGTACATGGAAAACAATTCATGAAAAAGTAACCACACAAAAAAATTCATTAATAGAGCCAGGTGCTAAAGCGCATGCCTGCAATCCCAGTGACTTGGGAAGATGAGGCAGTAGGATCTCATGTTTGAGAACAGCTTTCATAATTTAGAGAGGCCCCCTGCAACTCAGTGAGACCCTGTCTCAAAAATTAAAATAAAAAGGAGCATAGTGGAGCACGCCTGTAATACCAGCAGCTCAAGAGGCTGAGACAGGATGATCACAAGTTCAAAGCCAGCTTCAGCAATTAGCAAGGCTTTGAGTAACTCAGAAAGACCCTATCTCTAAATAAATTTTTTAAAAAATAAAAAGGCTGGGGCTGGGGCTGGGGTTGTGGCTCGGTAGTAGAGCACATCCCTTGCATGTGTGAGGCCCTGGGTTTGATCCTCAACACCACATAAAAATAAATACATACATACATACATAAAAGTATTTTAAAAAAAGGCTGGGGATGTGGCTCAGTGGTTAAGTGCTTATGGGTACAAAAACATAAATCCCCAGTACACAAAAATAAATAAATAAAATTTAAAAATAAAAAGGCATGGAGATACAACTCAGTGGTAAACATTCCTGGGTTCAATCCCCAGTACCAAAAATCAAAACAGAACCAAAAAAACTCATTAATATATTAAAAAACAAATATTTTACTATGGCATAAAGTGAAAGCATTTCTATTTCTGGTGCTGAACACGTCAATTTTATTCTTCCTAAATATTAACACATACACAGGCACATACACACACCCAATTCCCCGCTCTTTTACAGATTTTACAATGAAAGTACAAATAAAAACTTGAATCCTCATGTCCTTACTTTCACTCTATTATTAGTGAAAAGAAATTTTTTTTCAAATGAGAGGGGGGAAAAAAAAACTGATGTCTGGTTCTCATGTGGTCCTGTATAATTTGATGACATTACAAACTAAATTTTCAATTCAGAAATCCCAGGGAAATATCAAAGAAGCAGAAAAAAAATAATTTTTTTATACATTAGCAGAAAGAATACTTTAAATTTTTTCTACGTTAACAGTAATACTGAGTGACAAAAAGAAGAGGAAAAAACAGAAGAAAAATGCAGTATTAGCAGTAAAATATATAAGGAAAAAAAATCTAAACATCCACCTGTCTATATATAGTCTTATGAAGTGGAATTACAGAATATTTTCATTTACTATGTTACTTATTTCTGGAACGCTTGGATTTTAAAACTGAATACTATCAAGATACTGGCCAAATTTTGTTACACTGTGTGCATGTACAAATATGAAACAACATATCCCATAATTACATACATCTATAATGCACCAATAAGAAAATGTGGAAGAAAAAAAAACTCTGAATACTATGGAATTATTTTTGTAAATAAGAATAAAATGCATTTTAAATATCTAGTTATATCCAAAATCTTTTCAATCTACTCAAAAAAATAAGTTCCAAATTCATACCTTCTTACAAATATCCAACAAAGACTTATAAAACTTTTTATCAACAGTTCGAAAAATTTGAAAGTGCAGTACAAAGAGTCCACAAATTCCAATATACTTGTCTCTCTGGTCAATTTCAGAAGGTTCTCCTTATAAAATAATAACACAAGAGAAAAATACACTTAAATTATGTTTATAAGGCAATGCAAACTTTGCAAACAAAAACCCCAAAATGTGATCTATATTACCAAGTTTGGCTTCTACATTTGCAAAAATTGAGCGAATACTATGTGCAAATTCTTCAGCAAAAGTGCTATTCTTTGACACAGATACTCCACCGTTGAGAGAATCAAACTGTTGTTCTATACAGGCCTATACAGGAGATATTTAAAGAGAAATTGAGGCTCTTAATCATAAAGAATCAAACATTTAAAATATATGATAAACACCTATAGTTATCATTTTAATATTAAAACTGAAACACAGATTCTTACTTTAGTACCTAAGTCCTCTTGACTGAAAAATGTGTATATACTTATACATCTGACTACAATTATGTGAAAGTAATAAAACTAAACCCCAAATATCTAATTCTGGATAAACAGATATCCAAAATGATGCTTAAGAGGTGTACAGAAGATATTTCTGATGACACACTGGGAAGCATGTTTTTATTTTACTTTGCACTCTCAAGGGTAGAACCTGTATTTTTTTCTGTTTACATTTGCTTTCCTAGCACTTTATTATAGTATGTGTGGAAATATCCCCTGGCAAAAGAATAAATATCAAAAATAGTTACCTTCTGAATCTAATGAACAGTTAAATTATAAAAACAAAAGCTGGGATTACTCTATTTAAATTGTGATCATGAGCAATATAAATTAAAAGTTACCCCGAAGCACATGTAAAACAGAATATAATCCAATCTCTTGGGGACACTACCTAAGTCAGACCTCTCCAATAGAACTTCCTGTGATGATGGAAACATTCTGATTATGTGCTATCTGATTAACAGTTTTCCAAGAATTACATGTGACTATTAGGTAATGGTAATACCTAAATGTAGCTATTATGACTAAGAAAGTGATTTTTAGGGCTAATGAGATAGCTCATAGTAGGCCTTGGTTTGATCCCCAGCACCAGAAAAAAAATAGGAAGTAATTAATGTATGCAGAATTTAAACATCTGTAGAAGGTACTAAATGAACTGTGCAGACTCAACATTATATTCCTTGAGCCTAGGATGAATTCATCAGACTTTTTTTTAATGGTTTTTTAGTTATACATGGACACAATATCTTTATTTTGTTTATTTATTTTTATGTGGTGCTGAGGATCGAACCCAGGGTCTCTCATGTGTGAGGCGAACACTCTACCACTGAGCCACAACCCCAAGCCCTCATCAGACTTTTTTAAGGTAGTTTTACAAACCTAAATCTAGAGGTATTTAACAACAAACAATATGTATTTAACAATAAAAAATATTTAACACAAACACTTAAATCTTAGTCCTTAATTTTCTCCTTTTACATAATTTAAAAGAAAACCCTCACCCCTAGTACAATCAATACACTTTTTTGTTTACTACTAGATACCAAAATAGTTATCAATTAATACACTAACAATGATTTTAAGTCAAAGCACTTTTTAAAGAAAAACAAACTCAACAGTATTCAAAAAATTCTTAGCTGAGTTAACTAATACAAGCTCATTGGTTATAGCCTGATACAGCTCTACTCACCTGAAATATCAGGCCATCAAGTAACTGCCCTTCTAGTTTTAACAAGAACTTTTCAAATGGCTTTAGTTTTTCTTCCTGAATTCCAAATTTGGAAGGGTTGTGATGTACAGACTTCAGTAACCTTGTAGAAAAGCAGGAAAAAGATCTTAAATCTACTTAAATGAATTATTAAAAACTCAAACTTTTTCCTCATTCTTATTTGGCGCTATACATTTGAAAATTTGAGCAGAATAATCCTCATACATGAAATTTTCTTTTGCTTCTTTATATCATCTTAAATTCAGATGCCTGGAGCTCTGTATATACCAGATATTTAGTGAATATTTATACATTGAATAAAACATAAAATAAAGTTTTAGAGCATGTAATAAAATGAAGCCAATTCAGAGAAAAAAAACATCACTTGAATAGAGTCCAAAGAAAAAAATAAATCAGAGTCCTAAGGCAGGTAAAGTAACATTTGACTCTTCTTAAGAATGAGGATGCTTGCCAGGTACACCTTAAATCCCACTGGCTCTGGAGGCGAAAGCAGGAGAATTGCAAGTTCGAAGCCAGCCTCAGCAACTTAGTGAGGACTTGAGCAACTAAGAAGACCCTGCCTCAAAATAAAAAAATTTTAAAAAGGGCTGGGGATGTGACTCAGTGCTAAGTGCCCCTGGATTCAATCCCTGATACAAAAACAAAATGAATGAATATGCTTTATATAGGTTTATCATGCCCTCAGACAAATCCATCTGAAATTAAGCAACAGTAAGTACTATCTTCATAAATGTAAGAGAATAAAGTTATTTTAATTGATGTACCTTTTGTACATAGTCCAGTGGTCTTTCAGTGTGATATGATTATCAATAATTTCATCCAGAGTGAGCAAAACTGTCAGCAGTTCTCCCAAGTGCTCATACATAGTCTGTCAAAAAACCTTTAATGATTATCATTTAGTCACTAGTTAGAAATTAAGCCTTATATAGATTTTTAAAGTAAAATATTTGGGCTAATTACTGAATTAGTTTAAGCAGGGGGGTAACATCAGTTTATTAAACTACAGGTATGATCCTCAAATGAGACTATCAGTCTTAAATAGAGAACCCTTTGCCCAATATTTCTTCCTTAATTATGACATTTTGCAGATTTATTGATTTATTTCACTGATCAAAGAGACTATGAAGAATGTGTACTGGGCCACAACCAGGAAAACTAAAAATAACAGTGATAGTAAGTAATGCCTCATCAACTACACAAGTGAAAAGAGAATATGAAAAAAAAAATCCTATAAGAATCTTGGTATGATTGTTACACTTCCTAATCACACATACTCCAAAGTAAAACACAGTAAAAATGAGCTTTACTGGTCAAGTTAAATTACCTGAAAATGAACTCCAGTTGTCTCTATAATTTTGGGGGCAATCCTATAATAAAATAACACCCAAGTTAAAAAAAATTGCTTTTTTTAAAGAAACAGTTCATTCTTATTTTAAAGAATATACACATTAGCAGAAGCTCTTAGAATTTTAATATGCACTCATCTTAAGGCTTCAGTCATTAAAATTTAAGAGATCTAAGAAATTACTACCATGTTCCTCTCTCCTAAGAAGGGAACTGACGTATGCATTCAGACTGCTATCCCTGTCTACTCACAGGAAGGGACATGACAACATGTGGCCCATGAATAATCCTAGCGATTTAAACCTAAAAGATATATCCTGGATAATGACAGAAATAACAAAACTAAAACTATTAGAATTCTTCAATTATCAGCTAGGCTCTTTGTATCCTAACCGAAGTGGTATTTTGGAACTAGGCCTCTCTTTGGTCAGATTGATTTCTTGTTCTTATTCCTACTGAAAAACATACTTGTAAGATTATACTAAAGTCAAAAGCCACAGAAAATTCATTTCACTTCCTTCCTAAACATCCAATTTACTCAACAATAAATAATTTATGATAGTATTTATATGTTAAAATACATATAGATATTTCAAAGAACACATTTTTTAAAATAAAGAGAAAATTCAAATCAATTTCATCCTTCAGGGTCGAGGTGGGGCTGGGAGAGACAGGGAGCTATACTCTCACTCTCCCCCGACACAGGGATAACTTCACTGATAAGCCAGAACAAAAAAGTACCTGATAAGAAATGCATGAGAATGAGAGTAAAAACATTCTACCCATTTATGAAGAGTTAAGGTACATTTAGAACAATGAATTAATGAATTAGAGTTAAGGTATACTTAGAACACATTTAGAACAATGAATCAACTGATGACCAAAGTAACAGTGCCAAAGTTGCCATGGAATCTTAATAAATAACTTCTATGGGCCTCATATATCTCTTCTTATCATTAAGAGTGCTAGTCAAGGGGCTGGGGTTGTGGCTCAGTGGTAGAACGCTTGTCTAGCACATGTGAGGCACTAGGTTTGATCCTCAGCACCATATAAAAATAGATAAATAAAAGTATTATGTCCATCTACAACTAAAAATTAAAAAAATTAAAAAGAGCCCTAGTCAAACATCTAAACAAAATTACTGTAAGGATATAATTAAATAGTAAATGTGAGAAAATGTTTAAGTATAAAGAATTAATCAAATGGTAGATATTATTGTGTGGTAGTAAGAATAGCAAACGCTCTAGGAAAACTTGATCACATTTCTTAATTTAGGATAGTGGTCCCTAAATTTGTAAGATTATAGGACTACAAAATTTTTTCAGTATAGATTCCTTAACTCCACTCCTCAGGACCCCTGATTTTAAGAAAAAAAGTCTCATGAATCAGGAAACTACTAATGTAGATAAGAAAGGAGTGAAGAGAGAGTATAGTGCAAGAATAAATTCCACATTAGTTTTTTTCTATATGGTCAAATTTCTTCTAAGTTTTTTTTTTCTGGTTGACATTCTCATTCAGACAAATAATGGGGTCATGCACTATGGTAGAAATTGTGCTTATTAATTTATGTAATGTACCCATAAGTAGCACTTAAAACATCGTAAGCATTCAAAGAATGCTGAATAAATAAGTGAATAAAAAACTATTTCAGATGTTTAGTTTTTTAAAAGACATTTCCTGTATCTCTAATATAAAAGCAAAAACATATGTAAAATCCATTACTTGTTACTGATATAGAGGGCGGCCAACTGATGGACTACATTCATCACCACTTCATAGCATCTCGTAACAAAACAAGACAGTTCCTGAAATGATAAGTTGAGTATGTTTTACAAAATTGCCTTTAAATGTCATCTTTTTAAACTAATTTTTATGGTAAAGAATCTTTGAAAAATAATCACTTTCTAGTAAAATATCCAATTACCCACAAGTCAAATAACTTAAGCATTCCTCAAGCAATCAATTAACTCACTTCCTGCATCCCAGGCCATTCCTAGTTCTGTTCCCACTGCACTTCATTCATACTTCTATTTTAAGTCTAATTGTTCTAGCTATTCATATTACATCGAAGTGGGATTCATTCCGTCTTTGAATATCTATTGCGTAGCATGGTAGCTAACACTGAATTATTGCTCAGCATGAATGAAGGAGCTCAAAGGCTGCCAGTTTTGGAAAATAGGAAGATGAGAGAAGGGGTCTAGAAATCACTTCAAATATTAAGTACCTTTATAATCTATAAGTGGGCTTGGCACACAATAAGTGAAGTATCAATTACTCCAGGGTTGTGCTTGTCATTAAACAATAAATTCACATCTGTTGTATCTCAGACCTCGACTTTTAAACCCATAGAAAGTGTGTATCTAAAATATTTAAAATCTGATTAAATTTAAAACTATTTTAAATTTTAAGCTCTATGAGGGCAGCAATTTTTGTTGGTTTTATGTATTGTTGTATCCTCAGCACTAAGAGTAGGTGTATAGACATCACAAAGTGTATTTACACAAATCAATACAGCTATAACACCACTAAGCAATATAATCTTATGGGAATACTGTTGTAAATTCAGTCCTCTGTTGACCGAAACAGTTACATGGCACATGACTGTATGTGCAATTATATTAAAATGCATTTTTTTCTTAAAAAATGCATGATGACACAAAATATTTGAAAGAATTATAAAATGATAAATCAAGAAAATGCCAACTAGAACAGAGTTGAGGCAGCCATATTACTATCAAACAAAACAGATTTTATGAGCATTACTATAGCTAATCACTACACAGGTTGAACATCCTTTATCTGAAATGCTTGGAACCAGATTTGTGCTTTGGCTGGAATACCTGAGAATATTTGCATATACATAATGAGATATACATAATTAGATAACCAAGTCTAAAAATGAAATTCATTTGTTTCATATACCCCTTATACACATAGCCTGCAGGCAACTGGATACAGTATTTTTATTAATCTGGGTTATGATATTTTCTACTTGTGATTGTCACATCAGTGCTCAAATGGTTTCAGATTTTGGAGCTGAATGTTTTAGTATTTTGGGATAGGAGATTCTCAACCTGTATATGTAACATATATTTACACAAATATATATATATATAATGTTTTTTTAGTTGTCAATGGATCTTTATTTTATTTATTCATATGTGGTGCTGAGAATTGAACCCAGTGCCTCCCACATGCTAGGTAAGCGCTCTACCACTGAGCCACAACCCCAGCCCCCACAATTATATATTATATAATTATTATCATAGCTTAAGAGTCACCTCATAGCAATAAAAGATTAAATTTATCAGGAATCATTAAAAATTCTAAATTTGTATACACAGGATAAAATATCTGCAAATTAAGAAATGCAAATTTGATAAAACTAAGGGGAGAAACTGACACATTTACTGAAACCCTATAAACTATATTTTTTAGACACTTTCCTATCCAGAAGACCTCCTGTTAGATTCTGCCAATAAGAGATTAGGAGGCAGGAAGAGGACATGCTTTCAATTTTTTGCTATTTTTATCAAGATACCTATGTAAGAGCACCTCAACCCAACAATGGAAGTTTGCACCAGTATCCAGTTTCTTTCAGCACTTCAAATATAACCTCAAACCACCCTCTCAAGGTACCAGCACAGGCAGGGCCAAATCCTCAGGGATATGAACACCAATTCCACATGGTTATTTCAAGCTCCTAGATTCTGGAAAACCCAACTTTTTCCTTCTGTTCCCTTGATGTTGAGGTCATATCTACTTCCTTTGGATTACCTATTTTGTTCTTTCAGTCCTCTAATTCCTGTGTAACCAATTCTTTATATTAAATACCCTCTTTTAAAAATATTATTGTGTATATCTAAGGTATGCAACATAATTAGTTTTTTGTCAAATGCAGCTAAAATCTACTCATTTAAAACAATTCCATATAAAATTTTATTGCTTATTGCCCCCATGTGGTAAATTAAGATTTCTAGACTTCTTGCTACACTATTTGCCATTTTGTAACCTCTGATCTAGATCTTTTGAAGGACCTTCTGTGATTTGTTTTCTAGATAAGACCTTGAATAACACATACCATCATCAACAAAGTGCTCTCAATTAGGTCAAGTAGACACCCCAGAAAGAAATTATAAGGATTCGAACCATATATTTGCATGCACAATTTGATAAAACATATCAAGTCTTATATCCAACAATCAGAAGGGAGGTGGAACTATGGATATTTTTTCTTTAGTCCTGATTTTTGTTTTTGTCACTTTGTGCATTATTGTATGCTCTCCCGCTGGGGCAGCAAGGGAATAGAGATTATTTCATGCTTTTGATTAAATCAAGCCAAAAGATATGGAATCACTAAAACTCTTCAGATACAAAGCATATCTAAATTGAAATATTCTATTAGAAGCATCAAGCACCACTGCTTTTAACAGTCACTGCTTTTAATGCTCATTCAACAGCTTAAGCTTCACCATTTACAACTTTCCCACATGTAATTTATCTTCTTCCACAAGGTACAAAGTTGAAGTGACTATAAAAAGCATGATAAATCATCCTTTAAAAATTTATGCAAAGAAACTGATTTTGATACCTTATTCCTCTAAGAGTGCTTGGAAATTTTTCAGAAGTCTATCTCTTAAACTACAATCCAATGCTTATTAAGTGTCTCACAGAGCACACATATCCTTAGCATGTAAAGTTTTCAGAACTTTCTAAATTGGGATTTATTCAAACTTTTAAAAGAAAAAGCTCATTAAAAAGCAAAAATCACTTACCTGTAAGAATGAAATAAATCTCCCCATTTGAATTTGGCAATCACCTTCCACCATGCTGGAATCTGTAGCTTTAAAGGACAACATGAATAATTACATTTCAATTTTTTCGTCTGAATTCAACACCAAAACACTTATTTTTTTAATTAGGACATCTTCTAATCCACATAGTATTTATTATATTTTTTCTTGTCTTTTTCTTCATTATTTTAATCTGCATAACATTAAAGAATTTTTACTGAAGAGAAAAATTCGACATTAGTCATACAATTAAAAGTAACCATCTGCTTCACTATTAAATGAATTCAAGAAAAATCCTCATCTAATTATGGTACTTTTGGGGGTTAGTTTGGTTTGGTATCTGAGATTAAACCAAAGGGTGCTACACCACAAGCTACATCCCCATTGCCTTTTCAGTTTTGAGGCAGGGTCTTGCTAAGTGGCTGAGGCTGGCCCCAAACTTGTGATCCTCCTGTCTCAGCCTCTGGTGGTGTAACAGGCATGCATTACCATGCTTTGTAACTTACAAAAATACCACAAATCAGTTTTAGAGAATTCTCTTGTTTAACCAACCAAATAAACCAACAAAAACCTGGAATTTTTTTTTTCTCACACTAATACATGGCATAATCATGTTCTGTCAACTTTCTGTTCATTTCAATCTCATTACCACAATACCATTTTGAAACTTTAAAACATACCTCCTTCTCCATAAAACAAGAGCCCATTGTAAAACTTAGTTTCAGCCTGTTTAAAAAATAATAAAATAATTTTAAACACTGTTTTGTTTTCAAATTTCTAGGCTCTCTTATTTATACTTAACAACAGAGGACTACAACATCATTTACAACTTTTTTTTTAATTTCAAAAGCTACTTACAAGTAAATTCAATTTTTCTTAAGATTAACAAATATGTTACTGATACTCAAAGCTCTATCCTGATTTCTTTAGCCTTGACTCATCTGACCACCCTCATTGTTCCACACTGTTCCACTAGTTAATAGATAGCAACCACAGTGTCAAAGAGTGAGAGGGAAAAAAAGATGACACTTAAACCAACTTTTATCAGAGTGTAAATGGCTCTTGGGTAAGAAAACACAAAACCAAATAGATACTAAGGATTCAAATGTTTTTTTAAGAAATCAGTTATATCTAGCTAGCCACTACATATGGCAGGTAACACCAACTTGGGAGGTATCCAGACCTGGATTCAAACTGTTAAGATGCAAGACATTAGACAAGTGACACCCTCTTTAAGCCTCAGTTTCTTCTATTCCTCACCTACCTCCCTGAGTTAGGGAGGACTAACCATATTAGCATGGTGTTTGGCACACAAGAAGTACGCAATGGTGTTATAACTATTAGTATCTTACTATTAGTATTATTACTGTTATTTCAAATAATTCATTTAATATTCAATATTCATAGAACACCACACATATACAAGCACTTTTTTGCTCTAAATGACCTGGTTTTAAAGTTTTAGATATAAAAATAATTACCTCATATTTTAATTTCTTGATTTCACAACAAAGTGCAGCATAAACAGTGATGACTTTGTTTAAAACCTAGTTTCATGAGAGAAAAGAAAATAGAAAAAGTAAATTTTAAAAAATAACAAAAGCATTTTTTTAAAATACATTTTTAGGTTTAGGACTTTGTACCTTGTTTTCAGTCTTTATGAGTTCCAAAAGGGAAGACTGTTCATAAGGCAAAAGCTATAGAAACAAAGAAAAAGAACATTTCTTTTTAATCTGGAAAAAAAATCACTGAAATTTTAAATACATGAATTGAGACTATCTATACTCTGTTTAAACTTGTGTTAGACCCTGTACTCAGCACTAAAACCCAACCAACTTGTTTGTTCAAAACAATCTCAACAGAGGAAGTAAAAAAAATAATAAGCTCAAGAAGGAAAAATAAACAAGCTCAAGAAGAAATGACCCAACATAACACCACTATGCTAAAAGACTGTAGTTGTGCTCTGGGACATAAGGTGGTTGATTATAAATGCAGTGCAATAAAATGCTAAGTAATGAGATAATACTAATCAATAAATTCTATTAATTATGAACGTGGGAAAGGACAACTATCATTTTGGAACTCATTATGCAGGCATACATTCAGTAAAATATGGTCTGAGATGTAGCTTAGTGGTAGAGCACTTGCCTAGCATGTGTGAGGCCCTGTGTTCAATCTCCAGTACCAAAGAGGGGAAAAAACAATTTACAATTTAGTAAGATGTTAATATGATACCTAAAAGGGAGAAGTAAGTTATCATAAAGAACAGAACAAAGAAGAAAAGAGAAAATATCATCTTTTCTTGTATAAATCAAAGACCCAAAATCACTTAAAAATGCAGTCTTGGGTTCACTTATCTTCTAAGACCAGCTCACAATCTACCTCTTTCACAAAGCCTTCCTATAATCATCATCTACAAGTGATGACTTTTAAGTTTCAGATCTTTCTTTTGGTAATAATAATAACAATTAAATATTTATGTAGGTAAATAACCTTATTATTATGTTGGAATTTGTTTTCAGAGATTTTGCCTGATTTTGTGATTCTCCGAAAGTACTACTACTCTTGTGGAGTTAGAAACATGAAACAATTGCCCAATAATGGAATTAAGAAGATTCCAAAGAAAGCAACAGGGAGCAGGAAGGTTTTGTATAATGATAAATTTTAAGAGATTAGAATGCTTCTGTGGGGGAACATAAAAGCTAAGAGATTATTTCACCCTTTTATAAAATCTGAGAGTTGAGAGAAACACCAATGTTTATGATCACAACTATGAGGCTCTTAAAGCTCAAGAATAAGTCTTTAAAAAACAAGAAGTTTTACTGAAAAAAATACAGAAACTCATTACCTTCAGAGATAATACAGGTTGACAATGGCAGTTTCCTAGTGAAATTCCTATAATTTATATACAATGATTCTGATAGATGTGTCAAACAAAAAAAAAACAGACAGCAACAAATTTAGCTTAAAGATTTTTTAAAGGAAAACTATGCTTATCCAGTCAGCAAGACAGAAAAGTTTAGCGTAATTTCATTTTACAAATACATAAAGCATTAGTAAGGCAATTTAGAGTAGCAGATAAGGAATGTGCTCTGGAACTAAACTGCCTTTTATTGATTTGTCACTTAAATTCACTTTTTGAGTGTGTTGCTTAACTTTTCCATTCCTTTATTTTTCATTTGCAAACAGAGATGATACAGCATTGTTGTGGGATTTTAAAAGTCAATACCTCTCTTACAACACAAGAATAAAAAGTCCAATTTTAAAATGGGCTAGGGCCAGGTACAGAGGTGAGCACCTGAAGTCCCAGCTACTTGGATGGGAGGCAGAGATAGGAGAATCCCCTGAGCCCAAGAGTTTGAGGCCAGCATGGGCAACAATGGAAGACCCTGCCACCTCCTCCCACCCCTGACAAAAAAAAGGAAGAGCAGAGGATCTGCACAGACATTTCTCTAAAGAGAATTTCTCCATTTGTATAAATGGCCAAGAGCACAGGAAAAGATGCTCAACATCATTAGCCATAGGAGAAATAGCCATATGAAATTCAAATCAAAACTACAATAAGATATAATTTCATACCCACTAATATGGCTATAATAATTTTTTTAAGAACATAATATCAAGTGTTGACAATGATATGGAGAGAAACTGGAACCCTCATACATTGATGGTAGGAATGTAAAATGGTGTGGCCACATTGGGAAAAAGTCTTACAGATCCTTAGAAAATTAAACAGCATATGACACAGCAATTCCACTGAGGTTTACACTTCAAGAGATTTGAAAACATGTCTACAAAAAACTTGTACACGAATGCTCACAGCGGCAACTGTGAGCACAACTCTATTCCAAAAAGGAAAACCCCAACTATTTAGCAATTGATGAATGCATAAATACACTGTATTTGCATTTCATACAAAGGAATATTATTCAGCAATAAAAAGAAAGTAAGACATGCTCATGAGCCTTATATGGATGAGCCTTAAAAACATTACGGTAAGTAAAAGAAGTTGGACACAAAGGGCTACATATTGTATGTCTCCAATTATGAAATGTTCAAAAGGGACAAATCCATAGAGAGATAAAGTAAACTGATTGGTGGTAGCCTAGAGTCAGTGGATATTGGTGTAGCACAATATGGAAGCAGGGGTGACTAAAAGGTGCAAGATTTTAGGGGTGATAAAAATGTTCTAAAACTGACAGTGGTGATGGCTGCACAATTCTGTAAATAAACATAAAAAAAGATCACTGAATTGTACAATTTAAGGGGGTTAATTTTATGATATGCAAATTACATCTCAAGAAAGCTGTCATTAACAGAAAGGCAATGTGTGACTTAGGACAGACACAGTATATAAATGCTCAACAAATATTAATTATTATTTAAGTGGAAATAGACCAGTTTCAAAGACAGAACAAGAGAGTAATGTCAAAATGTAACAGAGTAAGAGTAACACATTAAACAATCACTCCCACTTCAATATCTCCAATATAACACAAAGAAACTTTTTGAAAATGATGAAAATATTCTTATATCTTGATTGGGATACAAGTTATGGGCATACATGTTGGCAAAATTCACTGAACAGTATCCTTAAAAATCAGTACTTTTCAGTGTATGAAAATAACCTCCATAAGAACAAACAAGCCAAGCTTAAATAGTCTATCCAGCACTCTTATTATTTTTTTAGTGATGAAAAACAATGACCAAGTCAAAAAGCTGGAGCTTGTACCACTCTGACACTAACATCTTCAAGAATCATTCTTTCAAAAAACAAATTTTAAAAACATCTACCTAGCTTAGAGGAAAGAAAGTTAACAATTTTCTGTAATTTCTTTTTACTCTTAAAGATTGAAAATAAAATATATTTTCTACTTTAAAATTGAAGTTTAATATATTCTAGGTCCTGAAAATATATACATAAGTAAAATAATCAAACCAAATCAAACCTTTAATGCTATAGGATCAAGATTGAAATCCCAAACATCTCCAATTGAATCATCCAGCGCGTCCTCGATTCTTCTCAATTGAGATGTATATTCCTCCAGAAATTTTCCATAATTCTTAAGTTGGACTTCAGCATGAATTTCTAAATTTAAATTTTAAAACAGTATGTTAGAGCCACAAGTAATGAATTACAGAACACATACTTCAAATAACCTCAGAAATCACAGCAAAGCATTGTTAATTATTACTTTGGAATGTCTGGACTTCTTGAAAATAAAGTTCCAAAGTTAAACAGTAATTCAGCCTTCAACTTTTTCCAAATGCATAAAACAATTTTAAAAGCAGTGACCCATTTACCCAGGACTTCTAACCAATCTGAATAATGCCTCTGACAACTCAATGTCTTGATTCTATGTTTTAGTGAGAAACAACTCTACTGAAAAATATAAATATTCACAACCTGGCCTGAAGCAGGTGCAAAAATCTACATTGAGCTGGGGATATGGCTCTAGGGCTTGCCTAGAATGTGCAAGGACCTGGGCTCAATCCCCAGCACTACAAAAATAAACAAGCTGCTGGCTGTGCTGGTAACTTAAGCCGGGCACAGCACACCTGCAAATCCAGCAACTCAGGAGGCTGAGGCAGAAGGATCACAAGTTCAAAGCCAATCTCAACAACTTAGCAAGACCTTGGTTTCAAAATAAAACATAGAAAGGACTGAATATGTGGCTCAAGGGTTAAGCACCCCTGGATTCAATCCCCAGTGCCCCCCCCAAAAAAAATCTGTATTGTTAAAGAAGCAACATTTTTAGATGATAATTTAAGAATATTTTTCTCATAATGCCTAAAACTTTACCATGTTTTATAATTTGTTAAATTATTTAACTATAAAAACAAGTTGGAAAAGTAAAGTCAGAACAAAATACTGTGCTGCTATTTACAGAATTAACACAATTCATGACTTTAAGCTTAAAGTCACTGGAATAAACCATATTTTAAAAATGCCAGATCATCAAAATTAATGAAAGTAATTACTTCATCCTATACATAAGAATTATTTATTCACAAAGGCAGCAAATTCAAGTTTCTTTTATTGATGTGTATAACTATTCAATCTTTGTCTTCTAAAAAAAGAAAATTTTTCTTTTCAAATTAGCAATATGGGGCTGGGGTTGTAGCTCAGTGGTACAGTGCTTACTTAGCATATGTGAGGCACTGAGTTTGATCCTCAGTACTACATAAAAATAAATAAATAAAATAAAGGTATTATGTTCACCTACAACTAAATTTTTTTTTAAACTTTTAACTTAGCAATCTGAAGCAACTCTAAGATAAAGTATATTCTGACTCATGCTGTATTAAAGATCTCCCTTCCTATTTTTCCTTAGTGTTTGCAACTCATGATCTGAATCAGAAGAACCAATTTAGCTCAATAAAGTTTCTATCTCATTACAGCATTAATCTAGGTAGTTTTGGAAAACATTTAGTCTAGATATAATTCATAGTCCAAAAATCAATAAAAACCAGTCTTCTCTTTCCTACAGCTAACATAAAAACTACGTAAGTGTTCAGGACCCCAAATTGACATTCTATTCTGTTACATGGGAAAGGATCAAGCTTCATTTGACCAGCAAATGAATTCTCAAAGACAATACTAGAAAAACACACCAATAAATTGCTCCCTTAGTTTGAGAATTCACAAGGTAGAAGGGAACAGAAAACCCTAATAACATTGAGGTTCCTTGCCAATAATGAACAGTTGAAAAATTAGTAAAAGTTAAAGTACATGACTTGACATAAGAATCACATGATTATTCAGAATTCTAAACACCTGTATAACAGTCATCTTTTCCAATAGTTACCCTTCCTTGCCTTATCTTTGTACCCTTAACAGCAACTGGAGTGTAGAAAATGTCTGTTGAATGAATCAGATTATTCTACTTCAAGTTGGAATCATTTCAAAACCAAATAACATATCTTCATTCATTATTTTTTAATATCCTTTATTTTATTTTTATGTGGTGCTGAGGATTAAACCCAGTACTTCAAGGGTGCCAGGCGAGCACTCTATCACTGAGCCACAACCCCATCCCATTTATTTATTTTTTAGTTTTAATTGGACAATATCTTTATTTTTATGTGGTGCTGAGGATCCAACCCAGGGCCTTACATGTGCTAGGCCAGTGCTCTACTGCTGAGCCACAACCCCCAGCCTCATTATTGTTTTGAAGATACTAACATAGGAAACCTTTGCCTACAAAACACCATACATGACAACCCGCTTCTCACAATAAGCACCAAAGATCTGCAACAAAAAATGATTCAAGATTTTTGTCAATAGCTCCAAGATTACTTTTATGTTGCATAAGCGTTAATATCTTAAAGAATGTTTTGTAAAAAAATTCAAACAATGCTGGATGTAGTTTACCCATCTTTGAGAAATGAATAATCTTAAATTCATAGATGTTAAGTTTCTCTTTATAAAATCAGACAAAGTTCACCTAGAATTTTTAAAAACTGACTTTCCGATTTGGGGAAAACAGCATGCCCCAATATCTCTTTAAATAGATTAATATCAACAAAGACAGACTGAGGACTTGCAGTAATCTCAAGTAGTTTCATTAAGATAATTAGTTTGGGCTCTATATTTTGCCAAAAGAAACTGTTAGGTTTTCCTTTTTTTGGTTGTTGAATTCTACGTTTAAAAAAATCAGTCCATTCTATTTATGAAGCAAAATTTCAAGCTCTGTTGTAATTTTTTAAAGCTTTTATAGCTGCGATGCGAGACTCGCCATCCCAGGAAACACACGAGTTAACATAATGGGCCTGGAAGAGGGTAAAATGATATTCGGGTTATTTTCTACCGCGTGAACAGCTGTTTCCTCGCTATTTTCTACGGTTCTAAGTACCGGAACCCAAACTTCCAAAAGTTGGTTTGAGAAAAAGAAGAAAAACAGGAAACCGAAACAGGAACCCAGGCAAGAGCCTCTGCTTGAAGTGCACGCTCCGCGAACTCGACGAGGTCCCCGCGAGGCAGGCCGGGGGCCTCCTGGGCGCGCCCGCCCGCAGCCCCGGCCGCAGAGAGCCCACCGCGGTCGGCCCGCGCACGCAGAGCCCCGGCCGGCCGACCCGCCGTCTGCGGGCCCCGACCCGGGAAGGCACACCCGAGGGCGCGTACCACTCACACCCCCGGGGTGGCCAGGGTCCGGGACCCGACGGCTGCGCGGCGCCCAGACGCAGAGCCCTCCTGCAGGTGCGCCGCCACGGCTGCGGCCGGCCCAGGAGGGTCCGCCTGCGGCCCGCGCCCTGACACTCCCTTACTCTGTGAGCCGTCAACACGGTCAAACTCCCAGTCAGCGGACAGAGTCTCCACCGCCATCACCCCAGCGCCTCCCACAGACACAGCCTCAACTAGCCCGGGTGGCGACGCCGGCCTCGCCCCAGCGGCTGTCACAGCACGTGACTTCCGGCCTCAGCCCCGCCCCCGCGCGCGAGGGCCGGCCGGGCTCGCAACCCCTGTGGCCGCGGGGACCGCTGGGAAAGTGAGTCCTCCGCCGGGGACGGACGCGGTCGCCATGGCGGCGGCGGCGCCTGTTTCCGCGGGCTTCTTGGGTCCTTGCGTGGGCCTTGCCACCGCTCACTACTTTCCCATGCCACACAGGCTCCCGCAATTTCACCTTGCGGTCTCACGACTATTTTTATTGCCGGGGGAGTTGCTCCTCAGTCCGGCCTTGAAAGGGCCGCATCGAGGGAGTGAGGGCTCCACAGGAAGGCGTGGTCTTGGGGAGGACGCTGTCCAGGCGCCTTTCCAAGAAGCGCAAATGTCCATCGTCTTTCCTGTCACCCGGCAGCGGAGGCCTTGCGCTCCCAGCTCGTCCAAGACCTCAGTGCGAGAGGAAGAATTAACGATTGCCCTAAAGGGCATCTTCCTGCTTACCCTGCATTCCACGGCTCTCCTCCCAGCGCTTTTAGGAACGCGGAGGGGGCTTCTCCACGAATAAGGGATTGGTGTTACCCGCACATTCTACGTTTATCCAGATATTTGCCCATGAATGTACATTGCAGCGTGGTTTTTAATAGGAAACGATCTAAATGTCCCTCAGAATGGGATAGTAATAGAAAACAATATAGTCTTTATGAATTACTAAAGAGTTATTAAAAGAAGTAGATCTGTAATGGTAAGAAACACCAACAGCAGGCAGTTGCAAAATAATGCATATTTATGGTTGCATTTGTATTTTAAGTTATATAAACATGCATATGTTTTTGCAAATTCATGGAGAGAGAAATCACACTAAAGAGGACAGCAACTCCGAAAAAGTATGTGTTGGTGAGTAGAAAGTTTTAAAGTTTTGTTGTGTATACTTAAGTTTCTACGAATCTTTAGCAAGGAGAATTTATTAAGGTTTTTTGGTGAGTTTTTTGTTTTGTTTGTGTGTGTGTGTGTGTGTAACTTCAAGTACCAAAATAAGTAATCAATGTCCAGTGCTCTCCTCCCCACCCACACCTTACTGGCCATTGAACTCAGGGGCAGTCTATCACTGAGCTACATCCCCAGTCCTTTTTATTTTTTTATTTTAAGACAAGATCTTCCCCAGGAGTTATCCAGGCTGGCCTCAGACTTACCATCTTCTGCCTCAGCTTCCCAAGTAGCTGGTGTTGCAGGCATGCACCACAGTACCCAGGTAGAATTTCTCTTGAAAAGCTTTGTTCTAGATATTATTGTTTGGATATGGTTTGAATGTCATCCTCCAAGTTTTCATGTGTTGAAGTTTGATCCCCACTGTGAGGTATTAAGAAGGTGGAATTGGGGCTGGGGTTGTAGCTCAGTGGTTGAGCGCTTGCCTCGCATGTGTGAGGAACTGGGTTCGATCCTCAGCACCACATAAAAAATAAATAAATGAATAAATAAAACAAAGATATTTTTAAAAACTTTTAAAAAAAGAAGGTGGAAATGTGTGTGTCTGGGATTATAGCTCAGTGGTAGAGCCAGCAGGAGGTCTCCAACACCATGGAAATGTCAAGGTGGAAATTTATACAACAATAGTATTGAAAAGTAGAGCCTTTGTGAGCTGATTTAGATATAAGGTTATTAGATATTATTGTTTGGATATGGTTTGAATGCTATCCTCCAAGATTTCATGTGTTGAAGTTTGATCCCCACTGTGAGGTATTAAGAAGGTGGAAATGGGGCTGGGGTTGTAGCTCAGAGGGAGAGAATTCAGGAGAAATGAACATACCTGTCCCTTAATCTCTTTCTATGTGATAACCCTGAACCACCTTGGGATTCTGTCAGCAAGCAGACCATTACCACATGCAGCCCCTCACACTTAGGCCAGAATTCTGACCCTAAATAAACCTCTTTGTTAAAAAATACAGCCCCAGGTATTTTGTTGCAGTAATGAAAAACAAATACAGAGACCACAGATTTGCAGTGGATCAAATATTTATCGAATGCCAACTCTACTTAAACATAAAAATAATAAAACAGACAAAAAAGATTGACCCATGCTCCTTTGGTTCTTCCTTGTGGTATTAGTGCTTAGTGGGCATTTTATTTATTTTTGACCTTCACTTTTTTTTTTTTTTTTTTTTTTGATACAGGGATCTCACTCACTGTGTTGCCAAAGCTCATCTTGAACTAGTGGACACAACTGATGTCCCATCTCAGCCCCCTCAGTAGCTGAGATTACAGGCATGCATCATCATGCCTAGCTTCTGGCAAACCTTTTTTCACATTACTCTCTGAGTGATCTTGAAATTTGCTTTGCCATGTTCTTCACATTTACTTTAATCACACATAATTAATCTCCCAATAGTTCATTATGATAAACTGAAGTTACAAGTAAGAGCAATTTGAATCTGCAAATACACTAATTTATTAATAAGTTAGTGTTGAAAGGGAGTATCAAGTAATGATTGTGGAGAGAAGGCACTGCCCTGCTCTGAGTTGCTCCATTTGTATGGAACAGCAGTGCCCTGACTTATTCCATTTTATAAAGCAGTTTGACCTGAGCTACTCCATTTTGAATTAAAGTGCTAAAGCAGAATGACTCGAAAACTTGTCTGAGCAAACAGATAACCTCCAGATGGTAGACATACAGAATTCATCAAGAAGAATAACCTCCAGCAATACAGCATGATCATAAGGCACAAACTGAAAACTGATTAATGAATAACGACCACTTGTGAACTTACCAAATTAAATCAGAAACTCATGGATGCAAGGACATCAAACCCATATCAGAGAAACAAGGCGCCTGAGTTTATCAATCTCACCAGAAGTAATCCTTTCACCTGAAATACATAAAAGGAGGACCACCAAAACGGTAATGGGTGGTGTTGCAACCCATCCAGTGAACTGCTCAGGAGGTCCACAGGTAACAAACTCCCAACTCTGTTCCTAGGACTTCAGCTCAGCAGGTCCTCACCCTCCCCCACTTCACAACTGCCTGCCCTCTAGACCTTGGCTTAGAATAAGTTCAGCACCCTGATAGCCTTGACGCCTGAGCAAGTTCTTCAGCTGGTTCCTGATCTGACCACTTGCAGTAAGTCTTCTGTAGTTATATTGCTCCCTGCCATAGGGCCTCTTAAAACCCTGTGTCCACCTTAACCTTCCTTAGCCTTCTGTAACCTATATAGCATTGTGTTAAGTATGGTGTGTGATTTGAGTGTTATAAACATTAGTAATTAAGACTGAAATGGAAAGCTAGAAATTATGATTGCCTGGGTCATAACACCAAGTGAACCATCAGTAATTTCAGGAATTTGAAGCTGATGAAATTGATGTAGCTTGTAAATTTATTATTACTCAATAAATCCTGACAATGTGGAAAGACACAAATGTGTCCAGTCTATGTTAATGGCATAGCTTGTTCAGGACATTAGTTAAAAGCACAATTTTTTATTATATTTTTTATTTGTTCTAATTAGTTATACATGGCAGTAGGATGTACTTTGACACATCATATATAAACAGAGTATAATTTCTCATTCTTCTGGTTGTACATGATGTGGAATCACACTGGTCATGTAGTCATATATGTACTTAGGGTAATTATGTCTGATTAATTCTACTATTCTTCCTACCCTCATACCCCCTCCCCTCCCTTCACTCCCCTCTACCTAATCTAAAGTACCTCTATTCTTCTTTGCCCATCCCCCTTATTTTGAAGTAGCATCCACATATCAGAGAAAACATTTGGCCTTTAGTTTTGGGGGGGATTGGCTTATTTCACTTAGCATGGTATTCCAGTAACCATATTGCTTAGGTCTAAATCTAAACACAGCCTCTTGGTAGCCATGTGATATCAGACCAAGCAACTTAACCTCTGCCTCAATTTTCTCATCTTAAAAATGAGAAAAAAAAATAGAAAATACCTCATAGGATTGTTATAAGAACTAAATTAATTTTTACATAGAAGGCACATAGAACAATACCAACCACAAATTGTAGAGTATTTGCTATTATGAACCAATATGGCCTTATTTCTTAAAAACTTAAGGATTGCCTGTCTTGAAATTAAATATCTTTAAACCAAATTCCAGAGCCTAGAATCTCAAATTTGTTAGAAAAGTGCAAGTTAGATATTAAATAAAAAAGTACATTCACTAACTGAAAAATGCTATCTGAAAGTTTTGATTAACTATTTCTTAGACCTAGTCTACAGAAGATGAAAAATCATTTTGAGAAATTAAATCTTTCTTTATACTACTCTTCATTCACACAGTATTTTCTGCAAGGCAAGTTTGCAGATAGAAGGGGAAACATTTTACATGGACAGTATTGTGCTGATTTGAGAGCTTCTGAGAACTTTAGAACAGCTGCCCACAGAAGGTGCCTGCTGCCAGCTTCCAGGAATTCTGCCTTTAACCTACAGGTGTTTATACCTGCACATTAAGTACCAGCTCACTCCATACCAAATTATTTTTACATATTATATAAATAAGGTCTTGGTGAACTTGTTTTTAATATACATTATTTTTCCTACAATGTAAAATCTGTGGTTATAACTTCCAGAAGACATCTCACCTAGTGATTTGTCACAGAGTCCTGTGTATACCTGTCAAAAAGATTCCTAATATGTTCATGTATTTTTTCAGCAAATAATCTCTCACTTGAACAGTAACGTAACCTATGATGGACCTTCTCTCTCTATTGCTCATAGAAAAAGGGTTGAGGATGTGGCTCAATTTATTGAGCCCCTGGGGTTCAATTAAAAAAAAAAAACCTACCAGATCTAGTCACATCCCACTTCGGCTCTTTTCCTGGATTCCCACTGTCTCTGCATGGAGTTTTCACTTCACAGCATGCAGTCCAAGGTTTCTTCCAGTCTGGCCTTTAATTTAAGGGACCCAAGCATCCCTGTACTGGTTGTGTCATCAATGATTGTGGAATCTTATAGATTACCATTATATGTGATTCTCTGAATTCCAGATTGGACTGGGAGTTCCAGTCCTGTGCTTCCACAGTATATACCACTTGGAAATTATCTGTTGATGCAGTTGTCCACCCTAATAGGGTACTATTAGTTTCCCTTTGCTGCTTAACAAATTGTCACAAACTTAGTGACTTAAAACACATCTATTATATTTCAGTTCTGGAGGTTAGAAATCCAAAATCAGTCTCAACAGGTTAAAGTCAAGGTGTCTTCCTGGACATTCTGCTGGAACAATTTGTATCTTTGTTCTTTTAGCTGCCATGCATGACTCAAACCTTTTCCTTCTGTCACCACATCTGCTATTCACTGACTCTGCCTTCCCTTTATAAGGACCTTTGTGATTACATTGAGTTTGCCTAGATAATCCAGTTTAATCACCATATCTCAAAAATAATTACTTCTGCAAGTTCCCTTCAAACACATAAGCTAACACATTCTAAGGTTCGGGAGGTCAGGATGTGAAAGTCTCTGTGGCTCCTCAGCCTCACGTTGGCCATAAATTCTTTGATATCAGGGACCATAATTTATTCCCATATTGCACAGTCCCTGGTATACATTAAACACTCAAAGTGTTTGAGATATTAAAAACTGTAGTTATCGATCATTCTAGATATAAGGACTTCTTCAAATTTCTGAGTTTATTTTAAAAATGTATTTTTCAGGGCTAGGGATATAGCTCTGGTAGAACATATACATAACATGTTAGGCCCTGGTTTTAATCCCCAACACCATGAATAAATAAAAGTAGATGAAGAATGTATTTTTCAAAATTAGCTGCCCTAATGACTCAGTAAACTCCCATTTTAAAATAACAACTATAAATGTAAGAAATTAAGAAGTCTGAAATCCTTTCTGACAATTCCAATATCTAGATTTCCTGTGGGTCTCTTTTCTGCTGCCTGGTGATATTTCTTTTTCTCTTGGTTTTCCATCATTTGCTCTTATTTCCTGGTATATCTGATAATTTTTTCAGTGAACTCTTGCCATTGTGTGTGAAGAGTTGGCAAAGATAATTTAAGGCTATGAATGATGTTATCTTTCTCCATTTTCTCTGGAAGGCCATTAGAGTAGGGACAGATTACTTTAACCCAAACTAAGACTGTTCTGATTGAAAGCTGGGTTTGTCTTTATGACCTTCATCCTGGAGTATAACTTTGCAGGACTGCTTGGCAGAGTCTGTCAAACCTCCACTCATCTTTTCAAACTGTTAATTACTACTCTTGGCTATTCAATCTCTTAGATTCTCAGCTGCCACTTAGAAATCAGCAAATGTGAGCCATGTGCAATTGCACAAGCCTGTAATCCCAATGACTCAGGAGATTGAGGCAGGAGGATCACAAGTTCCAGGTCAGCCTCAGCAACTTAGTGAGATCCAGTCTCAAAAAGAAAAAAAAATTAAGGGCTGGGGTTGTGGCTCAATGGTAGAGCATTTGCCTGGCATGTGTAAGGTACTGGATTCAATTCTCAGCACCACATATAAAGAAAGAAAAGAAAAGTCCATCAACAAGTAAAAAAATATAAATAAAAACAAAAAGGCCTAGGAATGAGGCTCAGTGGTTAAGCACCCCTGGGTTCAATGCCCGGCACAAAAAAAGAAAAAAAGAAATCAGCAAATACCTAAATCCCTTCAGGTGAAATGTGGTGTCAAATCACAGGTTCACCTCTCTAGACTTTCTCTCCTGAATTTTGGGTCAAGTCCTCTCTATCCTGGGTCATCCATGCCCTCAAAATTATTTTCAGCAAGAAAAGCAAAATGGATAAATGGGATACAGGTGGGGGGGTGGGAAGAGATTTCAGACACTCTAAGTAAGCCCAAATTTAGCAGCAAATTCAAAGTATTAGGGGTTATAGATGTGGCTCAGTGACAGAGTGTTTGTTCTAGTTTTTGAGTTATATTCAAAGAGTTAAGGGATTATATTCAAGGAATTAAAGGTTTTAATAAATCGATAAGGGCTATCAAAATAATCAAATGCAAACTACAGAGCTGGAAAGAACAATAATTGGAAATAAAAATAACTGACTAGAGAGTCAACATAAGGCGGGAAAAGGTAGGTCAATAAAAACCATATAATCCAAATAACTTAGAGAAAAAAACATGCATTAGTACATTACAGCAAAATGACTGAATACCAAGATAATGAGAAAATCTTGAAAGAACCAAGACATAAACGACACATCCCAGGTAAGCAACAATGTGATTAATAGTTACTTCTCATTTAAAAAATAGAGGCTATAAGACATTTATAATGACATATTCCAAGTGTTTTAAAAGAGAATGAAAACAGTCAACTAAAAATTTATATCCAGCAAAGACTGTTTCTCAAAAATGAAAGTGAAATAAAGATATTTTCAGAAAATGATACACCGAAAAATTTTGTTTCCAGCAGCTTTGCTCTACAAGAAATGCCAAAAGGTGTTCATTAGGCTAAAGATAGATGACATCAGATGGTAACCTTGAACTTCAGAAAGGAGGGAAGAAGATTGAAAATACAAAATAGTTATGTAAATCCAAAAATTCTTTACTAATTATATGTTCTTTAAAAGTATACATTTTTATTAAAAGCAAAAGCAAAAATTATTGAGTTTATAATGTATATAAGAATATGATACTTTCTAAAATATACATTTTTATTAAAAGCAAAAGCAAAAATTGTTGAGTTTATAATGTATATAGGAATATGATACTTTCTATAATAATACAAAGAATGAAGCTTTGGAAGAAACATACATTTTTAAGTTTTTTATATTTCATCTAAGTCAGTCACTATTAACACTAAGTAAATATTACTAAGTTAAAGATGCAACCCAGGTCAACCAATAAAAAAGCAAAAGTGTCACTAAAAGGGTCAATGGAAAAATTTAAATGGAATGCTAAACAAAAGAACATAGGAAAAAAGAAGAACAAAAATGAGACAAAATCCAAATAACAAAATGGCACACCTAAATTCTACTATGTAAAAATTATGTAAATAAGGGAGAGAATTGAACAACGGCAGAGGAGGTAGAGAGGGAAGATGGGAGGGGAGGGGAGGGGAGGGGGGATAGTAGGGGATAGGAAAGGTAGCAGAATACAACAGTCACTAATATGGCATTATGTAAAAATGTGAATATGTAACAGATGTGATTCTGCAATCTGTATTTGGGGTGAAAATGGGAGTTCAAAACCCAATTTGAGTCAAATGTATGGAAGATGATATATCATGAGCTATGTAATGTTTTAAATAATCAATTAAAAAATTATGTAAATATACTAAATATGCCAATTAAAAAGGAAAGTTTGGATTTCTGCTTCCAGCCATGATGAAGTAACCAGGAATGAACTTAATCTTCTGTCATAAACAACTAGAAAGTTGGAAAATACATAGCACCTGTGAAAAATATATGAAACTAGACATGCTATTTCAGAAATTTGGAAACAGTACTTCTGTTCTCTAATAAATGTAACAAATGAGGTAACCTCTATAATATCCCCAGATTTCTGCCTGGAAGCAATTTGGGGACTATGAACATCAAAGGAATCCGAAGAGTGTAAAACCTTGCTGAGTTAAGGTCAAAGGCATAGTGAGCTGGAATTGCTGGGAAATTCACAGAAACCAGGCTCAGAAATCTGCTTAGAGGATCTGGGGATGTGGCTCAAGCGGTAATGCACTAGCCTGGCATGCACAGGGCGCTGGGTTCAATCCTCAGCACCACATTAAAAAAAAAAAATTAAAAAAGATGTTGTGTCCACCGATATTAAAAATTTCTCTCTCTCTCTCTCCCCCCCTTCCCCCCCATCTTTTAAAAAAAGAAATATGCTTAGACCACAGTCTCTGTTCAACTACCAGGTTACCAGGGTACAGAAGGAGATTCCACAGAGACTGGAAAAATAACCACAGAGACTTAGAAACTGTATAATTCCCATGACTTGAGAAGAATGAGGAAAGTTCTCCATGACCATCAGTGCATCCTTTGGCCCCTCCCCATGGGGTCACCCTTAGTAGTAGGACAGACCTGTCAGTGGAATGAAAACTACTCTAGATTTGTCCTAGTAAAGCTCTAAAAATGGGGCTCTGGAGACGAGACTGATCTGTAAGTAGCTTAATTGCCTGCCAAAAAAACAAAACCCCAAGAATCTTTATAAGAAGAAAACCAAATCCAGGCACACAGCAGTATAAGATTCAAATATCTAACATCCAGTTAAAAACTATGAGACAGTATACTAAGAAGCGGTGACCAATAACTAGGAAGAAAATCAGGTAATAGAGACAGAAATTATAAGGATGATGGAATTTGCAGACAGCGATGTTAAAGTTCAGTTACAGGGCTGGGGCTGTAGCTCAGTGGCAGACTGCTTGCCTACCTTACCTGAGACACTGTGTTCGATCCTCAGCACCACATCAAAATAAAGGTATTCTGTCTATTTAGAACTGCAAAAAAAAATTTAAGTGCAATTACAATCAGGTTTCAATTTTTTAAAACATAAACATGGTAAGGAAAGAAATGTAAGATATAAAAAGAGTCTAACAGAATTTTTAGAAATGAAAATGAAAGTTTTACTGAGTGAGATTTGCAGAAGATTGGACCCAAAAGAAAATCCCAGTAAATTTGTGGTGGGGGGGAGGGGCATCAAAAAATCAGTGATCTTTAGAACAGTATCAAGTGCTATACTGCACATCTGATTGGGCACTCAGAAGAGGGAGGACAGGAAAATATCCGAAGAAACAATGATTAAAACTTTTGCAAATATGAAGCTAACAAAATCACATGCTAAGAATGGCAGTGAGCCCCAAATCAGATACACACACACACACACATACACACATACACAATCATATCATGATACATTGACCAAAAACCAGTTATGAAAGAAAAACAATAAAGGAAGCAAGAAAAAAAAAAAACAATAAAGGAAGCAAGAAAAAAAAAGATAATTTGGGGTGTGTTGGCACATGCCTGTAATTCCAGTGACTGGGGAGGCTGAGGCAGAAGGATGCAAGTTTGAGGCCAGCCTGAACAACTAAGGGAGACCCTGTCTCAAAAAGTTAAAAGGACTGTGGGTGTGACTCCATGGTTAAAGTGTCCCTGGGTTGAATCCCTAGTGGGGGCAGGGATGGAATTATAGACTTTTCATCAGGAATTATTCAAGCTAGATGACAGTAGACCAAAAATCTTAAAGTGCTCAAAGACACATGGCACATGCCTATAATTCCAGCTACTGGGGGTGGAGTTAGGGGTGGGGCTGAGGCAGGAGGATGGCAAGTTCATGGCCAGCTTGTATCTTAGTGAGACCCTGTCTCAAAATAAAAAATAAAAAGGGCTGGGCAAATGAAAAGTAGCTTAGTGGTAGAGCATTTGCCTAGCAAGTGTGAGGTCCTGGTTTGAGCCCCCAGTGTGGGGAGACAAGGCAAAAGCCCTCATCATTCTGTATCCAGCTGAAATATACTTTAAAAGTGAAGATGAGCCAGAGCCAGGCACGGTGGCACATGCCTGTAATCCCAGCAGCTTGGGAGGCTGAGGCAGGAGGATCTCGAGTTCAGAGCCAGCTTCAGCAAAAGTGAGGTGCTAAGCAACTCAGTGAGACCCTGTGCTAAATAAAATACAAAATAGGGCTGGGGATGTGGCTCAGTGGCTGAGTACCCCTGAGTTCATTCCCCGGTACCCCCCACCAAAAAAAAAAGTGAAGATGAGCCCAGCACAGTGGCCCACACCTGTAATCCCTGGCTCCTGAGACTGAGGCAGGAGGATCTCAAATTCAAAGCCAGTCTCAGCATCTTAGTGAGTACCTAAGCTGTTTAGCAAGATCTTGTCTCAAAAGGGCTGGGGGTGCTGGGGATGTGGCTCAAGTGGTAGCGTGTTTGCCTGGCATGCATGCAGTGCTGGGTTCGATCCTCAGCACCACATACAAATAAAATAAAGATGTTGTGTCCGCCCAAAACTAAACAATAAATATTTTTTAAAAATTCTCTCTCTCTCTCTCTCTCTCTCTCTCTCTCTCTCTCTCTCTCTCTCAAAAAAAAAATTTAAAATAAGTAATTTTTTTTAAAAAGGGCTGGGGGGGCTGGGGTTGTGGCTCAGTAGCAGAGCACTTGCCTAGCAGGTGTGAGGCACTGGGTTTGAGCCTAAGCACCACATATAAGTGAATAAGGTACATCAAAAACTAAAAAATATTTTTTAAAAGGGGAGGTGGGGCTGGGGATGTGGCTCAATAGTTAAGCGTCCTAGGTTCAATCTCCAATACCAAAAAAAAAAAAAAAATATATATATATATATATATATATATATATATATATATATATATATATATATATATATATGGGCTAGGGATATGGCTCAGTGGTTAATATTTAAAACCAAACCATACTAATATTTGCATTGAAATCAAATTTTTTTTTCTAAACATTTTAACTAGAAGGCAAAGACAGACTGGGTTTAAAAAGAAGAAGGATATGAAATAAACCCAGCAATGTTTTAAATATAAAGACACAAATGTTTTAAATACAAAAATACAGCAAGTCATGTGCAATGCTGACTCTATAAGAAAGTAGTACTGACTATACTAATATCATACAAAGCAGAGTACAAAGCAAAGAATATTACCTCAGTAAAGAGAGACTTGTTGCAAAGACAAAGGGATTAATTCATGAAAAAGACATGATAATCCTAAATATATATATATTTCCCAATAATATTACTTTAAAATATATAAAATATGATGAAATAGAATAAAATAGATATATTTACAATTATATTTGGAGATTTCAACACTCCTCTCTCACTGTTTTTACAGATTATCGAAGAATATCAAAGAATTAAAGATTACTCTCAATCATCGTAATTGATATTTGTAAAATACTCTCCTCAACAACAGCAAAATAAACATCTCTTTGATGTACAAGGACTATTCAGCAAGATGGGTCATTTGGTAAGCAAATTTCTGGAAATTTCAATAGATGAAAAGTTACATTCTCTAGACAATTGTATTATATTATTATATAGAATTATGTTAGAAATCAGTAAGAGAAGCATCCTCAAATTCATGGAAAACCTGTAAATATCTACACAAATCTCACGGGCATCATACTGAATTTTAAAAAGGCAAATCTCAAAAATTTATATACTGTACAATTTTATTGATTTGACATTCTCAAAAAGATAAAACTAACAGTGATAGAGAACAAGTCTCAAAAACTTATATACTATATGATTTCATTGATTTGATATTCCCCCCAAAATAAAACTATAGCTGTAGAGAGATGAATGGTTTTCAGGATTAAGGGTGGCTAGCAGATACAGCTATAAAGAAACAGGGCAAGGAACTTGTTCAGAGGGAAGGAAATGGACCTGTTCTGTATCCTGATCATGGTGTTCCTTATACAAATTTCTACATATGATTTGACTATATGTCAATTTTAAAACATCTAGCTATAGTTTGGCACAATTGGGAAGTAGGTGGGGCCTGGTGGTGAGTCTTGAGGTCGTTGGAGTGTCCTTGAAGGGGATTATGGAACCCCATCCCCTTCCTTTTCCAGTCTCTTTTCATCTCCGCCATGGAGTGAGAGGCTTTGCTCTACCATGTGCTCCTGCCATAAGGTACTGCCCTGCCCAGGCCCAAAAGCAACAGACCATCCAACTATGAACCAAAACCTCCCAAACTGTAACACAAAGTAAACCTTGTCTCTTTATAAGATGATTGTCTTGAGTGTTTATTATGGTGACAGAAAGCTAACTCAGCCTTCGTGTGCATCTGGCTTCAGGATTCAAATGACACTCACTGTTTGGATTTTCACTGTCTCTTTTCTATATCTTCCACATTTTTGGCTACATTCTTTAGGCTCCATATGGTAGTCCTTTGGCAGCTTCAGGCTCACATCATTCACAATATTAAATCTAGCCTAACGGAGAAAAAGAGCACACTCAACTGATAAATCCCAGAATTAAGTCTTGCCAGTATTGATTAGCCTTTCAGGGAACTTGTGCACACTTTGCAACCAATCAATGTAATTGAAAAGATGGAAGGAATGCGCCAATTGGCTTAGTGTGGGTCAAGTGCTCCACCCTGCATGGAGTGGTGAAAGGGAGAGGTAACTTCATAGGAACCACTTGGTCTGAGAGTGAAGGAGAAGCAGATCTTAGATGAAAACCAGGAAACTGTTGTCACAAGAAGTGGGTTGAGATGGCAAGTGGTAATAGCAATACATGGTTATCACACTACCCAGTCATTTGGTAATCTGATGTCAAGCAGATCAGTTCCTGTTTGCCAGATATTGAAAAAAAAATTTACTTATTAAAATAGGATGATTTTTTTAAAAAAATCATTATCTTAAAATTCCTTTTAGGGGCTGAGGATGTGATTTGGTAGTTGAGCACTTGCCTAGCATGTATAAGGCCCTTAATTTGATCTCTAGCACCCCAGGACTCCCTATGATGAAGATCTGTCAGTAGGCATACTTGAGATTGCCACCTTCTCCTGTGTGTGTGTATGTGTGCATGTGTGTGCACATAGCTGTTCTGGGGGTAGAGCCCAGGAACTCACATGCTAGGCAGGCATTCTACCACAGAGTTACATCTCCATCTTGCAGTCTTCTCTAATTTGGTCACAGAATAACTGGTATACCAATGGAAACAAGGTCCAAAAGGAATACCTGGTCCAAAAGCCTCTCCTCATTCACGTGTTCCTGTGCAAATAACAACAAAGAGGAAAAACTGGAAAAAGTTTATTTTAGGATCCTGATAGTCAATTGTTATGATGCATCATTATGAATTTATCCCAAGAAAACTATTAAAATTCATATGCTTGAGGCTGGGGTTTGGCTCAGTGGTAGAGCACTTGCTTCACATGTGTAAGGCACTGGGTTCGATTCTCGATTCTCAGAACCACATATAAATAAATGAATAAAATATCTATAAACAACTGAAAAATATTTTTTAAATTTTTAGACATTGATGGGCCTTTATTTTGTTCATTTATCATATGCAGTGCTGAGAATCAAACCCAGTGCCTCACACATGCTAGGCAAGCGCTCTACCACTGACCTACAGCTCCAGCTCCTGCTCCTAAAAAATATTTTTTTAAAAATTCATATGCTTAATGAGATCAATCACAAGAAAAACTGAAATGACTATTAACCTCAAAGTGTGTCTTTGTTTTGTGTTGCTCTAACAGAATACTTGACTCTGAGTAATATATAAAGAAAAGAGGTTTATTTTAGCTCACAATTCTGGTAGCTAGAAAGTCCAGAAAGCATGGCACCAGCATCTAGTAAGGGCCCTCTCTAACTGTGTCACAACATGGTAGAGAAACAGAAAGGAAACCAACCACATAATATCCTGTTCTCTGCAGAACTAATCCATTCGCAGGAGACCCAATCCACTCCTGAGAGGTGGCACACCCGTGATGTAATCATTTCCCACTAGGCCCCTCCTCTTAAAGATTCTACCCCCTTTAGGGGGAGACTAAGTTTCCAGCACATGAACTTTTGGGGGTCAATCTACCATATTCAAACCATGGCAAAATAACACTTACAGAAGACCTAATTATTTATCAGTGACAAATTCCATACAGTCTATATGTTAGATAATCTAATTTAAAGCATAATTTTCTTATCTCATTAAAATTATTTACTAATATTCAGTTCTCCCTGTTTTATAGGTTTTCCTTGGCTGGCACTCTCAAGTGTTTGTTTTTATCCTAAAATTATTTTTGTTTGAACAATAATTAGCATTGATAATATAGTTTCAAGGGTGGTTAATAAAAATTAGATATACAAATATAGCATCAATCCTATATACTATAAAAAGGAGTACTCAGAAGAGCCAATTTTGAAAATAGAGAGACATCAATGTTTCCAAATAGTCAAAAAATCCATACATTGATTTGAAAATAAGCAACCAAAAAAAGGCGAGGGCGGGAGTTGTGTCTCAGTGATAGAGCACTTGCCTGGCATATGTAAGGCACTGGGTCCCATCCTCAGCACTGCATATAAATAAATAAATAAATAAAATATCCATTCACAACTAAGAAATATATTTTAAAAGGGGGTCATGGAAACCCACAGAATGTTGTTCTAAAAACTCCAAAAGTTACTGTAGAAGTAAATATTTTCCACATTTAAAAAAAGCATATAAATTGTAGGCCTTGCAAATTTTTTTTTTTTGGTATTGAGGATTGAAACCAGGGGTGCTTAACCACTAAGCCATATCCCCAGCCTTTTTATTAGAGACAGGGTCTTGCTGAATTGCTAAGTGCCTCATTAAGTTGCTGCGGCTGGCTTTGAACTCTCCATCCTCCTGCCTCAGCCTCCCGAGCAGCTGGGATTACAGGCTAAATTGTATGCTTTGCAATTTCATAAAATTCTGAATATTATGTCGAGGACAAAATAGATCCTTGAACAACTTATCAGATTTGCGCAAAGCCCTGAATGGTACTGATACTAGTTGCAAAACAATTGTCTATGCAAAACTGAATAAAAATTCCTAATTGATATTTTAAATTTTTTTTTTCTTTTTCTACTGGGGATTGAACCCAGGTTATTCTACCTCTGAGCTACATTCCCACCCTTTTTATTTTTTTTATTTTGAGATAGGGCCTGGCTAAATTGCCCAGGGTTGCCTTGTACTTGCTATCCTTCTGCCTTAGCCTCTGAGATTTTAGGCATGCACCTCTGCACCTGGCCTTAGTTGGTATTTCGTAAACCTCAAGCTAAAAAACTACTCTTACTATACAAAGCTCTTTCTTGTATAATTTTATGTGGGAATTCTTGTGTTTCACCATGGCATGTCATCTACAGGTGTGAAATTAATGCAGACTTTTGCAAAAGACTGTACAAATAATTTTATTTACAAAAATGGCACCAAAGTGAATTGAACAGTCTATGCGCATGCACACATCATTTACGTCTTCAGCACAAATAACAAAAGCTACTCTAACGAGATGGCGGCGGGAAGTGAGTAAGCCGCTCTGAGCCCCGCGCCGCGGCATCTGAAAAGATGAGGTAAAGATCATTAAAGGAGATCTGTCGACAAAAACCCAGCACCGTGTCAAGAAAGGGGCCTAGGTGGAGTGAATCAGCCACTAATCCAGCCAAGGTGAAGGGAGTACAGCATGACTTCAGCGCGAGCAGTAAGGCTGCAGCCGGCTCCCTCAGCCCCTTCTACTTCTCCTTCCCCTTCTCCTCTCTGCCTTTCCACCTTGCTTCTTTCTCCCCAGCTGTCTCTCCTCCCAAGCTCAGTCTCTAAATTTAGATCTCAACTTCTTTCCCCCACCCCGCCCGCTCTCCTGCGTGTCCGGTACCCGGACCTCGCGGCCCTGAGGCGCCGCCTCCCCTCCCCCAACCCGCACCCCCTCCCCGGAGGTCCCGAAGGCCGCCGCAGCTGCCGCCGCCGCTGCCGCCGCAGCTGCTGGCGCCGCCTCCTGTGGAGCACCATAGAGCAGACTCTTCACCGCGCGAATGAACTGCCGAATTATATGAAACAGCTGATAAGATGAGCGACAATTTAAAATCCAAGTGATCCGAGAACACGCACTGAGCTCTGACCCGCTGAATTCAAACTCCCGGTCACCTGCTTCCCGCAGACAAACAGCTATGACTCGGCATTAATTCATCCCGCTGAAACAACTGGTCAGCCCTTCTCATCATACGAAGGTAAATGCCTACCGAACCTTCATAAGTAGTGGCCACAGGTTTGAAACGGGGCTTGGGAGAGAAGGACCCACCCGTTGAATTAGTCTCCCGGCAAAGGGAAACCGTGTCATCAGACTGCTGCGGAGGAGATAACTGCGTTGAAACAGGTGTGTGATCCCATAGCCTTGCCTCTCCACACATCGGGAAAACTCTAAGAGCCCCTCCCAGCTCTCCCGTAAGGGCACCTCCCAGCTCTCCTGTGAGTGCTTCAGCCAGCCCGAGGGAATCAGAGGTGGTGCGGGTCCCGCAAGCGGAAATACCGCTCCCACCAGGGCTGACTGCTGAGGTCTCTTGCACCACCTACGGGAAGTGGATACCAGAGGGCAAGTAAAAGCCGCTGAGGATTCTCAGCCCCAAACTCTACAAGCTTAGGGTCTGAGGGAATGGCAAACTGGAAGAGTGTGCCCAGTCGTTCATGAAAACAGGGCTCCCGTGAGCAGCAGACTTGGCGTGTAGCCAGTATTGTGGTGAGAGGGGCCTGGCTAGAGAAAAAGTGGGAAGTGACTAGACACAAGAGGAGGCCCTAGACACTCAGGATTGGAGACTCGCCCAGTCTGGGAAGAGCTGCTGCACAGTGATTGGTTCCCGCATATTGACAGGAGAAACTTGGCCTGGTGGGCACAGCGCCGTCTACTGGAAGAGAAGTTAATCAAACTCTAAGACTGCATTTATTAGGTTTTTTTTTTCTTTTTCTTTTCTCCTTTTTTTTTTGATTTAGGTTTTTCTTTCATTTTCACTTTTTTCTTTCTTGTTGTTTTATTAATTTTTTTTTTACAAAATATTTTTTTAAATTTTTTTTTCTACTAATTTTAACTTAAATTTTTTTAATTATTATTATTTTTTTTAATCTTTTTCTTCTTTAGTTCCTATTCTTTTTCTTCTTTAGTCTTCTCATTTTTCTTATCCCCCCTTTTTTCTTGAATTCTACCTGCCTACTCTCATTCTCTTTAGAGACTTCTTCCCGTCCCTTCAAATACCTTTCCTCCCAAGCATCAAACTAATTTATAGGAGTAAACAGTAACTCAGCAGTCAAACAGAACAAGAAGCAACATGAGCAGCTTCAAAAAACAAGGAAGAAAAGGAGTACAAACAACGCAGGACAGCCTAAATATTCAGGAGGACCTAGAGTCATCAGAAAAATGGTCATATAAAGAACTCAAGGAACACCTAAGACAGATGGAATGGAACCTTAAAGAGGATACAAGACAGCAAATTCAAGCAGCGAAAGAACACATTGAGAATGCATTTCACAAACAGATAAAAGAAGAAGTTAAGCATCTTTATCAGGAGATAGAGACTATAAAACATAATCAAACAATAATTCTAGAAATGAAGGAAACGATAAACCAAATTAAAAACTCAATTGAGAGTATCACTAACAGAGTGGAGCAAGTAGAAACCAGAACATCAGATAATGAAGACAAAATATACCATCTTGAAAAGAGTCTAGCCAACTCAGAAAGGCTGGTAAAAAAATCACGAGAAAAACATCCAAGAATTATGGGATAACATTAAGAAACCGAACTTACGAGTCATCGGGATAGAAGAAGGTACAGAGATTCAAACCAAGGGAATGAGAAACTTGCTGAAGGAAATAATTACAGAAAACTTTCCAGAAATAAAAAAGGAAACAGATATACAAATTGAAGATGCATACAGGACACCGAGCACACAAAATCACAGTAGACCAACGCCAAGACACATTGTTATGAAGATATCCAATATACAGAACAAAGAGAAAATATTAAAAGCTACAAGAGAAAGGAGACAGATTACATTTAGGGGTAAACCAATACGGTTAACCACGGATTTTTCATCACAGACACTGAAAGCAAGAAGGTCATGGAACAATGTATTTCAAACACTGAAAGACAATGGATGCCAACCAAGAATTCTGTATCCAGCAAAATTAAGCTTCAGGTATGACAACGAAATAAAAATCTTTCATGATAAACAAAAGTTAAAAGAATTTGCAGCCAGAAAACCAGCATTGCAAAGCATTTTGAGCAAAACACTACACGAGGAAGAAATGAAAAACAATAACCAAAACCATCAGTGGGAAGTGCCGCAGTAAAGACAGAGGGCAAGGGGAAAGACAATCATGGAGAGACAAACTAATTTTTTTTTTTAAAAAGGATAAACAATCAAACATGGATGGAAGTTCAAACCACATATCAATAGTAACTCTGAATGTTAATGGCTTAAACTCTCCAATAAAGCGACATAGGCTGGTATCATGGATTAAAAAAACAAATCCAACAATATGCTGCCTCCAGGAGACACATCTGATGGGAAAAGACATACACAGGCTGAAGGTGAAAGGATGGGAAAAAATATACCATGCACATGGTCCTCGTAAGCAAGCGGGGTGGCCATCCTCATATCGAATAAAATCGACTTCAAGACTAAGTTAATCAAAAGGGATAAAGAAGGTCATTATATACTGTTAAAAGGAACCATTCACCAACAAGACATAACAATTATCAATATTTACGCACCAAACAATGGTGCTGTGACATTCACAAAACAAATTCTCCTCAAATTCAAGAATCAAATAGACCACAACACAATAATTATGGGAGACTTCAACACACCTCTCTCACCATTGGACAGATCCTCCAAACAAAAGTTAAATAAAGAAACTATAGAACTCAATACCACAATCAATAACCTAGACTTAACTGACTTATATAGAATATATCAACCATCATCAAATGGATATACTTTCTTCTCAGCAGCACATGGATCCTTCTCAAAAATAGACCATATATTATGCCATAGGGCAAACCTCAGTAAATATAAAGGGGTGGGGATAATACCATGCATTTTATCTGATCATAATGGAATGAAACTGGAAATCAATGATAAAAGAAGGAAGGAAAAATCCTACATCACATGGAAAATGAACAATATGTTACTGAATGATCAATGGGTTACAGAAGACATAAAGGAGGAAATCAAAAAATTCTTAGAGATAAACGAAAATACAGACACAACATATCGGAATCTATGGGACACAATGAAAGCAGTTTTAAGAGGAAAGTTCATCGCCTGGTGGTCATTCCTCAAAAAAAGAAGAAACCAACAAATAAATGAGCTCACACTCCAACTCAAAGCCCTAGAAAAGGAAGAGCAAAACAACAGCAAATGTAGCAGAAGGCAAGAAATAATTAAAATCAGAGCGGAAATTAATGAAATTGAAACAAAAGAAACTATTGAAAAAATTAACAAAACTGAAAGTTGGTTCTTCGAAAAAATAAGTAAGATCGACAGACCTTTAGCCATGCTAACGAAGAGAAGAAGAGAGAGAACTCAAATTACTAACATACGGGATGAAAAAGGCAATATCAAAACAGATGCTACAGAAATACAGAAGACAATTAGAAATTATTTTGAAAATCTATATTCCAATAAAATAGAGGATAGTGAAGACATCGATAAATTTCTTAAGTCATATGATTTGCCCAGACTGAGTCAGGAGGATATAGACAATCTGAACAGACCAATATCAATAGATGAAATTGAAGAAGCCATCAAAAGACTACCAACCAAGAAAAGCCCAGGACCGGATGGGTATACAGCAGAGTTTTACAAAACCTTTAAAGAAGAATTAATACCAATACTTTTCAAGTTATTTCAGGAAATAGAAAAAGAGGGAGCTCTTCCAAATTCATTCTATGAGGCCAACATCACCCTGATCCCGAAACCAGACAAAGACACCTCAAAGAAAGAAAACTACAGACCAATATCTCTAATGAACCTAGATGCAAAAATCCTCAATAAAATTATGGCGAATCAAATACAAAAACACATCAAAAAAATAGTGCACCATGATCAAGTAGGATTCATCCCTGGGATGCAAGGATGGTTCAACATACGGAAATCAATAAATGTTATTCACCACATCAATAGACTTAAAGATAAGAACCATATGATCATCTCGATAGATGCAGAGAAAGCATTCAACAAAGTACAGCATCCCTTTATGTTCAAAACATTAGAAAAACTAGGGATAACAGGAACTTACCTTGACATTGTAAAAGCTATCTATGCTAAGCCTCAGGCTAGCATCATTCTGAATGGACAAAAGTTGAAGGCATTCCCTCTAAAATCCGGAACAAGACAGGGATGCCCTCTATCTCCACTTCTATTCAATATAGTTCTCGAAACACTGGCCAGAGCAATTAGACAGACGAAAGAAATTAAAGGCATAAAAATTGGAAAAGAAGAACTTAAATTATCACTATTTGCAGATGACATGATTCTATACCTAGAAGACCCAAAAGGGTCTACAAAGAAACTACTAGAACTAATAAATGAATTCAGCAAAGTGGCAGGATATAAAATCAACACGCATAAATCAAAGGCATTTCTGTATATCAGCAACAAAACTTCTGAAATGGAAATAAGGAAAAACACTCCATTCACAATATCCTCAAAAAAAAATAAGATACTTGGGAATCAACCTAACAAAAGAGGTGAAAGATTTATACAATGAAAACTACAGAACCCTAAAGAGAGAAGTAGAAGAAGATCTTAGAAGATGGAAAAATATACCCTGTTCATGGATAGGCAGAACTAACATCATCAAAATGGCGATATTACCAAAAGTTCTCTATAGATTTAATGCAATGCCAATCAAAATCCCAACGGCATTTCTTGTAGAAATAGATAAAGCAATCATGAAATTCATATGGAAAAATAAAAGACCCAGAATAGCAAAAGCAATTCTAGGCACAAAGAGTGAATCAGGCGGTATAGTGATACCAGATTTCAAACTATATCACAGAGCAATAGTGACAAAAACAGCATGGTACTGGTACCAAAACAGGCGGGTGGACCAATGGTATAAAATAGAGGACACAGAGACTAACCCACAAAGTTACAACTATCTTATATTTGATAAAGGGGCTATAAGCATGCAATGGAGGAAGGATAGCATCTTCAACAAATGGTGTTGGGAAAACTGGAAATCCATATGCAACAAAATGAAACTGAATCCCTTTCTCTCGCCATGCACAAAAGTTAACTCAAAATGGATCAAGGAGCTTGATATCAAATCAGAAACTCTGCGTCTGATAGAAGATAAAGTTGGCTCCGATCTACAGATTGTGGGGTCGGGCTCCAAATTCCTTAATAGGACACCCATAGCACAAGAGTTAACAACTAGAATCAACAAATGGGACTTAATTAAACTTAAAAGTTTTTTTTCAGCAAAAGAAACAATAAGAGAGGTAAATAGGGAGCCTACATCCTGGGAACTAATTTTTACGCCTCACACTTCAGATAGAGCCCTAATATCCAGAGTATACAAAGAACTCAAAAAATTAGACAATAAGATAACAAATAACCCAATCAACAAATGGGCCAAGGACCTGAACAGACACTTCTCAGAGGAGGATATACAATCAATCAACAAGTACATGAAAAAATGCTCTCCATCTCTAGCAGTCAGAGAAATGCAAATCAAAACCACCCTAAGATACCATCTCACTCCAGTAAGATTGGCAGCCACTATGAATTCAAACAACAACAAGTGCTGGCGAGGATGTGGAGAAAAGGGTACACTTGTACATTGCTGGTGGGACTGCAAATTGATGCGGCCAATTTGGAAAGCAGTTTGGAGATTCCTGGGAAAGCTGGGAATGGAACCACCATTTGACCCTGCTATTGCCCTTCTCGGACTATTCCCTGAAGACCTTAAAAGAGCATGCTACAGGGACACTGCCACATCAATGTTCATAGCAGCACAATTCACAATAGCTAGACTGTGGAACCAACCCAGATGCCCTTCAATAGATGAATGGATAAAAAAAATGTGGCATCTATACACAATGGAGTACTATGCAGCAATAAAAAATGACAAAATCATAGAATTTTCAGGGAAATGGATGGCATTAGAGCAGATTATGCTTAGTGAAGCTAGCCAAACCCTAAAAAACAGATACCAAATGTCTTCTTTGATATAATGAGAGCAAGTATGAACAGAGCAGGGAAGAAGAGTAGGAAGAAAAGAGTAACATTAAACAGAGACTTGAGATGGGAGGGAAAGGGAGAGAAAAGGGAAATTGCATGGAAATGAAGGGAGACACTCATTGCTAAACAAAATTACATATAAGAGGTTGTGAGGGGAATGGGAAAATAAACAAAGAGAGAAATGAATTACAGTAGATGGGGTAGAGAGAGAAGATGGGAGGGGAGGGGAGGGGGGATAGTAGGGGATAGGAAAGGTAGCAGAATACAACAATTACTATTAGTGCATTATGTAAAATTGTGGATGTGTAACTGACGTGATTCTGCAATCTGCATTTGGGGTAAAATTGGGAGTTCATAACCCATGTCAATCTAATGTATGAAATATAATATGTCAAGAGCTTTGTAATGTTGTGAACAACCAATAAAAAAATGTAAAAAAAAAAAAGCTACTCTAACACTAGGTACAAAGAGCAGTTCTTAAGAAAGTACTAGAGTCACACAAAGTTATGCTACACTGAGCAAGTAGCTTAAGAATACATAGCCAGTGAAATTCCATGTCTACAACCACAAGAATGGGATCCTAAGTAGAATAAGTTATACTCCATGCATGTAAAATATATCAAAATACACTCTACTGTCATGAATATCTAAAATGAACAAATTAAATAATTGAAACATGTATAAAGCTAATCAAGTTCAACTATAGAGATAAAGATCTTTCAGAACCCCACTAATTTTTCTGTTTGAAATATCTAATCTACCAGTCTGTGACCTTAAACTTGTTTTCTAAAAATCCAAAAAGGAAAAGACAGAAGAAAGTAACACAACAGAGGTTATATAAAATAAAAAATATTAAGTGCTTATAATTAAGTGAAGAAAGCCAAAATATTAAAATCATAACTTGTTTATTACTTTCTAGAATTAGGACTACATTGGAAGATAGGAAATACATATATTTATTTTCAGTAAATTCCTTTCTATTGTTCTAATTCACCTTTTCCATCAATGCATTATTTAACTAATAAAAAATTAGACACATTAGAGTTTGAAGAATAGCACATCCGTTGGCCGCCTGCAAAGCAGTCAGTCTCAGTGACTTAGTGTATGGAGAGAAACAAAGAGCAGAGACAATAATAAAATCCAAGAAGAAGAAATAATAAAAAGCAGAAGGTTCACAGTTGACGTCCTTGACTCAGCTGGCCAGTTTGCTGGCTACAGGGATGGTCTCCATCCCTGTAGGGAATGTGGGAATGTGGTCACTTGTCACCTCGGCCTCTTCCAAGGCAGCAGTGGGAGTCACTTGATCTTCACTTTCTCACTTGGTTTGTTATAATGCCCAGAATGTGTCAAATGCCCTTTAACAAGTATTTTCTCAAGAAATCTGAACACCCAAAGTTCAGGCCAGATAAGAATCTCTTGTTTTCCATTTTGCTTCTGTAAGTTTCTCTAAACTATTTTTTCTCTCATTTTTTTTCCTTCTCAGCAACAATGTCTTGGAAATGTGGACAGACACACGCTCCCTCCTATGTGATAAATGCTGGGAAAAGCAAAAACCTTGCTATCTTTTCCAGAACTTCCTCTGTTCTTATTTAAAAGTTTTCTTCATTGCCAGGCACAATGCTGCTTGCCTATAATCCCAGAGACTGGGGAGGCTGAGGCAGGAGGATCAAAAGCTGGAGGCAAGTCTTAGTAATTTAATGAGATTCTAACTCAAAAATTTAAAAAGGATGGGGATGTAGCTAAGTGATAAAGCTCCCCTGGGTTCAATCCCCAGTACTGGTGGGGGGGGGGGGCGGCAGGGGGTGGGGGTAGGTTCTTCATCAATGCCAAAGAAGTGAGAATTACACCAGTTATCTTTGTGGTATGGATTTCTAGTTTAATTCCACTGCAGTCAGAAGCCATACCCTGCAATTTTAATTGTTTATAGCCTTGCATTTGGTGAATCTTAAAAATATGTTTTATATATTTAAAAAGAATGTGGGGCAGGTTGTGTCTTAGTGGTAAAGCATTTTCCTAGCATGCATGAGACCCTAGGTTCAATTCCCAGACTGGAATAAAATTTTAAATAAAAATAAATTTTGAGGGGCTGGGGATGTGGCTCAAGCGGTAGCGCGCTCGCCTGGCATGCGTGCGGCCCGGGTTCGAGCCTCAGCACCGCATACAAAAAAAGATGTTGTGCCTGCCGAGAACTAAAAAAATAAATATTAAAAATTCTCTCTCTCTCTCTCTTAAAAAAATAAATCTGTCCTTAAGGAGTTTATTAAAAAAATAAAAATAAAAAATAAATTAATTAATTTTGAAATATATAAATTTATGTGGTAGTTGGATGCTTCTATGTTTGCTAATTAAGTCAAATATATTAATTATTTAAATATTCTGAATCATTGCTGATTTTTTCTGCTTCTATACTTTAATGAAAATGTATGTTAAAATCTTTATGATTTTAATTTTTTCTATCCTTTTTAGAGTCATAAAGTTTTACTTTATAAAATTTGAAGTTATTTTAATAACTATGTAAACATTTAATCTTTAGCAGTTTTATTTGTAAGCAATCTAACAATCTTTTTTCCATTTTTATGTAATGAAATTACTGGTATATTTAAACTTAAGTGTACATCTTGCTGTTTTCACTCTTTTTTCCCTCACCTGTTCTGTGTTCCTTTTTCTCCTTTTGCTTTCTTTTGGACTGTTTTTAAATCATTCTATTATTTTGATAGCCACGCATTATGTTAAGTTGGGGTTATGCCTTCTATTAGTATTCTTCTCATAGTTGTATTAGAAATTATTATGTAATATACATCCTTAATTTACCATAAATTAACATTTAACTTGTTTGCAAGGCAATACTGCAACTTTAAAATGCTTTAGCTCCATTTTCTTTCTCTGTGAAAACCATATGCCATTGTTTTCAGGTATTTTGATTCTATATGTTTTTGAACTACATAGAACATCATCATTATTGGGGTATACAATTAATATTGATGTACATTTGCCCTCATACTTATGCCTTCCATTGCTCTCAATTCATTCCTTCATTTCTGACCTTTTATGTGGGATTGTTTTCTCTCTGCCTGATGGACATTCCCTTTCTCCAAAATTATCCAATAATTTTCTATAGTTATTTGTATACTTATTTGATATTTCATATATATACAAATATAATCCACAATATTTTATTGTTCCTTCCTCTTCTTCTTCTTTTTGTCTTCCTACATTTCTAGGCTTCCATGTGGATAATTTTTCTCCTGCTAGGAGGATGCTCTATAATAGTCCCATTATCCTGTGCCTGATGATGACAAATTCTCTTAAGCTTTTGTTTTCTAAAATCTTATTTCATCTTCATTATTGAAGTAGTGTTTTGTTTGCCAAACTCTCTAATAGCTGACTTCCAGTTATCAAGGGAACTACACTTTGGATTCTTCCAAAAAAAAAAAAAAGACACATGAGTTTTTGCCAGGTTTCTGTTCTCGCGACTACAAGGCTCAGGGTTTACTCCAGCTGAACTGGGCTGACTGGGCTACACAAAATAACCACACAAGAGACACAGATACCTTTTTCTTTGGGGTCGCTGTGACAGCTCGTCTGACTTTAAGGGTCCACAGGAAGAGAGAGCATGAGCACTGGCTTACCCCTTTTATTGAGGAGAAGCTATTCAAATGAGGCAAGGGGTCAGGTTTCAGGGGGCTGAGTCTATCTTCATGATGTCCACTGTCAGCAGGTTGACTGACACCCAGGTAGGCCACACCCAAGGTCACAGTAAGAGAAGGGGACACACATAAGGCACTTCCATGGAAGATACTATCCTAAACAGGGCAAGGGGTTATATTACAAAGGAACAGGTGAGCATAGCTCCACCCATGGAGCTGTAGCAAGACATACCCATGCAGGAGACACCGACCCTCGAACCCAAGAAGGGTGGGGAAAGCTCTGCCACATTTCTGTAACTGAGCGCCTCAGCACCCAGCAGAGGAGTGTGACCCAATCACTGCAAGGTTGGTCTCCCACAAGTATTACATCATATTAATGTAAACATAAACTCTACATTTCCTAAAGTTGAGAAAGGCAGTATATAACTGTGGTGCATCACTCAGAGAAAGACCACACTCCTTAAGATACACAGATCTGAACAAATACAATGAACAAATAAAATGAACATCAATATTTGGAAGTTTGAAAGAAACCAGAAGTCACAAAACATAGAAAAGGGGATTGAAATGGCAAAGGTTAGTACCCAAAGCTAAACCCTGAATGTTTTCTACAATTCTCCAAGTTTTTAAAGTGGTTCTTTCTCCTTACTTCTTAATCACATTTATTCATTCATTAGCTTTTTCTCTTTTACAAAGTTCTTTTTAAAGCTCTACTTAGTGCCAGATATTGTAAATCCAGATAAATCTGACATGGACTCAGTCTAAAAAGAGCTTGCAGCAGAGAAGATAACAGGTGGCACAAATATCAATAACAGATTGAGAGGTTCATAAGATGGCATAGTCAAAAATTCTTCCCAACTTAGAGGAGTGAAAGATTGCATAGGGGAATAAGGAGGTTAAGAGAGGAAGGAATTGTGGGTGGGGTGGGAGGTGGAGTGCCTCCAGGAGGCAATCTTTGAGCTGTACCTTTAGAAAGGAAGGAATTTGGTTGTGCCAAGATGGTAACAAATGCCAAACTTTTCTGGGATGCCTTGTCCAGGAAGGAATGTCAAGTACTGCTGTCAGGCTTCGAGTTACGCGTGCAAAAGAGCAGTGAAAAATCCGTAAATGCCAAACTGTAAGTTCCGGTTGAGATAAGTACTTGGCTAAAGCCTGTCTCAGCATTGCTTCCAGAGAGGTGGGGGAGAAGGGCATGTGTCTGCTTTCCACTGGTACCAGCTCTGCACCAGGCCCAATGGACAGAATCTCATTGATCCTTTCATCATCCTACGAGATCGATATCAGGATCCCTATATATAGCAAAGGTGCACCTACCCCTTATATTTCATAGCTCCACGCATACAGGCCTTCTCAGGACGGTCATGGATATGAGTTGGGGGTGTCAGTTTGATCATCATCATTGAGGCAGATCTCTATATACATCACAGGTCTTAGTAACTGGTAGAGGATTCCGCAGCCATCAGTATTCTTCACTCCACGTTCCTGCCGTGGCTGGAACCAAGGGAAGGATCACCTAGCTGCCTTGCATGGCTCCAAAGCCCGGGCCTCAAGGCCCAGGAGACGGTCAGTGAGCTCCGCCGGGTTGCACTGGATATGCCCTCAGAGCCTCGAGGGGGCGGGGTCCTGCCATCTGAGGGTGGGGCCTGTCAGCCAAGGGGGCGGGGCCGTGAGTCGGGGCCGCGAGTCTAGTCCGCGACCCACGGAGGCCCACGCAGCGAGCAGGGCGGTCTGGGCACCTAGGCTGGAGGCAGAGCCCACGGGGAACCCCTCGCCTGCCTCCTGTGCCGCTGCGCGCTCCTTTCCAGCACGCTGCGGCGGAGCAGCCAGACACTCCGGCGCTTCTCCACCGGCCGGGTAAGTCCGGCCCCGGCGAGCGGCCCACCCTCACCTCGTCCAGCTTTGCAGACCCCAGGGTGGAAGGGCCCGGGCGGTGGGGCTGCGGGTGGGCGGCGATGCTTAGACTTTGCTAAAAGGAAAGGCAGCGTTTTGCTACTGGGAGACTTCGGAGAAGGGTCCGGGAAGGGTCCTGGATGAGAATAGTCAAACTGAGCTATTGTCTTCGATGGGGAAGCAGCTGCAGATAGTTTTTGAACACGTCAGATCTGGCTGAGATAACAAGGTGGGGACAGTCGCTTGGTTAGGGAGAAAGAAAGATGGATGGAGCAGTATACAAGTGAGATGGTAGTATCAAGTCAGTTGGATCTGTTTTAGCCTCCTGAGTGGTGGAAGCGCTCTGGACTGGCGTGCGGGGGGCCCTTTCGGAAAATACCACTTAGAAGCGATGACTGCATGCTCAGTACTGCAGACCCGGGCTGCAGGCGACAAGATTTCAAGGATTTCCAGGCGCTACAGAAGCAGCCACGTTGGAACATATTAAATTGTAGCTCAAGAAGTGAGCCCTGGCCCAGCCCCGAGGCTTCAAATTGCATCAGCTTGGACACGTTGCATGTGGCACTACCCTCAGCACTTCGGGGGGCCTCAAGAGAGATGCTTTCCGAGTTTAGACAGACTCCAGGCTGTTCAGGGAAGAAAAAGAACTCCATCCCCGGCATATTCTCTCTTTTACAAGAAATCCACGCGCGCTGTATTATGAAAGATGCGGGGTTTTCATTGTTCTCTCTGCCAAAGCCATGTGTGTGTGTGTGTATATATATATATATACACACACACAGATGTAAAAAAAGTTGGAGGGAGAGAGTGATGAGTAGCACTAAGAACTGTCCCAAATTCGCATAAATGGTAAAACTTCTGTCCTCCTCCCATAAGCCCGAATAGTGGCAATTCATTTTACTCCTTATGATCAGTTCTAGTTACTTTGGGGAATATTCGCGTGTTATAAAATGCAAAGGAAAAGACCTGCTCTAGGACTTTAGCAGGGCTTTTGCTTACTCTACTAAGCAATGCTTTGGACAACTCCTTAGCTGCTTCCTCCACGTGGCACCTGGGGATTTAGGCTGGATGGCAGAGAGCAAGGGGCTTGTGCCAACACAGTTTCATTGGCCTTTTCTGTCAACACTTTTCCACGAACTGTCTTTTTTTGGAAAGCAGGAGGGAGTCTTGAAGAATGAAAATGTTTCCACAGTGGAGTCTGTATAAGATCTCAGTTATACAGGGTGAACATCTCAGGTGGCAAATGATACAAGCAAGAAGCTGGATGCAAGAAGCACTGGCTTCCCAGGGTTTTACTCTTCTCAGGAGTACTCCAGAAAAAGTAGTGACAGATATGGCTGGGAAGAAGATAGGTTTCTCAATGGCCAAAAGGAGAAAATCTAATAAGAAAAACAATTGGGGGCTGGGGATGTGGCTCAAGCGGCAGCGCATTTGCCTGGCAGGTGCGCAGCAGTGCTCAATCGCCACACGCATGCCAGGCAAACGCGCACCGCATATAAATAAAATAAAGATGTTGTGTCCGCCGAAAACTAAACAGTAAATATTTAAAAAAAAATTGGAGTTATTTTACTCTGTTGACAATGATTTGGGTCTGTTCTATAAGAACTGAAGTCACACATATACCTGGCTATGAATGTAAGAGCGTACAGACACTTTAGAAAACTGTTCCACTGTTTCTTACATAGCAATCACACTCCTATGGGTTTATCCAAGAGAAAAGAAACTTTACATTCACCCAAAACCTATTACAAATGTTTATAGGGGCTTTATTCATAATCGCCCCAAACTAGAAAGAACTTAAGTGTCCTCAACTAGTGACAAGATAAACTTGGTATATACCTGCATAAAATGGGATTTCACTCAGTGGGTTAGGTTAAGGGGGGGATGCATTACTGTTATAATGTGAATGAAACTCAAATATGTATATGAAGTCTAAGAAACCACACTCAAATGATTTCATTTATCTGACATTTTGGAAAGGGTAAAACTATAGGGACAGAAAAAGGATCAGTGGTGATCAGGAGCTGAGAACAGGAGGGAGAGACTATCAGTGGGCATGAGGAACTCCTGGGGGGGGAGGGGGGGCTGGAACTCTTCTAGATCTTAACGTTTCAGTACCCATGTCTTCAACTTGTGTTCGCATTGCCTGACCTGCTTTGATGTCTAGTTTGTTCTTAGAACGCTGAAATTCAACTTCAAACCTATTTAATTGTCTGCTATGAGCTGTTTGTCTAAATCCTGAGGCTATGATATTAATAGAACTGGTATTGCACTTTACTATTTCCAGGCAGTCTTCTAAATGTTTTACATAGATACTCCTTTAATCACATCTCACTGAAGTATTGATGATCATTACACCCATTTTGTATATCAGGAAACTGAGACCCAGAAGTTAACTAACTTTTTGAGTCTCACAGCCAAAAAAGGATAAAATAATAAACAGGAAATAATCTCTGCTCTCAAAGAATTCATAAGTGTTTTTACAGCGTTGGATAATATTACATAATACACTAAATAAGCCAATACACCAACTAGGAAAGGTAAATGGACAATAAAATACTAAAAGACACTCAACCAAACTAGTAATCATGGAAATACAAGCAAGATATCATTTTTCACTCATCAACTTGACAAAAAGAGTGTGACAATTTTCTATGTTAACAAGTGAGAAAATAGTTCCTCAAAAACACGAGAAGCAAATTTGATATTCTCCATTAATATTTAAGCTTAAAAATGATTCTGGTGTTTGAGAAAAATGCTACCACATGGGCTCAGGAAGGATGTACAGTATATTCTATGCTGTGACATTTGTAACAATGACATATTAAATGCTAAAATGTCCCTGTAAAGAAATGAACAAATAAATTCAGACATAGCTACGCTATGGAATATCGTACAGCAATTTTAAAGAATGAGCATATGTACTGACGGAAAGCTCATTATTTCATTTATATTATTTTTTAAAAAAAACTAAATAATACTTTGCATGTACATTTCCATGTATATAAAAGCTAGAGGTCTATAGAATGCTCACCAAAGTATACAGTAGTAATTTTTTTTCTCTTGAGTTGGGAGTCATGGTCAAAGGGGACTCAGTCTGTGATCTTTTCCTCTTCTTTTTTAAAAGGAGATTATGTGTATTTGTTATATGTACACTTAAAATTAATTTTTAAAATTGCTATGTCATTGAAATATTATAGATAAATGTTATGCACTGCTGTGCTGCCTCTCTGGTGGGGACTGGAGTCTGTCTCTGGACTCCAGCCCTTTGGACTTCTCCAGTTTCCTCAGTCTTTAAAATGTTCCCTGGTCACCAGCCTCATCTGGGAGTTCTTTCTAGTCCCCAGGTGCTCAGCAGCCCCCTTCTTGCCTCACCTGCTAATAAGCCCTTGTATTAATGTCCTTCTAACAGAAAATCTTTTATCCTCCTCTGATAAAAAAGATATTGGGGGCTCAGGTGTAGCTCAGCAGAATAGTGCTTGCCTAACATGCACAGAGCCCAGATGTCATCCCCAGCACTGCAAAAAAAAAAGGAGGAAAAAAGTTGGCCAGCTATCCAAGGAAGTTGTCACCAATACCTTCTTTCCCTAATGATGCAATAGAGAAATAAAGTTGTATAAGTTTGTCATTTATGGTGGCATCCTGAGCCTGGGTTGAATCTTGCACAGATTTATTTCCATGAGAAGTGTAATTTGTTGCTTCTGACTATTAGGATGAGAGTTTGTTACACTTGGTAGCATCCTGTGAATACTGAAGGCCAGTTATTGAACTTTTTTTTTTCACTTTCTCTGCTTAATTCCCAAACATAAGAGGTGTGCCTGCCCCAAGCTGGTTCACACCTCCACAGGGATGTCTGAGGGGTCTGGTAACATGGAAGTGCAATGCTGTCCTCATTCAGTGATTCCTGTGGTCTTCACAGTAAGATCCAAATTATTTGACACAGATGAAGCCCTCCATGATGCCTTTCTGTAGCTTATCATCTGTGGCCACTCCCTGACTCCCAGGACTGGTCATGCTGTACCCCCTCATTCCCTCTATGCCTGAAACTTCCCAAGGATGTCCTGTTAAGTCCTGTTACCCACCCCACCCTCTTTTTTTTCTCTTCTTCTTTTTTGGTACCAGGAATTGAACCCAGGGGTACTTAACCACTGAGCCATGTCCCTGGCTCCATTTTTAATTTTTTTTCATTTTTAAGAGTCTCTCTAAGTTGCTTAGGGCCTCACTAGGTTGCTGAAGCTGGCTTTGAACTTGTGATCCTCCTGTCCCCACCTCCTGAGATCCCCTGTCTTTTCTTGGCCACCTCCAAGATGAATCTTCTGAGGTTCCGCTAAGGAATGCCCTTCTTGGGAAGTCCTTCCCCTCCCAATCCACACTGGTCTCCCACCCTAGTCCTCCTGTGTTACCAGTACATCTTTACTTGGGCATCTTCCCTGCTAATTGAAGAATCCCTGAGGACAGAGACCATTTTTTCCTTGTGTACTTAGCAGAGGGGTCCCCAAAAGAAGTACCCACAGAGGCCAAGCAGGTAAGACAAATGAGGCTGGGTGAAGGGAAAGACCAGGTCGAAGATCAAGGAGGCCACCATTGCTCATCTCTACCATGGGAATGTGAACCAGGATTAATAACCTGAGTTTTCAAGAACTCCAACCTGCTGATATGAAACCTCCTAAAAACCCTAGAGCTCTTTTAAAAATGATTTGAGGGCCAACGAGAACACTCCTCCTTCCACCCACCCCAGACCACTGATGTGCAGTCTCTACCATGCCCCATGCCCAGAGCATGGCAAATCCTCCAAACATGCTAGTTGGACTAATATTACATAGTCAGGCCCAGTATGGGGCCTGTACACCAAATGCTCCACTAAGTATTAGGCATCTTATTGTCTCAGGAAAATACACTTTGCTGTATTCTTTCGTGTAAAGGTCTTTCATGTAAAAACTGCCAATTCTCACAATTCCTAATGTGTATACATTTGGCCTTATTTGACACTCTGCTTAAACGGTTCTGGAATGGACATATCTTCACAAAAGGGCTTCTGATCAGGGCAGACTCTTAGCACTGCACATTTGAGTTTTATATGAAAGACTAGGTATTGTCAGGTATTTTAATCTTTGGAACCTGGCCAGAGCCCACATTCCCCTGATTTCTATGATATTCCACCAGAGAGCAGATTGTTTGGGAAGGCAATATTTGGGAGTTTCAAAAGCAAAACCTATGTTCCCTGCAAAAGGCTCCTATTGCAGATGTCATCTCTAGAAAACCCCGAGACACTAGGACTTGTCACCCAGATTTGGAAATGCTGTGTCATTTTGTGCCCCTTCCTCATTCACGCCAAACAGAAAGCATACTATGAGAGCCCCTGGAACAACGGTGCTGTGTACCACATCAGGACCACCACAGTGTTCTCTTAGAAGGGCTATAGAACTGTTTCCAACCACTGACCTGTCAAACTGTTGCCATATTTTCCTTTTGCAAAATAAAAAGGGGTGGGAGGGCAAGTTGGACATGGTGGGATGTGTCTGTAGTCCCAGCTACTCAGGAGGCTGAGGCAGGAGGATCACTTGAGGTCAGGAGCAGGAGACCAGCCTGGGCAACATAGAGAGGACCTGTCTCTTGAAAAAGATGGGTGGACTTTCAACACAGGAGAGCCCCAGAAACACATCCACTGGAACAAGATGGGTCTGAGTTTCAATGTTGTCTTATTCCTGATCAGCTCTGTTCTTAGGCAGTTTACAAACCTTCTCTGGGTCCTATGCTTTTTCATTTGTAAAAAGGATCACCCTGAGCATTAAAGTCCTGTAATAAGCAGTTGATTGTTTTTGTGGTGGTGGTGCTGTGGACTGAGCACACACTAGGCAAGCACTCTACTACTGAGCTTCACCCTCAGCCCAATAAAAAGTTTTTGACTTAGTGAAAACAGTTCAATATAGTGCCTGGCTCATGGAACATTCCCAATGGAGCTACCCCTATCATCCTTCTTCCTCTTTTTTTTTTTTTTAAACTGGCCTGTCCTACACACATTTATTCATTTTTAATTGGAGCTTTCCATACATAAAGGTGGAATTCACTGTGGTATATTTATACAACACATATTGTAATTTTATCAAATTCATCCGACATTTCCTCCCCTCTCCCATCCCTCCTTCCCCCTCAGTTTCCTATTCCACTAAATTTCCCTCTATCTTTATTTTATTTTACTGGTTCTTTTTAATTACACATGACAGTAGAATCCATTTGGATAAAATTATATAAGCATGGGATATATCTTACTCTAATTAGGACCCCATTCTTGTGGGTGGGCACAATGATAGAGTTCCCTTAGGTATTTTCATATGTAGACATAGGAAAATTATCTTAGATTTATTCTACTGTCTTTCCTATTCCTTTCCCCTCCCTTCCTTTCCTTTCCCTTTATCTAATCTACTGAATTTCTCTTCTTCTCCTTCCCCCCTTTATTGTGGTTTAGCTTCCACATATCAGTGAAAACATTTGACCTTTGGCCTTTTGGGATTGGCTTATTTCCCTTAGCTTGGTAATCTCCAAATTCACCCATTTACTGAGAAGTGTCATAAAGTCTCATCATTCTTCTTTACTTAAGTATAATTTGTGGCATTATGACAAAAGCAATGGTTAACATTTATTGAGTCTTTCCTTGTGCCACACGATGCACTAATGCAATACAGATTTTATCCCGTGGAATTCTCAGAACAACCTGAAGAGATAGGTACGATTATTATTCTGATTTTAACTGATGAGGAAAACTGGGACCCCACTCAAGATTGCACAGCTGGAGTTAGGGGAAAACTAACCCACGCTGGGATAATAACTAGAGTTAAGACTCTCAGACCTGCCACTTGGTAGCTATTTGACTCCTGGCTTTCTTTTTTTTTTTTTTTTCCAGTTGTATATGGGCTCAATGCCTTTATTTATTTAATTTAATTAATTAATTAATTTATTTATTTTTGTGCTAGGATTGAACCTAGTGCCTCACACTTGCAAGGCAAGTGCTCTACCACTGTGCTACAACTCCAGCCCTCTGGCTATGTGTTAACACCTCTGTGCTTTAATTTCTTCATCTGTAAAAATGAGTCAAGGTTGCCATCTCCCACAGTCCTTGGGCAATCAAATGCAGTGATATGTGTTAAATACCTGGCACATACTAGGGTCTTATTAGAGAGCTTGCTATCATTTCCTCTGCTTCTTCCTCCTCCAAATTCTCCAGGGTGGAATCTGTTGTTTGGTAAACACTCTCTATGGAGAGTTCCAGACTTTAGTGTCCCCATGGTCACCAGAGAGTTCACTAAAATGCAGCTTCCCTGGCCTGTGTATCTGGGGTGGGGGCCTAGAGTTCACATTTTAAATATATCTTTCCCATTGATTATACCTAGTCAAAGCTCAGATCACACTTGGAGAAATTAGACTGAAAAATGTCCCTATCCATTCTTTAGAATCCTGCAAGTTTCTTATAAACATAATTGACAGTCATAAAATCTGAAAATTTTCCCATGTTACAAACCCACATTGGGGCCGAGCATAAAAAAATAGTGGTAGAATTTATGCTGCATGTATAAGGCCCTGGGATCCCTCCCCAGCAGCCCCCTTCCTCCCCAAAGAAAGAAAAAGAAACATTTTTATAGCTTCAGCTTTGACATTAAGTTCAGAAAGTGTTTCAATGAGTACAATATTTTCAAAGACACTGACATGATTTCTTTAAACATTCTTTCTTTAAACATTCAACTAGTATCAACTTTGGAATTGAAGTTCAAATAGCCAGGTGACAGCTGAGCAGCACATTACATAGACCTCAGCTGTATTCCTGAGGATAGACAGGAAACACAGGAACACACATGAATTCTTGTGTTTCCTGTGTTCTTGATTCCTGTGTGTTTTTAAAGTTGTATGTTACATGTCTTTACATATCTGGCAATGGTAATGGTATAAAGTATAGCCAAAAATTTTGTAATGTGGCCAACATGTAGGTCCTATTTCAAGTATCAGCATTAATTATAGGATATGAAAGTAGGATATTTATAGAACATTTTGATTTTGGGGGGATACTGGGGATTGAACCCAGAGGCACTTTCCCACTGAGCACTTTCCCAGCTCTTTTTATTTATTTTTTTTAATTTGAGACAGGGTCTTGCTGAGTTGCTAAGGCTGGCCTCAAACTTGTCATCCTCCTGCCTCAGCCTCCTAAGTTGCTGGTATTACAGGCATGCACCACTGTGAAGCCCATTTTAATTTTTTGAAAAGAGGAAATTCAATGCTCAGCTATGCATTATATGTAGGTGGATTTGCTGTTGCTACACAGTTAATCTGTTTGCAAGTATTTGTTAGACCCTAAAGCTTAATTCAACTTACATGGGATATAAACTTTGGTTGACCCTGGAAAAGGACTTTTTTAAAAACTAAAACCATAATTGTTTAATTATCAGTTCAATTACAAAGAAGATATGTCAGGCATCATTTTAAGTTCACAACTAAAAAGAGTTGTTATCCACACCCTTTAAAAAGTGGGAAATAAGGGACAATTAAGTTTCTTCATAATTGGATTGTCACAGTGAAGCATTACCCATTTTGGATGACTTTCCATATCATTAAAGAATCCCATTTATATTGAAAGGGAAAAAAAAACATTAAAAAAATAATCCAAATAGTGCAGGACCCTATTTTAAAATGGAAGAAGATAAGGTGGAGTCCTGGGGAGCTTGGCCCTGTGCCAAGAAGGGAAGCACTCAGAAGGTCATGGTGCTCTGATCACCATCTCCACACCCAGGACCCTGCATCCAGCCTCCCTCACCTGAGGGTGCTCATTGGGGCCATAGAATGGTATAAAATGAGGAATAATGAAACAGCATTGTCCTCATGTCAATGTGTGGCCTTAAGCATAGCAGAAAGCCTCCACTTTGGGAGATGTCTCAGAAGGTGTAATTGCTCAGAAAGATTCTTCCAGAGTCCACCCTCCAGCATCACTCTTATCTATGTGGTGTACATACTTCCTGATAACCACTGCATTTGTGCGTGTCAGTTTTTATCACAAAGAGCATGGAAGAGATGGGTAGTAATATTTCATTGTAATGATTTTATTTTTTTAAGAGATTTTTCTCATTTTTATTTTATTTATTTTATGTGGTGCTGAGGCTCGAACCCAGGGCCTCACATATGCGAGGCAAGCACTCTACCACTGAGCAACAACCCCAGCCCTTAATGGTTTTATTTTTAAGTGCATATGTGTGACCATGGGATGCACTTGACATTTCTTTCTTTCTTTCTTTTCTTCCTTTCTTTCTTTCTTTCTTTTTTTTTTTTGGTACCAGGAATTGAACCCAGGGGTGCTTTACCACTAAGTCACATCCCCAGCCTTTTGTTTTGTTTTGTTTTAATTTTTTAAAAATGTGGATGGACTTTTCTTTCTTTCTTTCTTTCTTTCTTTCTTTCTTTCTTTTTTTCTTCCTGTCTTTCTTTCTTTTTCTCTTTCTTTCTTTTTTTGGTGCTGGGGATTGAACCCAGGGCCTTGTGATTGTGAGGCAAGCACTCTACCAACTGAGCCATATCCCCAGCCCTTATTCACTTATTGATATGTGGTGGTGAGAATCTAACCCAGTGCTTCATACATGCTAGGCAAGTGCTCTAAAACTGAGCCACAACCTCAGCCACCTCCAGCCCTTTTTTAAATATTTCATTAGAGACACGATCTTGCTGAATTGCTTAGGGTCTTGCTAAGTTGCTGAGGCTGGCTTTGAACTCAGGATCCTCCTGACTGAGCCTCCCTACCACTGGGATGACTCTTTACATCTATGAAATAGCATAGATGTAAAGATTAAATAAAATGAAATGATATGGAGGCCTCTGTCCCTTTTCTGAAAACTTTGGGGCCAACTGTGATGAGAGTTCAGGATTATTCATATTTGGAAAGTTACTATAATATATAGATCATACCTTACATAAAATTCCCAGCAGGCTCTGGGGTGTTACCTGCAACATCAGTTTTTTTCTTGTGGCAAACATATGACTATTCCTATAGTCTTTATAAATGTTATTAATGACTATAAATGGTGTATGTCAATTCAGGTCTGATTTGAAGTCAAATGAGTTTGTGCCAAACTTGTAAGGACTATAAAGAGAACTGCATTAGATCAAACCAGGTTGTAAGGCCAAATGGGTTTGGGGCACTTACCAAGAAAAAATATGGAACACATTTTATGAACATCACAGTTTGTGGATATTTTATTGTATCTCTCAACTCCCCAAATGCTTTGAATTCTAGACTATTTGAAAAAATATAGAACACAGTCTGAAATAGAACAAGAGCTTTAAAAAGTTAGAAATCTTTGACTTAAACATTAGGAAATCTGTGCCACACAGTGCAATAGGTTTATTGCATATTACATCCTTTACTTCAATCAAGATTGTACGAGGTTGGTATTATTACACTTGAGAGGAGAAAGGTAGTTACTTGAATACAGCCAAGGGGTGGCACTGAGTTTTGACCTCAAGAACCCTAGCTCTAGGGCTATGCTTTTTTAAAATTTTTTATTGATTATTTAAAGCATTACATAGCTCATGATATATCATCTTTCATACATTTGACTCAAATTGTGTTTTGAACTCCCATTTTCACCCCAAATACAGATTGCAGAATCACATCTGTTACATATTCACATTTTTACATAATGCCATATTAGTGACTGTTGTATTCTGCTACCCTATGTTCTACTAGATATTGGCCTTTTTGAGAGGTCAGAGGTGAGTCCAGTTCTTATTCCTACATTTTAGGGACACCTTTCCCAGAGTTAAATTCCTTTTAACTATGACAAACTTATTTGTTTACACCTGGTTCATTTCACTAAGAAGCTGAGGTTGCTTATAAGAATACATGCAATCCCAGTGATTAAAATGAATAATCATGGGAATTGGAACAAGAGAAAATGGGCGAGATTTAGGTGTGGAAGTATTTTTACTCTCATATACATGTATGGTAGTCTGGGTTCAATGTTAGACATCAATAAAAATTTTACTTTATAGACCTTGGAGTCTTTCACAGTTCCCAGGTCATCTTGCAAGACTGCAGATATCCAATATCCCCTATCCACATTGACATCTGCCATCACTGAATTTGCTTCACAGGTTTTTTTTCAAAAAACAAGCTGAAGTTGGCACTTATTGGCCAGAGCCTTTTTGGACAGGAAGTCTACAGTCACCTCCGCAAAGAGGGCCACTGAGTAGTGGGGGTGTTCACAGTTCCAGACAAGGATGGCAAAGCTGATCCACTGGGTGAGTGCTCTTGGGGTGCATGGATCAAGAACTCTCCAATCCAGGCTGGCGATCAGAGCTGTTACAGCAGCTCTGCATTGCTCACAATGTGCATGCCCTCTACTTGTTATTTAGCCATGACCTTGGCAGGGCTCCGATATCATGGGCCAAGGAAGCTGCCTCAGCCCCAAGTAAGTTTGCATTCCAGCAAGCAAGAAGGACAAGAGGGGAAGTTGAGGTTAAACTTTTATTATGGACATAATTCAGAGGTTGCATTTGAATTTATTTGCAGAGGAGACAGAGAAACAGAGATGTTATTGGGGGGTGTATATATGTTCAAGTCAGCTAAGGGAATCCATTGCTAAAGGATGAATGGGGGACTAGCACTCTCTGTCGTGTACATGGGTTTCAGAATGGCAAGATGTGACTTTCAGACCTCATTTTAGAAGGGGTCCTGGGAAATGAACTCTCCTTGGTGACTGGACCCAGGGTGACTAGCCCATTTTCTGTTGGCCATGACCATTTGAACTCAGCACATAACTCAGAAGAAGGAAAAATAGCAATCTGGTTTTTATAGGGTACCCTGGGAGATGGTACAGCCTGTTTTATCAGCATATGTTCTAGAGTCAGGGGATTAATGCAAACTCTGCCACTTACTGTATGACCTCAGGCAAGTTGCTTAGTCTTCTTTCAGTTCAATGGTACAAACCTCAGGTGGCTGCTGTGGGGGTTAAAAGAGATAATGTACATCAAGTGCTCAACAGTACATCAGGATCCTAATAAGCAATCAATAATGACAGTAGCTAATCATTCTTGTCAGGTTAGTTGATTGGGGAAGCCCAAAACAGATCTGGGACAGCCAGAAACCAAAATAGGAGATGGACACCTTGGTGCCTCAATCCGGTCTCTGGAGTGCATTATTTACAATGCACATTCACAATGAAGATCTCTCTCCTCTACCCCATTTCTCTTTTTCATATAATCTTTCACATTTTTCTTCCATTATCATACTTCTAACCACCATCTGTCCATTTTACTGTCATCTGACATGTGAATTATGTTCTTGAACATTTTATGAACATCACAGTTTGTGGATATTTTATTGTATCTCTCAACTCCCCAAATGCATTGAGGAAGGCCTCACCATAGTGGCCAGAGTCCTTCAGGACCTCCTTAGGTTTTAGAACTTGAGTTTTGTGCTAGAGTCATCATCTTCCCCCATCAATCTATCCTAGTCAATGAATTTAAATGATTGGATAGGGAAAAAGGGAAAAAGCACACAAAAATGCAGACAAAAAGATTTAGTTAAGGTTTCTGGAAAGATTTGGAACATATATACACACATATGTATATACACACTTACATATACTCTATTATAGAATATGTAATAGTATATATAAAATATGTATTTTATCTGTTTATATATATATTATCAACTGTGGATGCATAAAAATATATAGTTGTATATTAATGTACCATAATATACTAACACATTAATGTATTAGTAGATAGTATATTATATAATATGTCAAAGTATTTATTAATAGGTAATAGTATTACTATAAAATATTTATATGTGATATTTAGGTGAATATACATACTTAAATCAATATGTACACTTAAGATGTATGATACTTGGTAAAAATGACATTTTATTGTGAAAAAAAAAAACAGGCTTGCCTTGTCTGTCCTTTGGAGGGCAAATTCATTTTCACAGGGAGTTAGGATGAGTCATTGTCTGGGAAGGGACAATGCTTGGATGGAGACTTTGATCTGTTCAGTCTTGGCTAGATCCTTACCAAGTGCTGAGTGTGTCCTCTCCATTTTTAGCCCCTCTCCTTTTTGCAATGGGCAAAGATGAAACATATGCAGCCAAGGAGAGAAATGAAGAATGTCCACATGCTTCTGCTCTTTTCAATGCTTATTCACTCAAATCACTCCATACAATTTCACTTGATTGGTTATTAATCAAGAAATTGACAATCCTTAATGCTGGGCACTGCAATAGACATAATCAATTAAAGCAAAGAATTCTAAGTTAACTCTAAGCACTGCAAACACATTAATCATGACAGACCTATTACAGACATCCCCTCTGCATGCCAAGCTCAAGTGCCAGATCTAAAGTCTTAAGGCTTAGGTCTTAAGTCCAACAGATGCACACTCACTCAGACTGCAACGATCACATCAGCAACCAGTGGAGGCTTCTCCTGGTGTGGAGTCCACGGCTGGCTGAGGAGATGGTCATGAGGAGATGTCGCCGATCTCACTAGAGTCAAGAGGCTGCTGTAGAATTTGAGAGCAGTCAGGACGATGCAGAGGATCAGACAGGTGATGAGAAGAGTTGGGATGTCAGTCCAGGTCCTCATCAGGCTCTCCAGCAAGTGGGCATCAGTGTCAGCTGGCTGAATGTCTGTCCTTTTGCTCTATCATTTATACTAAATTTTGGAGGTTCTGCTCACCCTTTGAGTCCCTATCAACTGTTACCAAGTTTCTTAGAGATGTTTTACATTTCAGAGCCAAGCCATTTGGTTTGGTGGTTTCCACCCTGATTTTACACTCTGATCCTTTTCAGGGTTAAAGCAAGTGATGTGTTTATATTAAGTGACTTCACTCACTCTGACTCATGTCAGGGTTGTGGAAAGTGACTTGTTTATACTTGTTTATGATGTGTTTACCAGGCTATGCCTGATGATGTATTGGAGGGCTCTATAGGCTTGTGCCTGGAGAGGATGCAGGTTTTTAAAATGGAGTTGCTTAGGCTAAGGCCTAAGGCCATCCCTACACTCCTCCACTCTCTTATCCATTTGGTGAACCCGGGAGAAGGAACTAGACTAGTGCAGCTCACCAGCTGTAACCCTTCATCTATTGGTGTCTACCTGTTCAGCAGGGAGAATATGTTGGGCTCTACAGTTTGTCCTGTATGGGGAGGGGGAGACCCAGGTTTTTCCAATGTTCCAAAATTCGAGCATGTTTAATTTGGGAGTGACATACTGGCATGTGGCTCCAAATCTAACACTATTACATTTGTTCTGGAGTCAGGGGATTAATGCAGACTCTTCTACTTACTGTGTATGACTTTTCTAAAAAGAAAAAAACTTCCTTTAAAATTTCAAAATATTATCTAATCACAAGCTCTTTTTTTGAACCATGTTTTTATTATATTATTATATTATTTTATTTATTATGTGATGCTGAGGATTGAACCCAGTGCCTCACAAGTTCTAGGCAAATGCTCTACCACTGAGCCACAACCCCTAGGCTCAAGCTTTTGGGTTCAAACATATTATGCCTTCAATAGATAAATGTCACTCTAGAAAAATAAATGATGCTATGATAGTATGTCAAATTCTGATCACTGTTTAAATGGTTGTTCACCATGGTTTATTTGTACATGTTTCATGAAATGTAAAATTGCAATGTATGTATTGAGAGCAATATAAAACTTGGCTAACTTTTAAAAAATGAAAATATTTTCTTTTTTATGCTCAGCTTTGGCTGCAGAGAAAGATGGGACCCCTGTGTTCAAGTTTCCTAGATGGAGGGTCAAGGGCAAGACCATCAAGGAGGTGGCAGAGGCCTACAGATCTGTGGGTGCCGAGCTGAACGTGCTTCCCTTTTGCATGCAGTTCATCCCCATGGATGTCATTGATCACCCCAAGGATGGTTCTATCATTTACCACCCGTCCATCCTGCCCAGGCACAGAGGAGCTTCTGCCATCAACTGGTGAGGTTTTTAAAAATAACAGACGCTGGGCCTATTTCCACTGCCTACGGTCTGTTTTTTTTTTTTTTTTTTAACCTAGGTGATCAATAAACCAGGTATGCTTGAACAATTGTGAGGTCCTGAGCAGTTGCTTCTAGTACATGAACTCCCTCTGAGATCTTGACATACTGCACGAACCAGGAAAGCATATCCTACAAGAATAGTCAGTGGGAACTATTCCAATGACTGTAACTAGGCAAACAGAAGTTCTGTGGTCAGATCAGGTTGGTTTATGCTGGACTGTTTTGTTTTGTTTTGTTTTTGATTTTTTTTTTTTTTTGTCATACTGGGAATTGAACCCAGGGCCTCACATATGTTAGGCAAGTGCTTTCCCACTGAGCTACATTCCTGGACCTTATGCTAGAATTCTTTATCAAAGGGCTTCCTTGAGTTTTCACTCTGAACTTTAATTGAGCATTATACTCTCTGAGAGGGAATCTGAGTATAATGTTCCACCAAAAAAACTTGACCACAATTTTTTTTTGCATAGAATGTTAAACACATTCCAGAAAATGCTGTATTACCTAAAATTATCTTCTTCATTGTCCATCTTCACCCATTTGACTCTAAGCTTCTTGAGGGAAGGACTTTGTGTAATGCTTTTATGGCTATTTTAAGAACAGTGCCTGATGCACTATAAGTACTCAATACCACAGTTCCATGGTGCTGTGGGTTGATGGGCTTTTCCCACATTTTTTTGGCCTTCTTTCCTTTGCCTGCACATCTTCTTGATATCTCTCAGTGTCAAAATTATTGAATAGGTAGAAAACCTACACTTGGTTTCACTGTGATGAAAAAAATTTCATTGTATTTAAAGTTTAATTATGTGAATTGATTTATTTTTTGCTTTTATAAATAATCCTGTCATTGCATTTAAGTTTGCACTTTTTAAATTTCACATTGTTTCCACATGCAGAATCATTGAGTCAAAGCATATAAGTATTTTCAAAACTCTTAATAACATAATACCAATTAATTCCTCAATAATTCTGAAAAGAATGATTTATTGGTGAAAGTCTTGAACAGTAGATCAGGGAAGTAAAAACAATTTAGACTGTAGGCTTTGCTTACTTACTACTTCATTCTCTCTCTGTGTTAATCTATTCTCTGATGTGTAATTATAGGTATTTGTCCACATATCCAGCCTATCGTTTATGTTTTAAGCTCCTCTAAGACCAAGAAAAGCTTTTCTCTTAGGGTAAATTTTACAGAGCACAAAATACCAAGAGTTGTATTAATCAACTGACCTTTACTACAATTTATGTAGACAATCAAGAGCTAATTCTAATCCTAAGTGACATTTATACCTCAATTATAGAACCCAAATTAATAGCTCTCCTGTCCACATTGCACGGAGTATTTTTCCCCCTTCCATTTCTTTTCTAGGACAAGGTCAAGTGCAATGTAGGAATTGGACCTCAGTGTACAAGTGACTTAGTCCTAAAGTAGAAAACTGACACTTGGGAGTCAATGAGTGGTAGTAATGGTGGACTCGGAAGCCTTTTGAATTTATATACAAGTCATTACCATATATCGACAAGAGGATGCATAAAATGGCAGTACCATCAGTGTCACTTTTTATAAGCTCTGACATCTCCCATCTCTACTGTTAATTTCTTAAGGTCACTTAATTCACTGTCTGCTTTTCCATTGTAACTACCTTGTCCTTTAATATCACTAAATCTTTAATGTTATAGTCAAGCAACATTTTAAGTTGAAACTCTTCTTTTCACAGGACTCTAATTATGGGAGATAAGAAAGCTGGGTTTTCTGTTTTCTGGGCTGATGATGGTTTAGATACAGGACCCATCCTCCTTCAGAGATCATGTTACGTTGAACCCAATGACACAGTGGATGCACTTTACAATCGATTCCTCTTTCCTGAAGGCATCAAGGCCATGGTCAGTATGTCTGTGCCATCAAGAAGAATTTAGAAAACCTTTAAGTTTTGGAGAACTTTTTTTCTTGTATTAAGAATTTGCCATGTGATTTTCACTAAAAATATGAAACCTAAAAACAAAATTATATTTCATATTTATAGTGGAAATTTGAATTTAAATTTTTTTTGTCTAGGATGCTGACTTGTTCCTGAAAGCAGTGATTACATGAATGAAACAGCAATTAAACTGCTCCACTATTTTTTGACAAATAATACTTGAATTTCCAATCCTGATTATAATGACTAATTGTAAAGAAGCATATAGAATCTTAAAAGTTTTGCTGTATAATTTGGATTTCAGTGTTAGTCAGTTTTCCATTTCTGTGACAAAATATCTGAGATAAACAACTTATGAGAAGAAAATATTTATTTTCAATCACAGTTTTGGAGGTTTCAATTCATGGTGGTTTGGCAGAACATCATGGTGGGGAGCTTGGTGGAACAAAGCAGCTGCTTCGTGTAGCCAGGAAGCAGAAAGAGGAAGGAAGCAGTGTCCCAATATATCCTACAAGGACACATCCCCAATTGTCCATTTCCTCCCACTAAACCCTGCCTCCTAAAATGTCCATCATCTCCCAACAGTGCCATCAGCAGGGGACTGAGCCTTCAACACAGGAGCCTTTGGGGGATATTTAAGATCCAAGGCATAACAACCTCCTTTAAATGTATTTTGAGTTAGTCTGTATAAAAGGGGGAATTTAGGGTTACTTTATTTATTCAGATGTTCTCTGGGTAAAAACCCAATACCTGTATATCATGAAATAAAAATAGGAGCTGGCAAAACCATTGAGAGAATGAGCAAATAATTTTCATTTCATTTAATTTTTCCAGAGTTTCGTAGTAGAAGTAGCAAGATTATATAAAGTAGTAGCCACTGATTTAGGAGGAAGGGGAGCAATGCTTCATTTGTATCACCTAATGATTTAGAGTAGGTCTTTGTCATCAGAAAGACCTGTTTTCAAATTCACATTCTACCACTGTTGTGTGACAATAAGCAAGTCACTATAACCTCTTTAGTCTTGATCCCCTCATTTATGAAATGTGGATAACACTGCCTGACTCATAGGATTGATGTGAAAATTAAATAACATTATCTGTGTAAAGTACCTGGCACATAGCAGGTGTTCAGAGGTGATAATTACGATCAAATAGTATTATGTGTGTTCAGGTGACATTTGCACAAGCCCAGATACTATATCTGAGGTGCCATAAACTTGGTTCTGTTCCCAGATGGCTTCCTCCATGTATTCTTGGGCAGGTTGTTCAGCAGCTGTGAATTCTTAGAGAGAGAGAGATCTGAGAACATGGGCATATATAGGTCTCGAGTGAAGGGGCGCGCTCTCAACTCAAGGCAAATATAAAAATGCCAAAGGGAGAATGCAAGACACATTCCAAAGGCAATCAAACTCATGGACAGACTTAACTTTTTAAATTCCAGGTATAGTAAGCTAGAAAGCAAGTTGAATTCATGGATTACATGAATTCATTTATTACATTTTCTAGAATCATCCTGATGAGTACAATAACCCACAATGACTTACAAAACTCTGGTAGCTGTTTGAATAAGCCTATCTACAAATTCAGCATAAGGTCCATTAGCTCCTTGTATTATCTTAGATAATTGACCTTGTAAACCTCCATGTCCTTGTAAAGTCTTCCATGCCTTAACTGCATCTACAGCAATTTGTAAATATACACCAGGATCATATGCAATTTGTTGCTGCCGATCCTCATAAGGTCCCTTTTCTAACAACATATCTGGATTTCTCTGAGGATAACCAGCTGCTGCATTTCACCTAGCCGTCTCCTTGCAAAATTCCTCATTGGCAACCTTCCATAACAGGTATTGTCCTCCATTTAGCACAGCTTTACAAATATTAGTCCAATCTGCTGGCGTCATGTTTAAGTTGGTAATGGATTTGACCAAGCTTACATTGAAGGGTGCTTGAGGACCATATGTTGTTACAGCCTCTTTTAGCTCCTTCACTGTTTTGAAATTTAAACCCTGGTAAATTCGCTGCCCTCCTACCTCAAATATAGGGCATACTTGAGATCCTGTCTCAGGATCCCACCTATCAACTGCGGGGGTTGGGAGCCTCCTAGCATATGGAGGTGGTGCTGTTGATTGGACACTTATGCCCTCTGGTGATAGAATGCTGTTAGTAGCAGTCTCCTGTAGAGGTGGTGCTGTTGGTTGGACACTTACACTCTCTGATAGAAAGGTGTTATTAGCAGTCTCCTGTTGTAACTTTTCCCCTGATGGCTTTTTCTGCTCTAAACTTTCTTCCTCTGTCTCACTAGCTTGAAAGACCTTCTCTTTTACTTGAATCAATATGTCTTCTCCTTCCTCTACCTTTGTCTGAACTGAAGGCTTTGGACTAAGCAAACCAGATACGAACGTCCACAATGGCAATGTGCCAACTGGCAGAGTCCCTGGGTTGTTCTTTTCTATTCTTTTTAAATCTTCACCATGATGGTTCCATTGTGATATATCTAACAACTCCTCCTTAAAAAGCCATGGACGGGGCTGGGGATGTGGCTCAAGCGGTAGCGCGCTCGCCTGGCGTGCGTGCGGCCCGGGTTCGATCCTCAGCACCACATACCAACAAAGATGTTGTGTCCGCCGAGAACTAAAAATAAATATTAAAAAAAAAAAAAGCCATGGACTAAATTTTTGTATTATATCAACGTATGCCCTGACTGCTCTTGATTTTACTCGGAAGCCTCCTTCCTCTAATAATTTACTTAACAGTCTTTCGGTTTGTTTTTTACTAATTTCTGATCCCGTATTTCTACAATAATACAACCCAACAAGATGACGCCAAACAAAACCGAGACAGAATGAAATAAAAAGGGAACAACAAAAATTCATTATAGCCTTTCTATCCTCCTGACATGTGCATCCGTCCTTTCTCCCCATCTGTTCCTCAGACGTAAATAGTTTTTCCTCAGATGTGAGCGGTTTTTCTTCTGTCTCATTCATCTCCAGGGACAGGCAAGTTAAAACAAAAATGAAGCAAAACAAAAGAGGAAACTTAGAATGGCTACCCATCCTCTCGCCCTGCCCTCAGGGGCGAGCAGTTTACTTACCCTCAGTCACTCCCCGTGCGGGCCACCAAATGCCACAGTCTGGCTGGGCACAATTCAGGAGCCACTTGTCAAAAGAAACTAACTTTATTTTTAGAACTACAAACGCCAAACAAAACAGCTCCTTAGGAAAAAACCCTCAGAGCCCAACTGCCACCACCGGCTTCCCCAAGCCTCTCACCCCCACACAAACCTCACCACCTCCCACAATCCTTCTGCTCTTGAGGCTGATTGGCTGGGTCACGTGGGCAGAGCCAAAGAAGTCCCCTAATGAGCAGCTCCGTGGAGGAGCCAATCAGCTAGATGTTGCTGGGGCCGCTGTGAGCCAATCATCAGCTGGCAGTATGAAGGGCAGGGAAACAGCCCAATGAACATCACCGCAGAGGAGCCAATCAGCTAGATGTTGCTGGGGCCGCTGTGAGCCAATCATCAGCTGGCAGTCTGAAGGGCAGGGATACAGCCCAATGAATATCACCGCAGAGGAGCCAATCAGCTAGATGTTGCTGGGGCCGCTGTGAGCCAATCATCAGCTGGCAGCTGGAAGTTTGCTGGCAGCTGGAAGTTTGCTGGGGCCCCTTTGGCTGTGGCTCTCAACAGTATACCATACTTGAAATTATAAAATAGAATTAAAGATAGCCTAAGAACCATGTGTAAGCTTAAATTAGAAAACTGAAACAAGGAAATTGTGTTGGCAGTACTTAGATAAAAGGAAATTAGGTGAATTATATAATTGGATTATTAACAGTTTAGCGTTATCATTTTTCTTTTTATAAAAATGAACTGATATGATTCAGACACTTCTACAGCCTGCACCGTCCTCTTTCTAATACCGTATTGACCAAAGGGAAGGATCACATATGAAATGTTAGATCATTATCATGTGTGATACATTAAGTGAAGATTCTGTGGCTTTTTAATTGAATTTTGTGTATTTTAATCTATAAAGGAGAAGGTCCTTTTTATAACTATCAGGAAATGCAAGCTTCTGGATGATCTAGAGACCAAGAAATTCTTGTACTTACCTCCACCATTGTTTACCTTTCCTTTAATGGCAAAGGTAACCATCTGTTCTGCTTTTTTAAACCAAGTACAGACATATGCATCAATCAGTTCTTCTCAGGAATTAGAAATCATGCTAGGTATTTAAACAGGAAAGCTAATTTAAAGCATTGCTGAAGAGTAGCAGGACGAAATGAAGCAAACAAAAATATTGATATGACACCACAATCAAAAATTCTAGAAGAAGACAAAAAGGTCTGTAGTTACTATAACAATGGAAAAGTTTAGCATAATCAGATACTACAAATATAGAGAGTGACTCCTTTGGAACCACTGTCCAGTCTCTAAAAAGAGGTCAGTGGGCAGCTATGGGTCAATCAAGGAACTCAGAAGAGACCAATAATAATTCTGGAGAATTTAGATATGTAAGGAGAGAATGCAGTTAATATGGCCATGAGAGGTAAAAATGGGAATGTTCTCCTTTTGCTAAAAATGCAGACCTGTTCCTGAGAGTAATGGCAAATGGAAACAAGGGAATACCAAGAAAGGAATGAGTCTTTTCTTTCCATTCCTATGAGACAATCTCTACTACTCCTAGATTGAACAACTTAATAGGAAGCTGTCTGGCAGAAGAAAATTAGAGTCCTAGCAATGACATAGCATTACAAAACTATATAGAAGCGCTTAGAGCACAGAGATCATAGTTTAATACCTGAGACTAAATTAAAAGCTTACAGTTAACATTTTCTCCTGTTTATATCGGGAATAACTATATAACAGGAAAGAGTAGAAGATATAGAAACCTAAGTCTTCCTTCAAAGAAATAAGTTACCAATAACCACATTGATAGAAAATTTCCCAAGGGTAATGGTTTAAATAGAGAAAAAGAATAGTTTTGGCTGCAGTTTTCAGAATAAAATCTGATAAAAGAAATTAAACCAAGATGGGGGGCATTCTAAATTCTTACTTGTAGCATTGATTAATTTCCTGGAACACAAAAATACAGAAATAATAGAAATGGAGGAGATGAATGAGGAAATCATTCAGACAGATTGCATACACATTAATCAAAACAACCATGTGGCTAAACTCATAACAGGAACAAGGAAACATTCAAGTCATTAACATTGAGTTATATATATTGAAGGGGAGAATTAAACATTAAAAACTAAAATAAACAGAACCAAATATGCTACCTGGAAACAAAGAAAAAAAAATATCCATACAGATATGATCCAAAGTATAGTTTCACTCCAAAATTCACCTTATTCAGATAAATAATTAAAAAGAATCCAGCTCAAGTTGCTAACCAAAACAAAGGAACATAACCAGAAAAAATAATATGTAGAAGATGAAACAATAAAAATTGTCACTTTGGTATGAATGAAAAATAAAATTAGAAAGAATATAATTTATTAGGTAACAGCCAAAACAGAGATACTTATGTGATAAGTAAGGAAACAGGTATGGTTAACCTGATTGAACATATCAAAAAGTGTGTGGTACCATTATTATATAGAACTTTTGTGTTTTGGTATAGCTCTTAAAATTTTTTAAAGTAATTTTTTAATATAGGAGAATATATATGGAATATATTTGCATATGAGAATATGCACACAGACCTCCTACAACACAGTAATCAAGATGCCAAAAATCAAAATTAAAAAACCCAACAGAACAGCAGCAATTTAAGGTGAGTAGAGTAACCACTGGAACAGTTGGACATTGGAATAGTCTTTAACACATGAAGACACACTCAGCATCCTTAGTTACAATAAATAAATAAATAAATAAATAAATAAATAAATAAATAAATAAATAAATAGCTGTCCCATTTTAGGCTAACTGGAATGTCAAAAATTTAAAAGATTGAAAAAACAAAAATATTGCAAGATTATAGTGATTGAATTTTTCATCATTTGCTTGTGAAAATGTGGAATAATACAACTACTTTGTAAATTTGTTTTGCTTTCTTATAATTATACATTTACAATATGGCACAGTAATTATATGACTATATTTTTACCTTATAAAAATGAAAACATATATCCACAAAATCATTATGCAACACATTTATGTGTGTATATATAAATAATAGCTACTAATGGGAACAATTCCAAATTCCCATCACAGAATAAAGAAAAAACAAACTGATATATCCATATGCTAAACTACTACTCAACAATAGAAAGGAACAAAGTGGTTCAAGCAACACCAAGAGACTGCAAAACCATCATGTCCAATAAAGAAGCCTGTTTCTTAAGAGCACAGACTGTGAAAATCCATTTATAAGAAGATCAACAACAGGTCATACAAATTTATGGTATTAGAAATCTGAACATAGGTCACTCCAAGATGACCGGGAAAGGAAAGTGGTACTAGTTACAAAAAAAAATCTCTGGTGATAGAAACTGTCTTTCTCTTGATTAGGGCATGATTTGCCCTGAGCATGTATTTGCCAAAACCCACTGAATCCTATTGTGAAGATCTACGCAAACCACCATATGGTGCCATCCTAAACTTTGACTAGTTCAGTTCAACATTTTTAATTACTCTGTGACTTCAGTCTTGTAGTCTTTCAAATACATTTTTTACAATGAAGCCAAAGTGAGTTTTTTTAAAGAGTTAACCATTATCTGTTAAAAACAGTAAGAAATTATTTTTTCTGCAATGTAATGTTTTTAATCCTAAATCTTCTAATTAAGTTTTTCTTATGACCAGCCAATTACCTTACATTCTATCCTTCCCTGGCAGTACACCACACCTTCTGTTTGTGTTTTGTTTTAATTAGAAAGCTGTTTGAAGTAAGTGAATTCTCTGTGATGCTTTTACCTGCGTCTTTGCCCTTACAGTTTGAGGGCCTGGAATTCCTTCCTCATCTTAGTGTTTTTAGCGGGATGGGAGGGGGTCGAAGGTGGTGCACCCACAACGTCTGCTATAGCAAGTTACCCTGCTCCAGCCTCCACAGCTTCATTTGTAAAATTGGGACATCAGAACAATCTTGCTTGTTTTTCTGTTTTTTAAATCATGTGTTGTGGTTTTTGAACCTTTATTTTATTTATTTTTATTTGGTGCTGAGAATCGAACCCAGTGCCTCATGCAAGCTAGGCAAGCAGCTCTACCACTGAGCCCCAGCCCCAGCTCCAGACAGGCTTATTTAAAAAATAAGAAGCCAGTCATGGTGTCATGACCTTGTAGTCCCCACTGGCCCCACTGTACAGGAGGCTGAGACAATGAGAATCACTGGAGCCCAGGAGTTGGAAGCCAAACTGGTCAAAATAAGCAAGACCTCACCTCAAACATAAGATAAAGCCAGGATCGGTGATGCCCACCTGAAATCCCAGCGGCCCGGGAAGCTGAGGCAGGAGGATTGGGAGTTCAAAACCAGCCTCTGCAAAAGCAAGGCGCTAAGGGTTGGGGTTGTGGCTCAAGTGACAGAGCGCTCACATAGCATGTGTGAGGAACAGGGTTCCATCCTCATCACCATAAAAAAATAAAGATATTATGTCCACCTAAAAACTAAAGAATAAAAAGTAAAAAAAAAAAAAAAAAAAAAAAAAAAAAAAAACAAGGTACTATGCAACTTGGTGAGACCTTGTCTTTAAATAAAATACAAAATTTCTGCAGTTGTGGCTCATTGGCCAAGTGCCCCTGAGTTCAATCCCTGGTATCCCCCAAAACAATATAAAATTAAAAAAAAATATTCAGAAGCTCTATGTCATAGGGTGATTGTAATTTGTTAAGAGAACCATCATCAAACCTGTGGCTTGGGGTCAGGCACCACCATATACTGTGAGTTTAATTGATGGGTAGTTACTGAGTGAGTCATGGCCCCAGGCCCCAGGTTAGTGGTGGTGACACAACAGTGAGTGTGACTGACTTGGCCTTGGCCTTGTCTCTGTGGAGCTGAGACTCACGGGGGACCATCTGGTCATTGATGACAAATGAGGCAGGGTCACCGAAGAGCAAGAGAAAGTATGGGGGCATGGACACCCCGAAGGAGGCATCTGTTATTTCTCAGGTAGGTACCATGATGAAGACCCCTTCTCTACCTGCCCTGGGTCTCTCCCAACAAACCAACATGGCCAGTGTCTTTAAGTTAGAACTGGGTGATGTTTATGTTTTAATATTTATTTATTTTTTCGTTCTCGGCAGACACAACATCTTTGTTGGTATGTGGTGCTGAGGATCGAACCCGGGCCGCACGCATGCCAGGCGAGCGCGCTACCGCTTGAGCCACATCCCCAGCCCCATGTTTATGTTTTTCATTGAGGAATCAAGTGGAAGGAAGGATATACATCTTGAAACACTACCAGTGTCCTCAATGCAGAAACGTGGTCTCAGGTGGCCCATGGCCAAAGAAGGTAGGAGGGGAAGGGCTTACTCCTGGAGAGGATGGTGAGCAGAGTCGTCTGTGTTGGAATGATGTTTTCCTCTCTTCCCCCACCATACATCAGGAAGAACTTGTTGCAATATAAAACATTACCAGAATGGAACCTCACTTTTTTTTTTTTTTTGTACTTGGGTTTCAGCCCAGGGGTGCTTAACCATGAAGCAACATCCTCAGCCCTTCTCAGATTTTCATTTTGAGACAGGGTCTCACTAAGTTGCTGAGGCTTGCTTTGAACTCACCATCGTCCTGTCTCAGCCTCCTGCACTGCTGGGTTTCAAGTGTGCACCACCGCTCCTGGCCTGGAGCTGCACTATTGTCACGGACACGGTCAGCACCTGTCAGAGCGCCCCCACTCCCCGCGCGCACTCACCTTGTTGAGCGTGCCCATCTCGTGGCCTCAGGCTGCCAACCCTTGACTTCTGAGGGGTTTTCTCTGGCCCCTTGACGTTGTTCACGAGTTGAATCAGAAGTGGGGAAGAGATGTGCTCCCTGAGCAGCCTCCAGCCAGCCGTGTGGGACGACCGGCACCTGCTCTGCCCCGTCCTCCTCAGCAGAGCAGAGCAGAGCACTGCTGCCACCAGGGCGGAAAAGTATGTCCCCTGCCGTGTCTTTCCTCCCTCTTCACCTTGGCAAATTTTTGCATCTGCTTCCTGAGTCTAACTGACCCTTCGTCAAGCCACCTACCTGTCCTTTCTCTAAATGCACCTGCCAGTTCCTCAAACATCCTTTGTTACAGGGTGCTACCAGGTGTACATTACTTGGTATTTTTATTTAGATCAATGTTTTCATTTGCTCGCACTTTTTTGACTGTAGTAAGATAGACATGACATAAAGTTTACCACATCAACCATGCTTGTGTGCATGTGTGTGTGCATATGAGTGTGTGTGTTCACGTGTCGGTATGTAAGCATGTGCATGTGTGCATGTGTTTCTAGGGGTTGAGCCCAGGGCCTCTTGCAGGCTGGACAAGCATTCTACCACTGAGCAGCCTCCTCAGCCCCTAACCATCATTCACTCCAGGTTCCAGTGGCAATAAGTTAGACAATCATGCCTCTACACATCTCCGGAACTTTCCAACATCCCAAACAGAAGCTCTGTGCTCATTAAATAACTCCATTCCCTTCTCCCCACAGCCTCCAGTAATATCTATTCTACTTCATCTCCATAAATATTCCCACTCAAGATACTTAAGGCAAGTGGAATATTGCCATGATTTTGTTTTTGAGCCTGGCTTATTTCACCTAGCATAACATTTTCAAGGTGCATCTATGTTAGAGCATGTGTCAGAATTTTATTTTTTTATGGCTAATATTTACTCAGGTTTGGTGTTAACCACATTTTTTTATCTATTCACCCATTAGTAAACTTTTGGATTGACTAACCTTCTAAAATCAGTTAGATCCTAAGCAATAATATCCATGAAAACCAAGGACTGGGGATGTAGCTCAGTGGCAGATTTCTTACCTAGCAGGTATGAGGCCCTGGGTGGGAAGTGTTTTTTTTTTTTTTTTTTGTACTGGCAATTGAGCCTAAGGGTGCTTTGCCACTTAATTACATCTCGAGCCTTTTAATATTTTATCTTGATATGGGGTCTCACTAAGTTGCTGAGGCTGACCTTGAACTAGCAATCTTGCCTCAACCTCCTGAGTCACTACAATTATAAGTGTGGGCCACCATGCCCAGCTCTGGGTTTGATCTTTAGTACTGCAGAAAAGGAAAACCAAACTTGAATTGAATGGTAAAATACGTTTTGGATACTCATTAAAACAAATATATAACTAACAAAGTAAAAACTAAAAGTGTTCTTGCAACCCTCTAGAGTGACCCCATCTGCCACTAGAGGTTCACGTGGCACCTCTATGTGACAGTCTGCACACTGTATGCATGTACAAGACAAAAATTAAGACTCATAACTGAGTCTCCAGACCTAACTAGTATCTACCTAGTGCCTTATAAATGCTCAAAATTATTTGCTGGCTGGTTTAGCTGTGAGGATTCAGAATCTCTCCTGGCCCAGGAAAATTCAGAGCTGCATTGAACGTTGGCACAATCTGGGAACTAACAAGCATATGCTGGGGCTGGATGTTGTGCGAGGGACACTTGGGTCTGCGCTGTATCATCCTGGGGATGTCTATGCCCACCCCCTTTCCCCTACTCTTACCCCTTCAGCATGCACCAGCCTGACTTCTGCTGCCTGCGCCTGCCTGACTTTGTCTGTGGCTTTATCTGGGAACTGAGGCCAATGTTGCCACCATGCAGTGGACTGCCAGGGAATTAATTGCCTCTAAAAATAACTCTTAACCAATGATTTACAGACCCTCCCCTCTCTGGTGATAATTTTGAAGTAGGACATGTCCTGTACTGGGTCCAAGAATTCCCAGCAGGATGGGCAGCAGGATCCATAATACATATTTTACTGATGGCTCCTCTTCCCCTTAATTTCCCTCTCCCCTTGGGGACATGCTGGCTCCAAGTAAACAACATACACTGGGACCCTTAGCTCATTCTCTGCTTCTAGAGCAACCCACATGGAGACACCGGAGAACATGAGATTTCAGCTCATTTTTTGTACCTAAGAAATTTATTTTTTTTTCATTTTGGATTTCTTTCAATACAGCGATTTGGGGATGGGGGGAGGAAGGACCAGAAACTGTTTCTCTTTACAGCAATCTCTTTTCCACAGGGGTTACCCCCAACTGGATGGAGCTTCTTGAAGACATAGAGCATTGTAATTAACATATGAAATCCTTACTTCTGATATTATTAAATTTGTTAAACTTATACAGTGCAGAACATATTGAAAAGGCAAAATAAAATGTTATGTGTTAATAAGCTTGGATTAAATTGGGCTTTGAGAACCCAGGGAAGGCAAGTCGGTCTTATGTGGATGCTGCATGGAGTTTTGAAGGAGCCTTCTCTCCCCTTGAAGTTGCCACCACTGAAATTACTCAAGAAGAGGCCAAATATTAAGAGGATCCCCCCCAAACTCGGATCCGTAAGTGCGTTTCTGCGGAGTGTATGTTTAGAGGTGGGTTTCTCTGCACTTCATTCCCCAGACAGGAGAGAGGAAAGAGGAAGAACAAACTGAGAAAGCTCTTGAAAGGTACAAGGAAAAAAATGAAAAAATAAAACAAACCCACTCCCAACAGAGTAAGCACAAGGAACAGGGGCCACCTATGTGAGGAGCCCCTCTCCCCACAAGCTCTAGGTGATCCATTTCCCAGGGTTGGAGAATTTGCCTGAACATTCTTGGTCCAGGGTGATGGTAGGTTGTCCTTTGCCTGTGGAAGGACAGACGGTCGACCCAACCTTAAGGTTCCTTATCCACCAATTGGACCGTGGAGAGAAAAGATTTTTAAAAATAGAAATGCAACAAGAAAACATGATTTAAATAAAATTGCAGTATAACAGTGATTTCCATAGCATGTGTATTGAATTAGCACTGTAAGTCCTCTAGAGGTGGTTGAAAGTATACAGGAAGTAGGCACAGGTGACACACAAATACTGCGCCGTTTTGTTTAAGGGACTTGAGCATCCAGGGATTTTGGTATCTGTGTGGGGACAGGGAGGGTGTCCAGGATACTGAGGAGTGACTTCACTGAGGAAAGCCCTCAGCTAGAAGAACTTAGAAGACTAAAAACTTAGAGCTACTCTCTCAGCAAGGCCACCATGTTGCCCCTCGGGACTTCAGAGTCCCCTCTCAGTCCCTGGCTTTACAAAACTCTCCCTTTCCCAAACACTACTTTATTCCCTAGTCTCTTTCTGCCTCTCTGATGGCTTCACCTCGGCCGCCTTCACTGTGGTCTTCTCTGGGGCCCTTCCTCAGCCCTGTACTCTCTCTGCTCCATGAACTCTTCCCTAAATTTCTTTTCCTACCTCTCCCTCTCCTGATCTTTCTTTTTTAACCTTCAAACTTTTATACCCATGGTCCATGGGCCACCTTCACCCAAAACCCCCAAGCTCAAGGTCTCCCAAATGGAGACTACCCTCTTCCCCGTGACAGTTCCCAGTCTTGAATCTCATCTAACCTAACATCCAAACTGGAATCCAGGGATCCATTCCTAACGCTCTATTAGTGATGTGTCTCTGTTAAAAATGACCCTAGAACTTTAAAGTGGCATTAACACAATACGTTGAATCCCCTTGCACATAGGCTGTGGGACAGAAATCAGAGTGGCTCAGCTGGGTGCTTCTGGATCAGTCTCTCATGAGGCTGAAGGACCGAGGTTGTCTGAGGGTTCAGCTGGGGCTGGAGGATTTGCTGCAACGTGGCTCGCTCTCTGGGCTGTTAGCAGTAGGCCTCAGTTCCTCATTATGCTGACTTTTCCATGAGGCTGCTTGAGTGTCATCATGACAGGGCCCCTGGCTTCCTCCAGAGCCAGTGATCCAAGAGAGAGGGGAGCGGGAGGAAGAGGCATGATGACTTTTTGTAGTTATTTGTTTTGGGTGGTGCTGAGAATGGAACCCAGGGCCTTGCGCCTGCTCGGCAAGTGCTCTACTACTGAGCCACACTCCCAGCCCCAGAATGCTATTTTGTTAAGTTATGAAAGTTATACGAGTTCATTGCAAAAAAATTTAGAAATGTAGAAAGTATAGAAAAATGCCTCTAATCCTACCACCTGAATAAATGCAAAATACCGGGCTGCCATTGTGACTAAGCGGAGAGCACTCACCTAGCACGCGCGAGGTCCTGAGTTTGATCCTCAGCCCCTCATAAAATAAATAAATAAAATAAAGGTATTTGGTCCAACTAAAAATAAATATTTAAAAATAAATAAATAAGTGCTATTTACAATTTTAAGTGTTTCCATCTAGACCAGTGTATGTGTGTGTGTGTGTGTATGTGTGTGTGGGGGGTGTAGTTGTATCATTTGGGGGGTGAGGAGGGGTCTTACCAGAATGCAGTGAGTGCTGGAGCTGTGGCAGAAGGGCCACCAGGAGTTGTGGCCTTACCTAGAGGGACTCAGAACACCCAAGAGAGAGGAGCCCGGTTAAGGGGATCTGCAGTATTAGGAATGCCAGAGGACAAAGAGGCGAAGAGAGTAGGTAGAGGCCAGAGGAGAGTAAACTGCACAGGAGGTAAATACATTTTAAACAAACTGAAGACTGTGGATGTATCTCAGTGCAGCAGGCCCTGGGTTCAATCCCAAGCACCACAAAATAAATAAATAAATTTAAAAAAAGTAAATAAAGATCAAGGTGCTGGACGTGGTGTTGCAATCCTGCAATCCCAGCAATGCACCAAAAAAAAAAAAAAAACAGCAAGTTCAAAGCAAGCCTCAGCAACTTAGTTTAACCCTTTCTCAAAATTTAAAAAATGAAAAGAGCTGGGAGTGTAGCTTGGTGGTAAAAAAACCCTGGGTTAAGTTCCCAGGAACAAAATAAATAAATAAAATAAAATAAATTGAGATTACGAGAGGGTTGTCGATCAGTGAGTGGTAGAGCACTCGCTCAGCACACTTAAGGCTTTTCCTGAGATCATCAAAGTAAAGAAACAGATAATAAGGAAATAAATTGGAGTACAGTTTGAGCTTTCTATTTTAAGTTGGACTTAAAATACATTGTAATAATTTTTATATCCCATATTTAATATACTATAATACATACTATTATAAAAGCATAATAACATAAATTATAATTTTACTTGTTATAATTTATAATTAATATAAATTAGGGGCTGAGGGTGTGGCTCAGTGGAGGAGCACATGTTTAGCATGAGCAAGGTCCTGGGTTCCATCCCCAGCACCAAAAATTTATATATATATGTAACTTTTATAATACAAATACACACAAATACATATATACATATATATTATTTATATTATGTATCTATACATTATTTATGCATTGATATTATGTTCTATATTTATGTTATTTATATATTTACATTACGTATTTATGTATTGTTACATAATATATAAACATTTTATTTATTATAATTCACATATGTTTTAAAATGTTAAATGCATTGTACTATTTAGAATTTTTTAATTGTATATGTATTGTAAGAATGTTCTTCCAGCCAGGCACAGTGGCACATGCCTATAATCCAAGCAACTCAGGAGGTTGGAGCAAGAGGATCACAAGTTCAAGGCCGGCCTCCGCATCTTGGTAAGATCCTCAGCAACTTAGAGACAACCTGTCTTAAAATTTAAAAAAAGTCTTTAAGGGAGTTGCTGGGGATGTAGCTCAGTGGTCAAGCACCCCTCAGTTCAATCTCCAGCATCAAAAGAAAGAAAGAAAGAATGTCATTCAAACACAAGATATTTAAGGACTGCAGACCATTCGAAGGACAGCGCTTACTGACCCCCTCATCGATCCCCTCCTGTCTTCCCCACATCAAGGTCCTCCCTGAGCCCTTGCAACAACTGCTTATTTGCCCGCCATCTCTGGCTCTGGCTCCTTCAGTTCCAGCTCTGCCCATCCCTGCAGGGCTCATCCTGAGACACAGATCTGTCACACTGTTTTCCAGCATAAGTCCCTCCATGGTTCCCTACTGTTTTTGGCCTGAACTCCAGGCTCTTCCATGTGTCTGGCAGGGGTCTTCAGGCCCTGGTCCCCTGCCCCCCTACAGACAAGCTCCAGCCCTCCCCACAGGTGCCACATGGTCCAGCCACGCTGGTCTCTGCTGATAGGAGGCAGTGTGGTATAATGGCTGGTGCCTGGACATTGGAGCCAGCTGCCTGGGTACAAATCTCAGCTCTCCTGCTTGCCCACTTTCTGACTTTGTAGAAGTTCCCCATGCCTCAGAATGATGGGGGAACTCCATGAGTTCCTGACTAAAGAGCGCTCAGAATGGTGTTGGCATGTGTAAGTAAGTGCTCCATGGATACATCAGATGTTTTCATCATCAGCGACACTCCCTGAACACAGTGGAGCAGTTCCCCAATCAGAGCCCCTGGAAACTGGGTGGGCTTAGGATGCTTCAGCTAATAGAATGCAGGGTGAGTCCTGCCTGTGATTTCCAAGGCTGTCACACAACACAGTGCAGAGTCTCTTCTCCAGTGCAATACTTCCTCTCCGAGGCACCCTGATGGGAAAGAGCCCATGCCACATCTGTGGGAGAGGGGATGGCAGTCCCAGTATCTGGGTCACCCTGGCCAGACACAGGAGATATCAGATCATTTCAGCCTCCAGTTTTTAAGTTGCTCCAGCCTCTAGTTTTCCTAGTGAGACCTCAGACTCTAAGGAGCAGAGACAAGCTCCCTCCACTCTGCCCTGCCCTCATTCCTGACCTACTGACTGTTGTTTTGTTTTGTTTTAGTTGTAGTTGGACACAATACCTTTATTTCATGTATTTATTTTTATTTGGTGCTGAGGATGGAACCCAGGGCTTCACATGTGCAAGGCAAGCGCTCTACCACTGAGCCCTAGCCCTAGCCCCTGACCTGTAGACTCTTAAAAACATAATGAGATGGTTCCTTAAAGTTGTAAGTGGTGGGTAATTTGTTACACAGCAATAGATAACTCTTTTTCTCATGGCAAACTCCTACACATTCGTCAAGACCCATAAAATTGTTGCCTCCTCCTCTCTGAAGCCTTCCCTGATTTCTCCTTCCCTTGGTGGCTTCCTGTGTGTGGGTCTTCAGAGGCCCATTCCTCACCATGTGGACCTGTTTCCTCATCCATTTCTCCCCTTAGACCAGGCACCCAGCAGGTCCATCTTCATGTCCTAGCACTGGGGCTGCTTAATGGAGGTTACATTTGATGAATGAATGAATGAACGACTGTGGCCAGAGCTGGCCTACCTGACTGAAGTATCGGGAAGATATTCACATGATTACATTGTGGGACTTGATGGATGTTGGTATAGTGGAATTCACTTTTAAACAGCTTTACTGAAGGTTAAACAATGTGCAATCAACAATACATATTTTAAAATGTTATTTTTAGTTGTAGTTGGACATAATACCTTTACTTTTATTTGTTTTCTTATTTTTAAGTGGTACTGAGGATTCAGCCCAGTGCCTCACTCGTGCTAGGTGGGTGCTGTACTGCTGAGCCTCAACCTCAGCCCCCAAAATACATATTTTTTACAGGTAGTCAACTACATATTCTAAAGTGAACAATTTATTATATACATCCACAAAACCATCTATACAATCAAGATAGTGTACTTCTCCATCACTTCATCATCCTCAAATTTTCTTTCTTTTTTTTTGATACCAGGGATTGAACTCAAGGTGTACTTTACGATTGCATTACATTCCAAACCCCTTTATTTATTTATTTATTTATTTATTTTTACTTTTTTTGTTTTGATAGGGTGTTTGCAGAGGGTCTCACTAAATTGTCCAGGCTGGCCTCAAACTTGTGATCCTCCTGCCTCAGCCTCTTAAGTGTCTGGGATAACAGGCGTGTACCACTGTACTCTGCCCAAAAGTTTCTTTATGCTCCCTGTAATTTCTCCCTCTGAGCACAAGTAACCACCAATCTGCTGACACTATAAAATAGTTTATATTTTCTATAATTATATATAAACAAAATCCTGTGATATGTGCTTTTACAAAAATCTGGCTTCATTCACTCATAAAAATATGTCCACCCTGCTGTGATATAGTCATAATCCATTCCTTTTCACTGCTGAGTAGTATTCCATTGTATAGATGTATCACATTATCCTCCATTTTAAAAATGAGGAGACTGAGGTTTGGAGAAGTGAAGCAACTTGCCCAAGGTCACTTTGCTAATGAACTTGAACCCAGGTGAGTGTCTCCAGGGCCAACTATCTTACCTGCCACCTATGCCTTCTAACTGGGGCATGATGACTTTTTTTTCACTCTTTTCTTTTTTATGTTTTTTCAGTGCTGAAAGGCATGGTGTCTTTTGCTGTGGTAGACAGAATAATGACTCCCAAGAGACATCTATATCATAATTCCTGGAGTCTGTAAATACAGTTATATAAGGTGGCAAGGGGAAATTAAGGTTGCAGATGAAATCAAGGGTGCTCTAAGATGGCCTCAAGATAAAAAGATGCCCGTGGTTTCTTATACTGGGGGCCAGGGGCAGTGTAATCACAAGAGTCCTTTGAAGTAGCAGAAACAGGCAGAAGAGGAGAGGAGGGAAGAGATCTGCAGATGCTGGCTTTGAAAATCGAGGAAGGGGCCACAAGGCAAGGAATGCAGGAGGCCTTTAGGAATTGGAAAGGGCCAGGAATGCTCCAGAAAGAATGGAGCCCTGCCAACACTGGAGGGCAGGGGAGAAGCTTGGGGCCCACTTCTGACTTCTGGCCTTCAGGACTGTAAGATAAGTTTGTGTTGCTTTAAATCCCTCATTTGTGGAAATTCGTTACAGCAGCAACAGGAAACTAATACAATAACTTTGACAATTTCTTCTAGAAAGTATGAGCCCTGGGAGGAGAGCTAGGGGCTACTTTAGTGTCCAGGGAGAGTTGGGGGAAATTGAGCCTATCAGAGGGTGTGGGTCCCTGGGCAGAGTGGTCACATCCCTATTCCCTGCCATAGGCTCAGTCCCAAATTCTGGCTAAAATATTCCCAAGTAGCGAGTGTTGCTCAATGGTGAGAGACCTTGAACCTCAGACCTGTCTAGGCTGAAAAACTCATTCCCTGTTTCTCTGAAGTTCTGGGGTGAACACAAGACATAGGTTTTCTCCACCAACTGAGCCCAACAGACCCAGGCCCCAGCTGCAGAGGATGCTGGGAATGTGGGTATGCTGGCCCAAGGTCAGTCTTGCCATGGATGCTCAGAAAGCAGACATGATCAAAGCCCTTGGAGAAGGAGGGCTCGTGGGAGTCCATAGGAGCTGACAGCAAGTGAGAGCACACTTGGTGCTTATATAACAGAAAAAGCAAACTGTTTTTTTCTTCCTGCACTCTCAACGGCCAGCACAGAGGACTTCTGTGGCCAGGTGTGGGGTGGCTTTCCTGCACCACAGACTGCTCCAATGGACATCTGCTGGGTGACCTGCCATTCAGCTCAATTCTGACACCATTGAGAGGTAAGTTAGATTTCACAGGTGAGGGGCTCAGACCCACAAGCCTACCCCCACCCCAGTCCAGATGCCACTTGTAAGTCACAGGTTGTCACCTGTATGTCACACCAACTGGTTATAATAAATTGGGGTTCCCACAGTGCCCACCTCAGGTTTGATAACTAAACAAGAGGGCTCACAGAACTCAGGGGAACTTACCTCCTGGTTCATTAAAGGATATGATAAAAGACATCGATGAACAGCCAAAAAGAAAAAAAAAAGGCAAGAGAAGAAACAACAAAAGTGTAGTCCTGGGGCTGGGGCTGGGGCTTGGTGGTAGAGCTCTGAACTGTCCTCAGGGCAGGAGCTGCTGTTCCTGTGGAGTTGGGATGCATCACCCTCTTGGCACGTGGATGTATTCACCAATCTGGAAATACCCTGAGTCCCCTGAGTTCAGAATGTTTAGGAGTGTTTTATCCTGGAGGTATGACTGACTGGCTGATTGAGCAGAGTTGGGATTTGAACACTGGGCAAATGCTCCATCACCAAGCAAAAGCCCAGCCCTAGGCCTGCTTTATGTTCAACCTAATCTCCAGCCCCTCTCCCCTCCCTAGAGGATGAGGACTGACATGGAAGGATCCAAACTTCTAATTATGGCTTGATGATGCTGGTGACCAGTCCCCATCTAGAAAACTACCAAGAAGGTCACCTCATTAAAGCAAACGACACCACTATCACCTAGGAAATTGCAAGCATTTAGGAACTCTGTGCCAGGAACTGGGAATGAAGACCAAAATGTATGTGTGTGTGTGTGTGTGTGTGTGTGTGTGTGTGTGTGAATTATAGTACTGGGGATTGAATTCAGGGGTGCTCTATCATTGAGCTATACCCCCAGTACTGGTTTTTTTTTTTTATTTTGAGACAGGATCTTGTTAAGTTACTGAAGCTGGCCTTGAACTTGGGATCCTCCTGTCTCAGCCTCCGGAGGCACTAGGAATACAGGCATTCGCCACCATGCATGGCTCCAAAATATTTTCTTTATAAATCACAATGTCAGCTAGGAGAGGAGGCACTCGCCTATAATCCCAGAAACTCAGGGAGACTGAAGTAGGATGATCCCAATTTGGAGGCCAGTCTTGGCAACTTAGTGAGACCCTGCCTCATAAAAAATAAAATATAAAGAGCCACAAACATAACTCAGTGAGAGAGCACCCATGGGCTCAACTCCAAGTACTACACAAATTAATCAATCAATAAATCAACCACAATATCACAGTCAGTGGACTTCAAACACAAATCCCTTACCGCAAGGTGATGTACAACTCAGAAGACATGGGTATTACTAGAAATCCATTCAATCATTAATAATTAGTCCATTCCACCACCCTTTAGACATTTGGAAATGTTTCCCCGAACTAGGTCACCAGATTTGCAGGCTTCCATTTGATCTTGTCAGGTTCCAAAAACATAATTTGTCTTGTCAAATGGCTTTGTCTTTTCAGGAATCTGCTCTGATTGACCTAAGAGAGACTGTCCTCTCTTTCTCTGAGCCTCTCCAGGTATCCGTGTTCCTTGAATTTCTCTCTTCCAATCATTTCTTGACCCTCAGTGATTATTTCTCCTTCCGTCCATTTGTGCCCAAATTTTTATACCTTTGGACGGACATGAGGTTGGCCACCATCCTGCTCTGGACTTCCGGCAATAATACCACCTTAGTGAGTGTCTGCCCATCAGCTGGCCCCCATTCTGGGGTAAGGTTACAGAGAAGCACAACTAGCACAACTAGCCCAGGGCTGTTCTTACATGCAGCTGTGCTTATTGCTGTTTTTTCTTCTATTTTTTTAAAAAAATCTGTTCTTTTTAGATAGACTCTGGTGCACTCACTGTTAAACCCTACTTTGCCAAAGAAACGACCCACCCTCCAGGCCCTTAGGAACTCTGACCAAGTCCCCAGTGGAGAGGGAAGAAAGAACAAAATGTAGTGCTGGTGCTGGGGCTGGGGCTCGGTGGTAGAGCACTTGCCTGGCTCCCCCGAGGCCCTGGTTTCCATCCCCAGTGCCCAAAAATGTGCACCAGCCTCCTCCTGCCCTGGACTGCATGCTCCTAGCAGAGCAAAATGGTCAGGTGTATGTTGGATAAGGTCCTGCTGTCTGTTTGGTGGCTGATCCACAGGAGAAAATCAGACACCATCCAGGAGGAGAGAGCAGGGGTGGCCATCCCTAGGGAGGTGGTGGCTAGTTGGAAGGAAGGAGATATCTTTCGGAGAAAAAGGGACATGTGACCCCAGGATGAGCCCAGACCTGGCTCTGCTGGCTTCAGGACTTGCCTTCCAGTAGAAGTCTCCAGGGCCAGCATTGTGGCTTGTGGGACGCTAGGGTGGTGTGTCAGCCACCACTCCCAGGATAGCCAAACCCAGATTGGGTGTGAGATGGTAAAAAAAAAGCAAGGCTGAAGAGCCCAGGGTTTCAGAGGGGGTTGGAAAAACCATTTTATTGTCTTATTTTCCTTCCAGGGGCAGAGTTTTTCTTTTTTGATGCTGGGAAAGGATCCAAGGGCCTCACACCTGCTAGTCCAGATCTCTACCACTCAGCTGCCCTCTCCCCCAGGAAGGCTTAAGAAAGCACTTCCTGAGGAAGAACAGGAGCTGGAGGAGGCTTCCTGGCCCGTGACCCATGAGACATGCTCTTGGTCCACCTGTGTGGGAGAAAGCATGACTGGCAGGGTGGAGCCCGGGTACCCTGTCTGGCCCTGGGGACAGGCAAGGACTGGGGAAACCATCCCCAAAGTGATGAGCATGAATTTCCATCAAAGGCCCAGATGTGTGAAGGCCTCTACCCCACAGGCTTTTTCCTCATGGAGGTGGCCCTGATATGGTGTCCAGCCTTCCTTGGCTCTGCAGAGTTGACCATCGGGCCTGCAGGACAAAGGGGGCATCTGGGCAGCTGCTGTCTGTCCTCCACCCTGTTTCTTCTCTGTCCCTGCCATGGTAACAAGAAACCACATTTAACCCCACTATGGACCAAATGGTACCCTTTCTGAATTTCATTTTTTGGAGTTCTAACCCCCAGTACCTCAGCATGAGACTGTATTTGGTGACAGTCTTTAAAGTTACGTAAAAAGAGGCCAATGCAGCTCAGAGGGTGGGCATTTTGGGAGTGTACAAGAGGACAGCTGCCTCCAACTTCTCCCTGGGCTTCTACACACCCTCTAATTCTCCTGGGACTAGCTGTGCTTCCTCTGCCACAGGTACATGAAACAAGAGCCACTCCCCCCACGCTATCGAGTTGATGTTCCTTGGACACTTCTGCCTCTACTACTGTGTCCTGGCAACTGCTGAGCATGTGACTCTCCATATATTCTAGGGGATAGCCAAACCCACTCCCATGGCTGAATCACTGCAGGGCTAAATACCTCCCTTTTTTTTCCTTTTTTTTCCTTGGTACTAGGGATTGAACTCAGGGGCACTCAGCCTTATTTTGTATTTTGTTTAGAGACAAGGCCTCACTGAGTTGTTTAGGTCCGCACTAAGTTTCTCAGGCTGGCTTTGAACTCACAATCCTCCTGCCTGAGCCTCCCAAGCCACTGAGATTACAGGTGCACCCGCCCTTCCCCTCCCTTTCCACTTACCCACCCCCACTCAGGGCAGAACTCATCACTCCAAAGTCTACTTCCTCCTTTCCACACCTGCCTTGGGTCCCTCCTGATCCCCTGCACAGTTTTAAACTCACAGGGAACTTTGGGTTCCAGGTGTCCTGTTAGATTCCAAGGTCCAGAAATTATATTGATTACAAAGCAAGTTTATTTCTGGGAAAAACAACAAAAAAAGTCATGAGGATGGGCCATACTTCGATAGGACAGGTATCTTCATAAGAAGAGGACGCAGACACAAACAGAAAGAAGACCAGGTGAAGACACAGGGAGGAGACAGCCAAGGAGGGAGGACTCAGCAGAAACTAACTCTGCCAACACTTGATTCCAGACTTTTGATTGTTTAAGTCATCCAATTAGAAGGAAAGAAGGAGAGAGAAAAAAAATCAGTGATCCTCATTACAGCAGCTCTAGCAAACTAATACAGCCACCATCACTATAATAACAACAGCAACCACATACTGTGAACTCCGTGTGACAAGCTGATCCTCACTAACTCTGGAAGGTGGGAGTTAGGGAACTTGTTGGGATCATCTGCCACCTATCAACTATGTGATCTGGTTAAATTACTTTGCTTCTCTGGGCCTTGATTTCCTCTTCTGTCCTCTAGGACTAAAATAGCACCTACACACCAGTGTTGTTTTATAGAATGATATAAAGCTTTTAAAGGGTTTAGAGCAATTTCTAGAACTCAATGTTGACTTTTATTATTGATTTATTTGAAATGAGATCTGGGCCCAAACTCTTAGGGTCAAGCAATCCTCCTCATTCAGCCTCCAAAGTAGCTGGGATTACTAGAGAGGCACTTGGCTTTAATATTGGCTGTAGTTATTCATCTCATTTTATAGATGTGAAAATAAAGGATCTGAGAGGCTAAATGACTTGCCCAAGGTCATACAGCAAGTGGCAAGGTCAGGATTTGAACCCATACAAGTCAGACTCCAAACTCAAAGATGCTGCCTCCCTTCCCACCCCTCAGCTGCCAAGATGCAGAGGCCACCTTGCTGGCTCTTTTTTAATTAATTAATTTATTATTAGTTCTAATCAGTTACACATGATAGCAGAAAGCTTTTCGATTCCTTGTTCACAAATGGAGTAGAAATTTTCACTCTCTGGTTGTTCATGATGTAGAGTCGCACCATTCTGCAATCATACATGTACCTAGGGTAATGATGTCCTTCTCATTCCACCCTTCCTGTCAGCCTCCCCTGTCCCTGGAAGCCCCTCCTCAGTCCAGCCCAAGTGTGAACACTGGATTCTGGACATTGGCTTGGGACAGAGCACTGGTCACGTGGCCTCAGGAACTCCTTCTCAATTCATTTCCTCTTCCAGCTCTCACTGCTGCCCCAGGCATTGGGCAAGGCTTGCCCCAGGACACACAGCTGGTGAGGCAGAGTAGTGAGAGGCCCTGCCCTTCCTGTAGCCCCAGGTCCATCCTCTGGCTCACCCCAACAGGCAGCCTCAGAAGGGAGATGGGACCATGCCTGGGGTCCTGGGCAAGGGCCGGAGCCTCTTGATCCTGGGTGGTCTGGTCTCCTAGGCAGAGATTCTCCTTCAGCTGCTGCCCTGATAGCGGCCAGGTGTATCTGCAAACTGCTCCATGAGCTCAGAGGCCTGTGAACAGAGGACATGTGATAAGAAGGACCCTCAGGGGCATCTTGGGAGATCTGTGGCCTTTGCTGGACAGACTTAATTTTGAAACTCACAAGGTGTTCTTTTTTTAAATTTTTTTTTCAATATTTATTTTTTTAGTTCTCGGCGGACACAACATCTTTGTTTGTATGTGGTGCTGAGGATCGAACCCGGGCCGCACGCATGCCAGGCGAGCGCGCTACCGCTTGAGCCACATCCCCAGTCCACACAAGGTGTTCTTGATATACCTCTTCCCTGCCCTGAAAGTGACCATTTAGCCCACACTTCCAGCATCTTCGGCAGCCCTTGTCCTATGGCCACGTTGTTTATGGTCGAGGTGAGAAAATCTAGCCAATGTGGTCGGTTTGGAAGACTACCATCAGACCCCCACCCACTACGACCTGAGAGGGGGTGTATGGCTCCTCAAATCACAGGCTAAATCAGTAACAGCACAGGACAGATCCTCCTGTGGGTGCCTCGTGCCTCATGGCCCTGTTGGCCTTGAAAATATGAGCTACTGGGGTGGGGGTTGGCACCTGGAATTGAACCCAGGGGTGCTTAAACCACATCCCGATCACTTTTTAAAATATTTTATTTAGAGACAGGGTCTGACTGAGTTGCTTAGGGCCTCATTAAGTTGCTGAGATTGGGTTTGAACTCACATTCTCCTGCCTCAGCCACTCAAGTCACTGGGATTACAGGCATGGGCCAGCTGGTTTGCTGGTTTTTAAGGAGTTAGAGATGAAGAGAAGGTTCCAAGCTCCCAATCTGACTTGTGGAAACAGCTGGGAGTGTGTCTCCATAGCTGGCAGTGACTTGATCCAAGCTTACCACTTGGGCACAGGTCCCTGTAATCTGGCCTGTGCTCTTTGTGTGTGTTTGTGTGGGAGGGGGGATAGGGGTGTCTCTGGATCTCCACACCCATCTGGTCACCCTGTCCTGCACTGTGTCTTGTTTGTCAAGTTCCAGAGGGACACAATACCTTTATTTTATTTATTTATATCTATGCCCAAGCCATTGCCTCGCATGTGATAGGCCAACGCTCTACCACTGAGCCGCCACCCAGCCCCCAGAACTGTGTCTATCTGGCAGCTCTAATAGTCCTGGTTCTGGCTCTGCTCCTACTCTGCAGCCTGCAGAGTTCTCTGGCCTTAGTTGGTCCTTAACCTGTAAAACAGTTGTCAGCATTTTCCCATCTCTCCTATGATGAATCAAAGCTTAATGGCCTCATGGCCTGTCCAATCTTGCCCCCACCTCCTGCCCATGCCATGCTGACCCTCACCCTACCAACCATGGTCTTGCTTCCTGCAGTACCCACCTTGGAAGCCCTCCACCCCCCCATGCCAGATGGCATGTGAGATGAAGCCCATCTGCCACCTCCACCCCAGTTCAGTTCCCAAGGTCTCTCCCAGGGCTCACCTTCACCATAAGTCTGTTCTAACCTCAGTTGGCCATTCTGCAGTGTGAGGAGGAAGGGACCCCAGCCCCCTCTTTTATTCCAAGGGGCTGAGAATGTGAATCAGTCCATCCGCCTTTACTTGGGGATCTGATTCCTAGAGATCTTCCTGGCTTCCACCTCAAGATAGCTCCTTCTCCGCTGGATTCCACCCTGCCCTTGATAGCGCCCCAGCTAGCCTACACACCCACCTGTGAGTACTGGGCTGTTGAAAGCATCTATGGGGGCTCACTCACTTGCTGGAGCCTCCTGGGTCTCCTCCAAGACTGTGGAGCAGGAAAGAGCACAGGACTGTAGAAGCCAAGGGGTTGGCTTCGGGTAGGTCTTGTCACTGGAGGGGTTCTGATGAGGTCCCAGAGAGGAGGACCTCAATTCAGGACAATGGGGTCCTTAATGTATGTGAAAGTAAAGAATTCTAGCCTGTGTCAGACATTGAGGTACACAGATTTATTTAGGAAAACAAGGAGTACACATTCAAGAGAGAATTCAAACCAGGTGTCATGGTGCCCACCCATAATCCCAGCAACTAGGGAGGCTCAGGCAGGAGGATCATGAGTTCAAGGCCAACTTCTGCAATTTAGCAAGAACTTGATTCAAAATAAAAAATTAAAATAGGGCTGGGGATGTAGTGAGTGTTTCAGTGCTCCTTGGGTTTAATCCCTGGTACAAAAAAGGGGGTGGAGTGGGCAAGAATACAGGCTATCTCAAGAGTGAGAGCACTTCTGCAGTTTGGGCTCTTCTTTTAAAGGAAACTTGGTGAGTGTGGGCCTGGGCAGGTATGTGGAGATGACATCAGTCTGGTGATCACAGATGGCTAATGGAGGTCTGGGAGTTCCAGGGATCCTTAGATTGACATCTTCTCCATTATCTGATCAATAGACAAGATTGGGAAATTACCCTATATTATAGGTTTACTAACACCTTTTCTCAACTAATTTTAAAAATGCATGTATTAGTGGGCTAATTAACAGTGCACAGGGCAGTTTTCTTAAGTGGTGAGTTTCCTGTGACTTGAAGATTGTGGGTGATGATTTGGGAGTGCCAGGTCTGGGAGAAAAACTGGCTTGGGGAGTGAAAGTATGAGGAACTTTATGACGGTGCTTTCAGAGGAAAGGATAAAGTGTCTTTTTTCCTTTCTTTTGTCTTGTTTTTAGCTGTCTTTTTGGTATCTCTTCTATCCTACCTCAAGCTGACATGCCAAGGTACCATCCTGCTTGCCTGAAAAGCTCCATCTTAAAATGATTCTGTGCAGTTGTCTGGGGTCAGGTCAGAAAGCTTGGAGTCCTGGTTTCCCCCAAACACCAGTTCTATCCCTTAACCTGAGCTGTGGGTGTCTGAACAAAACCTTGCCCTTCTCTGCTGTGGGTCATTTTATCCATGCAAGGAAAGGAAACGAGTCAGGAATTGATTTTGTCTGATTCTCTGTTGAAAAAAATTAGAAATTCAGATTTTGATATGAAATTTAGATTTTTAGTTGCTAGTAATGAATTCAAAATTGTACACAGTACCTCTGGAGATCAAAGGGGACACTACAGGGAGCAGACTGGGCCCAGAGACCCCAGCTTGCGAACTTGGGACTGGAAAGTCTCTGTCTGACATTTAGTGCTGTGGTTTTCATCAGCAAAACTCATTGGAAATTCCTGGAGATTTTAAAAAAAGCATTGACTCCCTTGTACCCCCAAAGTTCTGGTTTAATGGCTAGAAGCAGGACAGGAACATGAGGTACCAGATGCAGGGCTGAATCGTGGCTGCGCTGTGGACCTGAGAGGTAAGTTCCATTATATCACTGAGCATTGTCTTCCCAATGTGACCTGAAGGCTGTGGGCAATGCAGGAAGGACTCTCAGGTAAAGCTTTGGCACAGAAATGGTGTTCAGTGAATGAAGGGGGAAAGCTATTGGCAGCTACTTTTGACTTAGTAACTTGAATCTGGCAGGGGGTGCCTGACCCATCGTGCCAACCATTGTCCTCCGGGCCCTCAGAGGAGCCTCCTGGGAGAGTCTCTAGGCTCCTCACTCTGGGAACTCCCCTGGGCACAGTTCCCACCTCCTGCCCACCAGGTTGCACCCTGACCTCTCCCTGCCCCAGCCAGGTCCCTCCCCACTCAGCCCTCTCCCGCCCCCTATGGGGTGCTCCAGTCCCTGGTGGTCCCACTTGGCTCCCTGGCTCCAGGACAATACTCCCCTACTCTGCCCCTGGGGTGGCTCCTCAGTGGGGGGCCGGGAACTCGACTCCCAAGGCCCTGCCCCAAGCCCCCAACTCCAGGGCCTGGCTTCCTGCCCCTCCTAGCCCCTCCCCTTGTGTCTCTGGAATTCCTGCTGGAACCTACACCACCCTCGGCTCCCACCTTCTCAGGGTGTGCAAGCGAGTGTGCACTCCACTACTGAACACGGGGTTTCATGGAGTCGCAGCAATACTAGGTCCCTCTCGCGGTGTGTGAACCCGCACAGGTGTGTATTTGTGCATCCCACTGTGTGCCTACGCCAATATGTAATTGTTTGTGCACACACACTCAGTGACACTTGGGGAAACTTTTCTGAAAATCCTGGGCTGGAAGTTTAAATATAAAGAGGCTTTGCTTAATGCCAGAAGCATTTCCCCCAAGTCCCCAGAGTGGGAACCTTCATCTGCTTGCCTCTCAGGAGGCCAAGGCTTGCTGGGGGTGGGGGGCAGAGTGGGTGGGGACAGATGCCTGGTTAAGAGAATTTTTTTCCATGGTTTGTCCCCATCCCCTACGAGACTTCAAACCTCCCCAGTCTCTGTCTCTCTAGGCCCTTTTTAACTTTGAATCTTTCCTTTTCAAATATCTGGAAGTGTTAAAATGATGCCAACATCATTCTGGCGGTGGAATTCAAGTTGAAAAGTGGCCAGAAGGTGGAATGCTGAGGAGCTAGGGGATGCGGTAGGGGAGGGTGATTGGGGCAAAGCAAGGAAATTGAGAGCAAAAGGAGTAGGGTGACCCTATCAGCGGGTGTCCTCACCTACCATTAACTGCTTTTCACTGAGGGCGAGGACACCTGTCTGATAAGGTTGTTTGGAGTTTCCTTCCTGTACTGATGCCTAGGACTGTCTGCTCAACAAAGGTGATAACAAATTGATCACTTCATTGGGTTTTTATGAGAAGGATAGAATAAGGTATAAAAGCATACACATTGACGTTCTGGGTCGGCATCCTGGCCACACAGTTTTCTGATAGTATCACTCCATGTGAATTTCTGCATTCCCTCTTTCCTTCTCAGTAAAGTGGAGCCAATAATGGTTACACCTCTCCAAGAGTTATTCTAAGGATTAAATAAGTTAATTTACATAAGCACTAGAACAATACCTGGCACATCTAAGTGTTGTGTATGTTTCCCTTTTTTTTATTATTGGCATCACCTGTATTTATTTCGCCCTCCCTCACACTAAGAAAGTTTTATACATCTGCACATTTTTAAGTGGTTGGGCAGGGGGAGAATACTTTTATTTCAGGATGCATGAAATGGAATTCAAAGGTCAGTGTCCATAAATAAAGTTTTATTGGCACACAGCCACACCCATTTGTGGATTCTTTCCTACTGGGAAGGCAGTTAAATTCTTTCGGTGGAGACCTTATGGCACCCAAAGTCAACTATCTGGTTGTTAGAGGAAAAGTTTACTGAGCCCTGCTGGACAATATCACCTCCATGAGGGCAGGGAGCTTTGCCTGCGTGATCGTTAGCATATCCCCCTGCACCTAGAACATAATGCATGCCCAGTAAGTATTTGTTGCATAAATGAGTTTGGCCCTAGGCAGTGGTGGAGCTGTGGCTCTCACATGCCTGAGCTTGGCATGGGAGTTTATAGTGATTCCAGCAGATGCTCCTTTGGAGATCCAGAAAAGGGAATCTGTCTCCTACCCTGACCTTCTCAGGGTTGACCAAGGAATCAGACGGCTGAAGGTAAGTAGCAGCTGCCCACTTTAGCCTTGCTTTAGGTTAGGAACTTAACTGGCTCAGGTAGGCACCTTTCTATTAGCCCAACTGCATGAGCAGATTCTAAAGGAAAGTCAGCTGGTAACCAGCAGTAGGTGAGTGTTCTCACGCCTTCCCTTCGACTGTGGCAGTCTGGGAGCAGAAAGGAGTTGGGAAATGATGTCCCTGACCTTCCTAGGTGGGACACTCTCTGGAGAGGAGGTTTGGGGGATAGCCCTTCCTTTCCTGGAGCCCAAGGATCCCTGAGACCATTAGCCATGATGAGATTCCTCTGGGCCCTGTCAAGAGGCTTTACAAGGATCCTAGTGAAAGGTTCTTGTGAACATGGCTAGGGGACAAACAGTTACTCCCCATGTGAGAACAAGCAGTTCAGTGGTAGAGTGACCCTGAGTTCGATCCACAGTATTGCAAAACAAAACCCTCTCCTCAAACCCCAAATAAACATGAGATCCAGCAGACAATGCAGACAATGCCTGGCATTTAGGAAGTGGTAGGTGCCCCACATTGGCTGGCCCACTCATGCTGGTTGCTGGTCAATATAAAGTTTTGGGGAAGGAGGTAGCTCTTTCTCACTGATCTTGAGACTTCCAGGACTGTCACACCTTCTGGCAGCCATACTGTCATTGTGTGGACTCCAAATGAAGTCACAATTAGGGAGTGAGGGGTGGCAGGCCAAGTTATGGAGAGACAGCTCGTGTCCCTCATCATATTACTTGAATACCTGAATCCTCCAGAGTTTGAAGCTGAAACTACAATTCTTTTTGTTGAAGCCAGATTTTGAAAAATCATTTACAATAGAAAAATTCCGATTGGTGGTCACTGTCATCCCAGTGTGTCCACTCCGAGGCTCCCAAGCCCAGGAGGCACAATGTACTGATCCAGGTGGGCTTTCAACCAGAGCAGAAGGTTGTTCAGAATGTTCAGAGTTGGAAATCTGGACCTGGGTGCAATAGAGCACTTGCTTAGCAAGGGATGGAGTTGGGAGAGTGAGCCACAAACCTGCCTGACATGTCGAGTGTCTTTTGTTCCTGATGACACCTCTGAGCATCCCCTTCTTAACTCTCAGATGTTCTGAAGGGGGACAACAGAACCCCAGCACCCCTGAGTATCAGACAGAGCTGCAGATCAGCAGGGCCTGTAGCCTTCTATACTGGAAGCCCAGCATAGCCTCCTGGCCCTTTCACTCTTGCCAGAATCTTTGACCTCCTTCCTACTAAGGTGCCCCTTCCTTCGGGCAACTACTATTCCAAGGAAAGCAGTGCATAAAAGGAAGGCAGAACCAGGTGTAGATCTGTAATCTCAGAAGCTGAGGATGGAGGATTGCAAGTTCGAGGCCAGGCTCAGAAATTTAGTGAGGCCCTAAGTAACTTAGTGAGAACCTGTCTTAAAATAAAAAAAAAATAAAAAGGGCTGGTGATTTAGCTCAGTGGTTAAGTACTCCTGGGTTTAATCCCCAGTATCAAAAAACAAAACCCCAAACAACACCCACCCCAAGACGGAAACAAACAAACAAAAACAGGGAGATAGGACTTGGTAAGATAAACAAATAACCGAGTCTCTGTCCTAGGGCAAGTGACTTCTTGAGCCTCAGTTTCACTCCTGTAAAATGGGACCCTCTTAGCCTCCCTGCCTGTTCACCATATGACATTTCTTTTGAGAAGCCAGAACTTCTCTCCTGAGGTGTAAATACCTAAATACTGGGGTCTTTTCCAGCCCTGCTGGATACCAGGGCAGGCCTGTAACCCTATAGGAACTTTCTTAATTAGGAGGGGCTTAAGTCTAGTTGGGAGGGATAGAGGGTACCTAGGACATTTGATTTGAAGCTCTGTCTCTGCAAGATTGAGACAATATTGGTTCCACATAAAAGAAGTCCCCCCAAACAAATGCAAATTTTTTTCTTCTATTGGGAGCATATGAAAATCTGTGTATTATTTTCTGCATGTTAAAAATCTTTCAACTAGCTGGACACAGTGGTGCATACCTGTAATCCCAGCAGCTCCGGAGGCTGGGGCAGGAGGATCACGAGTTCAAATCTAGCCTCAGCAATGGCAAGGCACTAAGCAACTCAGTGAGATCCAGTCTCTAAATGAAATGCAAAATAGGGCTGGATGTGTGGCTCAGTGGTCAAGTGCACCTAAGTTCAATTCTTGGTACACCCTCATCAAAATATTTCCACTAGGGGCTGTGGGTGTAGCTCAGTGGTAAAGCGCTTGCCTAGCACATGTGAAGCACTGGGTTTCAATCCTCAGCACCACATAAATGAAATAAATTAAATAAAGGTATTGTTGTCGATCTACATCTAAATTTTTTAAAAAATTTTTTGACTTAAACAAAAGGTTTTGGGGATTAATGGAGATTTGGAAAAAGGGTATTTGCCCCCATCCCATTGACACCTGATATAATTGTCTGTGGTTCTAAGATACAATCTTTATCTCCATCTCTAGCTTAACCTCCACATCTATCTAGCGGTTTATATATCCATCTGTTTTGCTCGAATTCGGGACCCCCAAAAGACAACCAGAGACCCAAGATTGATGTAAGCAGCAAAGAGGTGTTTATTGCGAGCTAGCTCGGTGCTCCACGTGGACACACAGCAACTGGTGATGCTGAGACGCCCAGAGCCCAGGGTTTGCAGCAGTTTTATACATTCTTTGGAGAAGGCAGGGACCCCCACATACATCATAGCATCTCTTAGCAAATCATCACACACCTTGGGAAAATCAAATAACAACTCTAAAACATGATTAGCACATTCACTGGTGGGAAAAAGTTGGGTAGGGGTGATTGGTTACTACAAGAGGGGGATTCATTTGAACTGATTGGTTTAAGCCAAGAGGGGTGTTCATGCTGAATTACATGGTTTCTCAACATGTTATCAACCACCATAAACTACTGGGAGGGCCATCTGGCATCCCAGGTATTTCCCTGTCTCATGCTGATTGGTGGCTGCTAGGGGGTTGCTATGAATCCCCACCTAGCCTGACTGAGTCAGGGACACCTGGCACAGCAGATCTCTCCTGTTATTTGTAGATAAACAACTTAGCAGGGTGGGAATGTGCCTAGGAGCACTCTGTCACTCTTTCAAAGGACAAAGGTCATGTCCCTTCCTTTGACAGGCTTTGCTCTGAGATAGAGGCTGGTTTTTCATTCCCCCCTTTTTATGGAAACTTGGAAAACAATCATGGTTCTCTCAGTTGGGGGCCTATTTAGCCAGGCTCTACATCTTGGTAAACAGTAATCTCAGGAGACCATCTTCAACTTCCCAGAATCACTAAGAATGGGACTCCTATATTCATCCAACCTGACTTGATTTACCTATGTACACTGTCTATCCATTTCTGGCGTCATTCCTCCCTAATTTTGGGAACTCTTTATTGCTGTAAAGAGAAGGGGTGATGGCTCTTTCTGGCTGCTTCAGAGCTGAAAAAATGGTGTCAATAATGAGGGGGCTTAAAGACATGTGGGGCGACGTGCGGGATGTGAGTTCCCTTATAGAAGTCAATTCCGTTTGAGGTCTGATTGGGGAAAAACAGGTTGTCATCTGGGAATGGGTGCTTCTATGAGAGAAACAAAAACCATTGAGTACTGAATAAATGTTGCAGCAGCTGGAACATGTCACTGTATAGAAGTTACCTCACCAGACTTTAACATCCCCAGTTATTAGAACTGTAAACATAACATTTATCTTTTAGAGTTACAGATGTCCTTCCCCTTAAGATACAGTTTAATAATTTAATGTCATCTGATATTGCAAAATCATTTTACTAGGATGACCTCTGTGTCTAATAGAGAAACCTTTAATTCTGTTACTTAGGGTTAGATAATCATATTAGCAAACACCAAGCCTACCTGTGTAGGTTAGGAGTATCTGTAGGCCTCAAACTAAAAACTACACTGGCAGTTCCTTTTGATAGTTATCAGGCATTCCTGCCTAAGAATCTCTTTTATAGCCTCCAGTTTACTTATTTTGGGAAGTTACATTTAACTATTATTATTATTTAAAATGCCCAGGAATAGCTGTATTTTGGTTTTAACTGTCTTTGCTAAGAGTGTAAGATGAAGCAGTCAAACTGACTTTTATTTCTATCTATTGTTAACAGCTGAGTTTCCATAGGAGTCTTGGTGGAACTTTACAACAGATTCTAAGTTCCACTAGTGCCATTAGTGCTAGAATGGGTCCAGGCCTTGCTTGACCATGTGGCTTCCCTTGGAAGCATCAGGGATGTCTCCCTTCTCTGATGACCCTCCTCTTCATAGCAAATGCACTGATTGGCTTTCATTCACCATATGATCTATTCATGCATCATCTCTGTATGCAGAGACACAGGTACACCACTTTGTATCCCAAACACTAAGTGACAGGGTTTCCAAACATGCTCCCAGAAATGGTGGAAGAAATACGCATGTCACCTGCTCTATGTATTCCTTTCATCATATAATCTTCTGGACACAAAATGCAAAACACACACATATCTTATGATTCCACCAAAGCCTAATTTAATGAGAGCATTGATTACTAAATCATCTATGTCTACGTTGCCTATTGTTTTCAAATTTTAATCCAATTGGTGAGTATACATTTATTTCTTCCTCAGATAATATATTTAAACACCCCCTTGTTGAAAATATCCCTGATCTTATCACTCATTTTGTACTTTGCCCAATCTCCTAACATCCATATTGATATCAATTTTCCCAAGTGCCTTGTTGTGACTGACTCTTCATGTGTGCTGACATTCACATTTACACTCTAACAGAAATTCTATTGTAAAAAGGGCCTTTTGTCCAAATCCTAAACTCACTCTTCTTCCTTACCCTACACTGCAATCCTGTCAACTATTTCTATTTCACTGAAAGTTCTCTTTTACATTCAGTAGTCCCAGGTACAAGATCTTATGCCATTGTATATGGATTTAGAGGATTCACCTCTGCAGAACATAATTCAAAACTATGTATCCAAATCAAGGGCCCAACACCATAGTGTGCTTCAGATCTTACCTAGTTTTCTATTTTCATACTTACATTTCACCTTACATTCTTATAAATATCCCAGTTGCCCAATACCCATATTCATCCATCAGAATGACTCCTAACCCAAATCCAACATGATGTAAACCTTAACCATACTCTGTTCCCTCAATCTATTTCCACATAACAGCAGGTCCTGAGTTGATCTCACCATACAGGTATGTAGGGAATCCTACAGCTGCTGAGAAGCTCATAAATGATTCCTGGAGCAAATGTAGGCAGCTAGGTAGGACCTGTGAGGTCCAAAGTCATCTTTTATGGCCAACAACCCAGTCAGGATGAAGGGATTGGCTGAATCAGCCTCTCTCTTCTCATTGCATGGAAGATGGACACAATCAGGCCTGTGTGGATAGCTGATCCCGGGCTCCTGTGCTATACATGGATTTATACGTTGTGAAAATGCGACAGGAAGGTGGGGCAGCCTCCATCTCATGGGACCCATGGAAACAACTGTTAGGACAAAGTGGTTGCCAAGGCAGTGACCTCATTCACTTCCCTGAAGGAAGTGACCTCACCTCACTTCCTTGGTGATGGAACTCTCTGAACTTGGGATCCAGGAGGTGAGGCACCCAGAGGCAGTTCCAGTCCCATTGGGCTTACTTTTTTGTCTGTACCAAGGCCAGAGTCATTTTTCCTTGGTACCTAGTGATGTGTGGATAGCCCAATGCCTGGAAAGGTCTGAAAAGGGGCCTTTCCTTAGAAAGAAGAACTGGCTCATTTCCTACTCCTGACAACTACTCAGAGATGGCCAATAGACCAGAGGTGAGACAGGACTGGCCACTGCTGGGGAACATATTTTCACCCACCAGTCAGAGGACACAGTGGATAGATGCAGACCAAATACAGAGGGGGTTTGTGTGTTTGAATTTGTCAATTTGTCTCATGTTCTGAAAACATGAAGAAAAAAATTTTTTGGGGTTTTAAATGGACTGTTAACTAGTGAGTCCTTTTGCTAATGGTAAGTGTTTCTATGTCAATGGATCCCAATGGGTTTGTGGTTAAAGAGAGTAGAGAGAAGAATGCAGCAGTGAATGTGTCCTTTCTAGTGGAAACCTTTTCAGCACTCCTCATGGCCAATTTATGAATGGACTGCTGCTTGCTTTGCAGATGGGCAACACTACCATGATCCTAAGTTCCAATATTCTTCCTGAATTTTGGCCAATCTCTGAAGGGGCTCATATTTTTGTGTCCAAGATGTGTACTCCCCTCAAGCTCTGTGACATGGCCATGGACTGAATTGCTGAAGGGAATGCTAAGCATCTCAGAAAACTCAAAAATTAGAATGAAATTTAAGGATCTCTCTGGAGAATCCCTGCTTTGATAGAGAGCAACCCAAGTAGCATGATTAAAATGCTGTCAGTGCCACAGTGTTCATTTTTTTAAGAGAGAGTGAGAGAGGGGAGAAGGAGAGAGAGAGAGTGAGAGAGAGAGAGAATTTTTAATATTTATTTTTTTTATTTCTCAGCGGACACAACATCTTTGTTGGTGTGTGGTACTGAGGATAGAACCTGGGCCGCTTGAGCCACATCCCCAGCCCATACAGTGTTCATCTTGAGGCAAAGTCTTTCCCCAGGCTTTTCTCTTACCTATTGTTCTGTTCCCCTGAATGTCAGGGAGGTCTTTGCCTTAGGCCACCCCTTTGTGAATCCTCAAGAAAACTGTTTCAAATGGAAATGAAGAGGCCTAAACTGTGCCTTTTAGGTAAAGTGCTTTGTAAAAGATGTGTCTGAATAAGACTCTTTGCCCTGTGTGGCTGTGGATTACATTCTCAGCACCCCAGGTCACTAAAGAGAAATCCCATGTGTCCATCCAAAACTAAGATGATAAAAAAAGAGTAATTTTGTATGAAGTCTTTTGCCTTCCACTGGCCAGGCTTCTGACCCCTATGAAGTAAAAACAGGGATCCTCTGGGTCAATTGTGTTGTTGCAAGCCCTACAGTAACTAGCACACAGCGGTTTGGGTTTTTTCATGACTGCAGTACACATAAAGAATCTAGCCCTGGCAGGCCGGAGTTTTCTAATTTGAGAAGCAGAGCCGTATTAACTACAGGCCCATTTTATCTATCCTGTATCTCAGGAAAGGTGTCCAGGCCACCATAAATTTTGGCAAATGATGGGCATGAGATCTTACTTTGGACACCATCTTAGACTGCTCCCCCTATGGAAACCCCCAGCCAGAATGTAATGATGAGTGTCTATATGAAAGAAGATGAGGGCCATGTGGGAGTGTTTTTGTCAGAATAGTGGTCTTTTGTGCGGTGGTTGGAAAAGATGGCTGGGTCCACCTCAGCTTGAAATCTGGTGTGATGCCCATTAGATACTGAGTTCTGGAACTGACCACAGAGAACTATTGCCACTAATTGTGTTGGGATTTCAGGAAGGAAGCATTAGAGCAGCCTTTGGAAACTGAGATTGAGGCCCAGGGTGGCTTTCTGTACAGCACTGGCAATCTCAGCCAGGATTTCACATGATTTTCCTGTTAAAGCCTTTTCAGCTATAGTTGAGAGCCAAAACACACATGAACCTCATATTTCAGACCCCAATGGGCCTGGATTCCTGTGACCTTTTGCCACTCCTTTGTAAGCCTTGTCTGCATGAGATCTCCAGAGCTTTCCCTAAAAGGAGATTCCTCAACACTTAATGGCTCCTGAATGAATCAAAAGCCACAGTGCCAACTTCTTCATTCTTGAAATATGGCTAGGCCAATAGCATGAATTTTTGAGAATCCCATGACCAGAAATCCGTGGAGAACCTTCAGATCTCTTGTTTCTCATCATGACTTAACCAGAGAGTGCCATTTTTGACTGAGTGGAATTCATGACCATGGTGAAGAACAGAGATGCCAGTGAGTAGGAGCTGGCTGGGAAGTGGGCCTGGAGCAATGGAGTGCAGGTGTGTGATCAAACATCTGTGGTGGGCCCCTGTGGTTCTGTCTTTGGCTTCCAAATGACATGTGAATGACATGGTGCAGCCAGCAGACCCTATAATAAAAAGGCATGTTGTTGTGGGGAGAGGATTTGGTGTGATGCTCAGAATCAAGTTGCTACATTCAAGTGGGAAAGATATATGGGATAGCATCCCAGTTTGGGTTTTTATCCTTCAGACCCTGACTCAACCCAAGTGACAGAGCTCCCTCCAGCACTGTGTCCTGGTTGACCTTCTTGTATTTCATAAACAAACACCAGTCTCCCAGGGAAGCTGCAAGAAATGCCATTAAAACTGGAGGGTGAGCCAGTGGCTTCACAATCCACCCAGGGAGACATTCATACCCCAATGGCCACAGTTACCTACAAAGGGAGGATTCAACTCTGCTGCCTCCTGTTTGTATTGGAAAATATGAAACCATGTCCTCCTGTTCACATAGATGCAGACCAAGCTTTGATGGTCTCACTACAAAGGAAGCTATGGTTCCTAACACAAAGCTATATTTATATTGCCAAAAGGTCAGAGGCAGGTTGTCAAGAAGTCATTAGGCAAGCACAGCTCCATGTTTGTGGAATGATTACTTTGCCCCCTACTTTGGGGATCTCTTCTCCCACATCCAAGGTTTTGAGCTTCTCAGAATTTTCCATTCCAGATATGTATTCACAGATTGTCTTCCTCTTCTCCTCTCATTGTGTCTTATTTGGGGTGATAGTAATGTCAAAGCATTGTTGTGGATGACAGTGGAAGATTTTTATGTGGCACATCTTCGCATCCATATTAGACCCATTTTCCTTTTTGCCATTCAAAATATTGAATCTCTGCCACTAACCCATAACCTACTAGATTCTGATTACTTATCCTAACATGGATAAAAATAATCCTAAGAGAATAGAAGTGCAGGCATTTCATAGGAGGCATGGTGTATACTTGGACTTGCCTTTTGCTTTATCAGAGATACATATTATAAAACCTGTCACACATTTTTTCGTATTATTTCTCCATTAATTTTCAAAGTTTACAAATATGCAAACTCCTGAATCCCTGTCTCTGTCACCTGGGTCACAATATATATTTTTATATACATATATATAATCCTAATTCCATCAAAGTTATATTCTTGAGAGTTATATTCTTGAAATTGGAAAATACAAATTCCGTGAAGAGATCACTCCCCCCATTCACTGAGGGAACTGAAAGTTCAAACTATGGTGAGATTTATACTTCAAGAAGTTTATAAATAAAACCATGTGGAGGCAAATGAATATCTAGGGTAGATATGTGAAGGATATATATCCCCTTATGATTTTCGATTGGCATATGTACTGTTACATTTTATTGTATTAAATATGAAATATATATATATATATATATATATATATATATATATATATATATATATATATATTGTGTACAGATTTGTAAACATGAAATATACGTTTTATATATATATATATATATATATATATATATATATATATATATATATTACCTTGTTTCTTTCATGTCCATCTGTGTGGATTTATAATCAACTTTTCACAAGATATTTCTCAGATATATTCATTTTCCCAAAATACATATTCATTTCTGAATACTCAAAATGAACTTTAATGAATATTGTGTACTAACCCTCATATTTCTACAGTAAGTGACCCAGTTTAACATCAATGAAAGAATATTCATATGGGACATGATGTGTATTTTGAAGTTAATTTTCATTCAAAATTGTTATATTCCTATTTCTTCAGTATATATACATGATTGGATGTATCGTTTCATCCACAAGTTCACACATTTATATGCATATGATTCACTTTCAATCACTCCCTTTATCAGACCACATGTATTTCAACATGTTGATTTACTTGCTTTTTTATGAGATTTCTTTCATAACAAATTACATTTGATTTCCATCATCATTTTCGAAGCAAAACTCAAACACAATTTGTTATAATTAGTAACCCTAATATTAGCACTAGATGTATAACTAGTTGGATTGAATGTTTGTATGTGAATATCAGATTTCATGTATATTTTAAAATATCAATTCAATCCATTATTTAAAATAGTAACCTGTTATATTTTTTATTCACCGTATGTTCTATTCATGCATCATCTCTATATACGTAGACCCAGGGTACACCTATTTGTATCCCCAAACTCTAAATGATAGGGTTTCAAAACATGCTCCCAAGAATGGTGGAAGAAATACACATGTCACCTGATCCATGTATTCCTTTCATCACATAATCTTCTGGACATAAAATGCAAAATTCACACTTATCTTATGATTCCACCAAAGCCTAATTTTAATGAGAGCATCGATTACCAAAATCATCTATGTCTACGTTGCCTATTGTTTTCAAATTTTAATCCAATTGGTGAGTATACATTTGTTTCTTCCTCAGATAATATATTCAAACACCCCCTGTTGAAAATATGCCAGATCTTATCACTCATTTTGTACTTTGCCTGATCTCCTAACGTCTGTATTGATATCAATTTTCCCAAATGCCTTGTTGTGACTGACTCTACATGTGTGCTGACATTCACATTTACACTCTAATAGAAATTATATTGCAAAAAGGGCCTTTTGTCCATATCCTAAACTCACTCTTCTTCCTTACCCTACACTGCAATCCTGCCTAGTATCTCTATTTCACTGGAAGTTCTCTTTTACATTCAGTAGTCCCAGGTATAAGATCTTATGCCATTGTATATGGATTTAGAGGATTCATCACTGTAGAACATAATTCAAAACTATGTATGCAAATCAAAAATCCAACACCTTTTGCGCTTCAGATCTTACCACATTTTCTATTTTCATACTTACATTTCACCTTACATTCTTATAAATATCCCAGTTGCCCAATTCCCTTATTCATCCTGCAGAATGACTCCTAACCCTAATCGAACATGATATGCAGGAAAGGCCTGTGTTGATAGCTTATCTTGGGCTCCTATGGTATATATACACTTTTATAACTTGTGAAAATATCTCAGGAAGATGGGGCATCCTCCATCTCATGGGATCCTTGGATAAAACTGTTAGGACAAAATGGTTGCCAAGGCAGTGACCTCATTCACTTCCCTGAAGGAAGTGACCTCACCTCAATTCTTGATGATGGAACTCTCTGAACTTGGGATCCAGGAATTGAGTCACCCAGTACCAGTCCCAGTTCCAGTGGGTTCATGTGTTTGTCTGTTCCAAGAAAACAGTCATTCTTTGTTGGCACCTAATGATGTGTGGATTGCCAAATTCCTGGAATGGTCCGAAGATGGGCCTTTTCTTTTATAGAATGTACTACCTAATTGCTAGCTTCTGACAACTACAGAAAGATGGGCAAGGAGACAAGAACTGAGAAAGGACAGTCCACTGCGGGGGAACATAATTTCACCCAGCAATTAGAGGACACTGTGGATAGACACAGACCAAGTCCAGAGGGGGTTTGTGTGTCTTAGTGGGTGTGTGTTTGAATTTGTCATTTTGTCTCATGTTCTGAGGACATGGAGGAAAACCTTTTTTTGTGTTTGAAATGGACTGTTAACTAGTGAGTCCTTTTGCTAATGGTGAGTGTTTCTATGTCAATGGATCCCACTGGGTTTGTGGTTAAAGACAGTAGAGAGAAGAATGGAGTAGTGAATGTGTCCTGTCTAGTGGAAAGCTTTCTATCACTCCTCATGGCCAATTGATGAATGGACTGCTGCTTGCCTTGCGGATGTGCAACACCTACCTTGATCCTAAGTTCCTGTAATCTTCCAGAATTTTGGCCACTCTCTGAAGGGGCTTGTGGTTTTGTGTACAAGATGTGTACCACCTTCAAGCTCTGTGACATGGCCATGGACTGGATTGCTGAAGGGAATGCCAAGAATCTCAGAAAACTGAAAAATTAGTGTGTTCCATCAGGCTTGCTCTGGAGAATCCCTGCTTGGATAGATAGCAACCCAAGTAGCATGATCAGGATCAGTAAGTTCCACAGTGTTCATCTTGTGGAGAAGTCTGTCCCCAGGCTTTTTTCTTTCTTATTTTTCTGTTCCCCTGAATGTCAGGGAGGTCTTTGCCTTAGGACTCCCCTTTGTGAATCTTCAAGCAAACAGTTTCAATTGGAAATGAAAAGGCCTAATCTGTGCCTTTTAGGTAAAGTGCTTTGTAAAGATTTGTCTGAGTCAGACTTTTGGCCCTGTGTGAGGTTGTGGATTAGATTCTCAGCACCCCAGGAAACTAAATAAAGATTCCATATGTCCATCGAATACTAAAAGTATAAAAAAGAAGAGTAATATTGGATGAAGTCTCTTGCCTTCCTCTGGTCAGGCTCCTGACCCCTATGAACTAAAAACAGGAATCCTCTTGGTCAAATCAGTTGTTGCAAGCCTACAGCAACTAGCACAGAGGTGTTTGTTTGTTTTTTTTTTTCATGACTCCAGTACACATAAAGAATCTACCCCTGGCAGGCAGGAGGCCTCTAATTTGAGAAGCAGAGCAGTATTAACTACAGGCCAATTTTATCTATCCTGTTTCTCAGGAAGGGTGTTCAGGCCACCATGACTTTTAGCAAATGATGGGCATGAGAGCTTACTTTGGACACCATCTTAGACTGCTCACCCTATGGAAACCCCCAGTTAGAATGTTATGATGAGTGTCTATATGGAAGAAGATGAGGGCCATGTTGGAATGTTTTTGTTTGAATAGTGTTCTTTGATAGATCCAATCTGATTTTCTCCCAAAATTGTGAGTATCTTGCCAGAAAGCCATGAAAAATAATTTTGGCTTTACTATAATTACTGCAAATTCTGAACCTGCTTGGAATGCCTGGCTCTCTGACCAGATAGCAGCCCTCTCTGAAACTTCAGTGACACCTCATAAATATTGGCCTTCCCTGTCCAGATAACGACCCTCTCCAATGATCCTCATAAATTCTGATGTTGGGGCCAGCAAAAATGTCAACTACCATTAGTGTTATGTTTGTAAGAGTTCTGTATCTGTAATCCCCCTTTGTTTAACTTTCTGGGCTATAAAGCTGGGCTTCAGGAAAGCTGCTGCTGCTGTTTTGTTCCTGTGGGTTTTGATGGGAGAGGCAGCCTGGTCGGTTTAATTAATAAGCTTGCTTTAATTTGATTTTAATTGGAGTCAGTGGTCTTTTCTTGCATCCTGGTCTAACATTTTGGCGTTCCCCAGTGAGATGACCCTGCCAGACCAGACCACAAGAGGAGAATGCTGGAAATGTAAGGGTAAAAGAAATTGAAGTTAAAGTGTAAAAGACTGGGCATTGTAAAGTTTCTAAGCTGCAAGGCCTAAGTTAAAAAGTAAAGGACCAGGTATTGTTAAGTTCCTCTGCTACACCCAAAAATCTGAAATTCCTGTAACTGTTAGGACAATACCCGAACTGCCCAGTAAATATTCCCAGTGACCTTCTGGTTGTTTAATAACCTGGGACCCTGTGTAGCTTGTCACGTAGGCATACAGGGCCCGAACCAATCAGTTTGAATGTGTACCCCATTTAGAAGTAACAAATCGCCCCCCCCCGCCCGACCTGTTCCCGCCAATGAATGTACTAATCAAGCCTAAGAATTGTTGTTTGATTTTCCCGCGGTGTATGGTGATTTGTTAAAGGAGACTGTGATGTATGTAGAGTTCCCGCCCTCCCCAAAAAGTGTACTTAAGAGCTGCTCAACCTCTGCCCGGGGCTCTTGGCTGCTCTCCCTTCTTGAGTGGGCCAGAAGCCCCAGCACATTGGAATGGATCCCCAATAAATCCCCTTCTGCAATTGCATGAGCAGTCTCTTGGTGGTCTCTTTCTCTGACGCTTTGCCGGACCCTTACAGAAATTCTAAAGCTTGCCTTTGCTTCAGGGCTCTGGGCTGCATAGCCCTCTAGGGGGTGTGCACCTTGAGACATTCCAAGGCCTCAGAATGAGCCTCAGTCCCTGGAGAACTGCAGTGTACAGCCACACTAAAACTATTATCAAGCACCTGATGGAGGATTCCTCCATAGGTAAGTAGCACCTTTATAACATCTGGTATCTGGTTAAGGGAGATATCTTCTTAAGACAGAGAGGTGGCCTGGGGAGGCTCACATATACTCCTGTCCAGGACAGTAATAAGAAATCATTCTGTCCTCTGTTCTGTTCTGTAGGGAATTCCTCTGGAAGGGTAGAGAAGTGCCAACTGGTACGCACAAGCTCTTATCCCAGGAGCTTTAGCAAGACATTGCATTTCTCCTCTGTTTTTATGTTTTGGCTCTGGGTTTCTGTTTTCTTTTGTTTTGCTCTGTGTTCTATATGGTTTTGTTTGTTTGATTTTGTACCTTTTGTTGTGTGACTTCTGGGTAAAAACTTAATGATATTGGATATAAAAATGGATAATAAAGCAAGTAAACCTGACACCCCTTTGTACTTTGTTTTAAGGAATTGTGATGAACTTTACCCCTCTTTGTTAAGCAGGATGAGAGAATCCCCTAGCTGGCTGCCAGGATCACAGCCACTGCAGAAGGCAATGCCTGCTGGGGATCAAAGAACTGAGTATCTCCCAGAATAACAAGAGAAACTCCTTTAAATCCCCTTGTCTCTCCATGTCAAGAAAGTCACAACCTTTGGGGAAGTGTCCCCTGTGTTTCTACTTTGTTAACAAAGAAATAAACCTCCCTTTTCCTTTTTTTCAAATCCTGTCTTCATTATTAAATTGGCATTTATTGTCTTCAAGGTCAGGAATGTAACTTTCAGTTACAAATTTTGACACCTCAGAGGGTACTCTAAAGGAACCCCAGGGAAATTTTTGAGAGCTGACTACCGAAATGTTAGGAAATGGAATGTGCCTGGGGTGGAATCAAACCAGAGGAGCTAATCCTGTAAGTAAAAGGAGGGACTGAGGGACTCCCAGCAGATGCGGAAGCAATTTTTTTTTCCTTCGGGGAACACCTACCTTCCTTTCCTGCACTGTAAGGATTATGCCACCTCTGTCTTCTTAAAAAAAAAAAGAAAAAGAAAAAGGGGACACTAAATGCAGTAAAGTCACCATGGAGACCCTTGAATTTACATTTCAGTTTGCCCCTCTGTGAAAAACATCTGGTCTCTTTGTGGGGACATCTATGGTGCCACTGGTATAGGAGATTTTTCTCTTATCTGCCCTGTTTTAAATGTTTCTGTCTGTTAGCTATAGTCTAGAGCTCCTTTATGTCTGTCTGTCCTGTGTCTTTTTTTCTGGCCCTTTAAGACATGTGCAATAGTGTGTTGATATTTTAAATTGTTTCTTGGGAATGATCTTGGCTAAATGTGTGTCTAAAAGATGATGTTTTATTGTAACAATCTGGTATCTCAATGGGTTTTTGAAGCATTGCACAATCTTGCAGTTAAAAGTTGGGTTTAGGTAATTGTTTAGTTTATGATTTCAGAAAATTCATGCCAGAGAACTTAAATACTTAAGATGGAAAACTAAATAACTCTACTTCCAAGTTAGCAAGTAACTTCCCAATCATTCAGTTTTTTTTCACCAATTTTGAATTAGGTAGCCTGGGAAAATTTCACTGTGTGTACCAGTGCATTAATTTGGACAAGGATAGTAAATCATAGTATGGTATCCATTGACAAAACAAGATGTAAAGATATAAAATTTTGTGAATTATATCTTAAACTTGTATCATAATTTTCAACATCCAAACCTGAAAATTATGACTTATGGTTAAAATGCCTTAGGCCTGAGGTGTCTGCTCAGAATAGCAGTTTTTCCCTGCTCCTTCCAGACCTCAGCCAGGACTTACGTTGAAATGCAAATGAAAGAAGCCTGCAAGCTCAGTAGGAGACTGATCTCAGGCCTAAAAAAAGATAAATGTAAATTGTGTGGTATTTACTAATTACTGGCCAGTCATTTTTTCTAGGACCCTTGTTTTATTCTTAGATTCTATATTTTTTTGAGCTCATGATTTTGATCCTACAGACCTAGTTTAATGTTTTTCTGATCAGTTCTGTATTTGACCAACTGTGGATTTTTTGAAACATTGCAATGGAGATTTCACCTGTGAAAAACTACAAGGCCTTTACTATTGTTATGTGTGCACACTTGTGTTATGTGTCTTATGTCTATATATGATATACAAATTAACATATATAAGGAGCGCTCATAAAAACAAATTTTAAAAAGTGGATCCAAAAATCTTTAATTCATGTGATTTAAATGGTTCAATTTAAATTAGATAAACAGATAAAAATAAATGTCTTTAAATTTAAGCTTACAAGTTTTTCTAGGTGTTCAAAAAAACTCATAAAATATTAATGTCTATAAAATGTCTAATATGCCTTGGTTCTAGAACTCTTCCTTCAACAAAGAAAGAAAAAATGGTTAACACTGTTCAATACATTTGTCTAACATTTTGATTAAAAAGTAAAGTAAATTTGACATGGGATTACTCATTCATGAGTACTGATTGATTTACTATATAAGTTTGTATAAGTTTGTTTTTACAATCAGTCATGTGTTAAAAAGACAAAAATTTCTTAAAACATAAGTTTACCCATAACATTGTGTTTATTAAGTTTTATTTTTTTCTAGAGCAAGCAACCATAAAAATTAAACAACTGGTTAAATAAGAACTGATATTTTAGAGCATTGTACTGCCATTTCTTTCAATGCTAAACTTGGTTAATATAGAAACATCAATGTAATTGTGATGCTATTAATATGCTCATATATTCCAGGTATACAAGTCTGTAAGGTAGAAACTTTAAAAGAGCATTATATCAAGCTGGTGTTCTAAAGTTGTATGGTAAAAAATATATTGGAGATTTATTTTCCTGTTATCAATAATATATGTAAAGTTTTATGTTACTTTTTACATTGGAAAACAATTTAAATGTATTTTTAAGTTAATGAGAGCCTAATCTATGTAAAGGTTAAAAACTTTCAGCCTTTCTTTAATTCATGTTTTAAATGTGATATCATATGGTGTTAGCTAATGTTCATGTGACCTCAAACAATTTATGTAAACTTTGTAAAATGATATTTAAAAAACAAAGATTAGCTTTAGAACTAGAACATTTAAGATTTATAAAGAGCCCTGCCTTACCTGAGACAAGGTTCTGTGTCCCATCTTACTACATGTGAGAATGACTACAAAAATAGCAGGCCAGATTTTAGTTCATTTAAAGTTATGTTCAAAAGTTGTTTTTTTCTGTCAAGGTTACTAGGATCTCAAACAGGGGATATAATGTATAACTCAGCCAAAAATTCAGGGTAGCTATTACATGAACTAAATGTTTTTATTCTTGTTAATTTTATTTTGTTATTTCCTTATAAGTGATCTAAAGACTCAAATGCAAATAGCCTACTTGAGACAAGGGGGCACCTGTTGTTTTGCCTTGATTATGTCCTCAGGCTTCAATTTCAAGTAAATGAGAGAACAGAAGGAAGGTGTTCTTTTGATGAGCTCTGCCCTTAGGGTAATAAAGGCCAAGGAAGGATGCTGGTTGGTATCCATTCATAATGACTTTCTTGCCATAGGTAATTACAAACCACTTGCTGTCATTTTGTGAGGTGTGTGAAGGATGACTTCTGCTATGCTGCCTGGTTGTCCATAGTTGTTAGCAGTGACAGATAACTCAAAGAGAGTTCATTTGTTGTCTCTGGGAAAAGCAGGGAAGAAAATATCTAGGAAGAAATTGTCACATACACATATGGTTCTTGAAAAAAATAGAGCACCAAAGAAGGGTGGACAGGATGGCTACCAAGAGGGAGTAGGTTGTAGCCCACAGATACTTCAGGCCTACACCACGCAGAAAATCATCAGGAGATACTAACTTAAAGATATCCATTGATGACCTAATTCATGCAAAGGACAAGCGAGGGATCCATCAATAATAAACTGTTATGCTCAAATTCGGGTCCCCCAAAGACTACCAGAGACCCAAGATCGATGCAAGCATCAAAGAGGTGTTTATTGTGAGCTAGCTCAGTCCTCCGCAAGCACACACAGAAACTGGTGATGCTGAGAGGCCCCGAGCCCAGGGTTTGCAGTATTTTATACATTCTTTGGAGAGGGCAGGGACTTCACATACATCATAGCCTCTTTTAGCAAATCATCACACACCGCGGGAAAATCAAATAACAACTCTAAAACATGATAAGCACATTCACTGGTGGGAAGAAGTTGGGTAGGGGTGATTGGTCAGTCCAAAATGGGTATTCGTTTGAACTGATTGGTTTGAGCCAAGAGGGGTGTACATGCTGAACTACATGGTTTCCCAATTTGTTATCAACCACCATAAACCACTGGGAGGGTTATCTGGCATCCCAGGTATTTCCCTGCCTCATGCTGATTGGTGGCTGCTAGGGGGCTGCTATGGATTCCCACCTAGCCTGACTGAGTCAGGGACACCTGGCACAGAAGATCTCTCCTGTTATTTGTAGATAAACAACTTAGCAGGGTGGAAATGTGCCTAGGAGTGCTCTGTGGGTTTTTCCAAGGACTAAGGTCATGTCTCTTCCTTGGACAGGCTTTTCTCTGAGGTAGAGGCTGGTTTTTCAAAATGGTACATATGTCATTCACATTAGTTAGTATTCAATACTATTCATCAGGAATTTTGCCTGTCCTTGGATAACTCTCACATTTCTCTGAGTTTATCATCCATTTACCTACTTCTTTAATGCATATTTTACTTGTTTCTGAATCCAAACCAAAAGAAGAATATAATTAATGCCATTTGGTATAAACTAATTTAGTTTTTGTCTTCCCCATTTCAGATGTATTGACATCTTGCTTTATTTCCAATTTATCTGCACTGTCTTATCTCATTCACAGGAGATGAAGTGCTCCTTCCCTCAATCAAAGCTAATCTTTTCACATTTACATTTGATCTCATTCCTTTTCTGGTCAAAAGATACTTTACTCTGTCAATCTCTCTTCTATTTCATTTATCCTTGACCTCTAACTCCACCAGTCATCTCTTTCATTCTGGCTCTAAAGAATGCTATCTTCCTTTCCTACATCCCTCTCCCAGTAAAATCACTGTTTTTAATCATATAAACCCTTATTGTACAGCCTTCAATTTCTTCATTTTTAATTGATTCATGCACACACTATAGTTAATTTTAATCCGCAAAACTCTAAACACCACATAGACATCAATAGTGATTCCATATGGTCAAATCCAATGAGAGCATTTATTCAATGTTACTGGGCCTCTCTATTGTATACTGTTTGTTAAGCACACCTTTCTAGAACTCATTGCACTCACATTCTGTTATACTATTTATATACATTTCACTTATGCCTTTCCACTCTGTGTATTCTGCCATTTACTTAAATGTTGAGGTTGCCCACAGTTCTGTTCCAATTTTACTGCTGTATTCTACCTATGTGTTATCTCCTCTATTCCTGGTTTTACTCATGAATCATGAATGGCTTTAATGGTTCCCAAATCCACATCTTTTATGCAGGCTTCTTTCCTAACTTTCATATTAATACATCCACATATAGTTGGGTATATCCACTAAGAGTTTCTTTGTCCTCCACTTTTGACCTATTTTTTCAACCCTTGACTTATTTTACTTGATCGTATTTTTATTGGGTTTCTAGACCATGAATGATCTGACTTTGAGTAGTCCTAACAAACCAGGTTCCATCACTTACCCCAGAAACTAATAGTGAAAGGAATAAAAGGAATTGATTCAATACAGCTATTTCAAGAAACAAGGGGGATCAAGTATTCTCAGCCCCATGTAGCGGGTACTGACATGAGCTTCAGGTTTGAATAGGGTAAGAATTGGGGGATAGGATGACAGGTATGTATTAATAGCAGTCTTGGTCAAACTGGTCTCTTTGATAATTTATCTCCAGTTTGGGTCTGCAAGATGGCTCTGGAGAAGTCATTAGTGCTTAAGGGCCATATGAGTTCTCATCTTGAGATGATTTCTCCTACTTAGGTGGGCACCCCATCCCCATCATGGAATAATTGCTCCTGCTTTTTTTTGGTGTGAGGGTGGGAGAGTCTCATTATGAGTGATCTGCCTGAAGTCTTGATTACTGACAGGTGTAGGACAATTACTAGAGATTTTCAAGCACTGATTCACGGGCCTGGAACAGGACATTGTAGAAGCTGGCAGTTGAAAGTCTAATTATTATACCCTTGAAAATAGTTACTCTTACTTTGGTGATTTCTGCCTTGAAGGGGACAAGAGAAGTTAGGTAAATCCAGGACTAATTATTCTTAGATTACCAGTTTTTAGACAGTCACTTCTTTAGAGATTAAAATTTCTATTAAAATTTCTATTTCTAACTCTTTAACAGGAATCCAGCTCAAAGTTTGAAGAAGAAAAGAGGCAGAAACAAAATGCATAGCTTTGTTCCAACTTTTAGCTACACACTAGGCATCTAGGCACAAATGAAAAGTAAATGCTTTCAGCAAAAGTAGTTTCTGAGTCCCTATAGTATCACCTAGACAGTCAAGAAAGACATTTTTGTGTCCTGTCTAAGCACTCTGTCCACCTCCATTATCTGGCTAACTCATATCCACTGTGGCCCAAAATGTAGCTCTGCTTAGGAATAATCCCTTTCAGACAATTTTCCCCTAAACATCAGATTAAACTAAGTGGCTTCCTCTATTCTTCCTTTGTGCATTTAATATTGCTTTTACTTCAACAAATAATACCTTTTCCTTATATGTCTACCTGTCTCATAAGAGTGTTTTTCAGGAAAAAAAAAAACAGCCTTGACTTGTTATCTTCGTACCCAGCAGTGACTAAAACACCTTTAATTATCACAAATATTTATCAAATTTACTTGGATTTATTCCATATAAATTATGTAAGATTTCCATGTTTTTTTTCATTCTGAAAGAAAAATAAAAGTTTCTTGTCAAATTAAATAAATTGTTGATATTTTTTATATTTTTTTAGAATCTTCATGTTTTAAGGGCATTTTCTTGCCAATAATGACCAGAAATTGTATTTTGACTCAGTATATGTATTCCCTTCAATTAGTGATCATAAAATTTATGTTGAAACTTTTCATGCTATTATTACTTTCCTTAGCTTAAATGTGTTTAATATCACTTACTTGCATTAATCTGAAAATTACAAATATAATGACATCTGTGAGAATCAATTCCAACATACTAATGGTTCAGAAATTGATGTTTTTTTTTTATTTTTTCTGAAGAAATGTGGTAAATTTTGATGAACCAAATTCATTGAAGTAATTGGTAAAAGGAATTTTGAGTATTTAGACTTTATTTAAATGAGTCATGTTTTTCCATGAAAATACATAATTGGAACAAGGGGAAAAAAAGCTCATACAAAATATCTTTAGCAGATAATGGGCAACAGAAGGCAAATTTAATTTGACCCTCTAAACTCCTTTACTGTTTGTTTGGTTTTGTTCATTGTATTTGGAACTCTTTGGGTCTAATCCCACAAATGTCATTCATAGTTACATGTGATCATTATATTTAGATTTTATATTTATTATAGGTAGTGTCAAAGCAAAAGTTGTACCAAAGTTAAGTAGGTGAGGAAGGCTTTAGTCAAGATGGTTGCATTAAGATAAAGAAACCACATTTAAGTTAAACAAAACTCCATGGAAAAAGAGTGGGAGGTGTTTTAAAGGTGGGTTGATGTGCGCTATTGGCAAAGTACTAGAGGAGAAGTTGATAAATGGGAAATTTTGAGCACTTAGAACTCTTTCTTGAGTTTATAAATGTTTTCCTCTGAAATTAAGGTAAGAATGTTTCCTGGTTGGAGCCCATCCAATTTAGGTCCCAGAGACTGGGAGATAAGGGCAGCATCTTTCTTGCTTATATTGCAAAGAACGGCTCCCTGTTCCATCAGAAAGATAACCCTCCCTTGTAAACTGGCAAGAGACTTTTAAAAAAGATTTATATATATTTCAAAGGAGTCCCCAAAGAATTTGTAATTACATGTTTGCTGAAGAAAATTCTCCAAGAAAACAGACATTTGAACCAAGAGTCAGCAAGAATCCTGCCTGAGTTTAATCAAGCTAAGGGAAACATTAGGTCTTCTTAGTCAAGGAGGCTATAAAGAATATCCAAATTCCCTGGAAACTTGTTAAATGGAGGAATATGCCTGTGGCTTCATTTTTTTTTTCAAATTTGAGTCAATGTAACAGAACTCAAAATGTTAGTTCAGAGAAAAGCAACATAATGAACAAATTTATGTTAATAAAGAAATGACAGCCTAACATGGCATTTGAGTTTTCAGATTTAAAAAAAATGTATATATATATATATATATATATATATATATATATGACACCTAATGAATGTGACAAAGTAAAACCAAAAAAAAAAGGAATTTTTGGAGAAAAGCATAGATTTTACTATGTACATTTATGTATGTTCAGGATGTTCAGTAGACAGAGTTTAAAATTTTATGTATCCTTTAGCAAAGTATTGTACATTTAAAAAATGTTCTTTTTGTTTTTGATTTCAGCTTGGCCTTTTATTATATGCTACAAAATATGCTGCCATTATTTTTTCATTTTCTATTTTTATATTAACCATATATAACACACAGTGTTAAAATTTGAAGTATTACTATGATTTTTTTTATATCTTTAGTATTTTCTTAAATTTACACCATGTCATAGTTGATGAAGCATAGTGGCATATTATGATAAATTTGCATTATTTCTAATATAAAGTTAATAAACAAAAAGTGAAGTATAACATTTTAGTTTATTATTTATGTTACCTTATCTCCTTATATTTCCTGTTTGTTGTTATTTTTAGATCGTGGAATCATATTGCTGTCAGTTATTCTGTTAATTTCTTTTCACTAGCGTAGAGAAAAAGCACCTGGATCAAGAGTTTAATAACTAATTTTATTATGCAAATAGCTATATAGTATGTGCATGCATTGCCTGTTATTTGGATAGTATCTGTCAAGGATATTATTATTTCATTATGCATTACACAGGGAGATTCAGAGTACATTATTTTAAAGGTTGATTCTTAGTAGAACCATGATGAGTGACATAAATTGACAACATGGCAGTGTTTTAAAAATGCTAGTATTGGCATTTAGCATGGTAAATCCATTTTAAAAGCATAATAAATAAGATAAAGTGATCTGTATATTTCTAATGTGCAGAAAACATACATACAAAAGTATACTTAACATTTATTAGACCTACTGAGAGAGTTAGGTTCTTACAATGGCATCTTGAAGAACAAACTACATGTTCCAGTTAAATCTGTTGGAGGAATATATGGACTTGTTGGAATCTGTGTTATTGCAGATGGCTCATAGTCAAAAATTCAATATCATGTTTGGCTCCATATATTTTAGATATTGACTCAGCAAGGAGAGTGGGTGGTTTCCCAGCCATCTTAGATTTTCAAATGTCCTAACAATTAAGTCCTGAATTGCATATGAATTTAATAATATATTTAAAATTCACCCTGTAGAAAATTAAATTATAATTCTTTATTTTAAAATTCCTTATGCTTGACACTGCCATATTGGGCCTTCTATTTTCATCTTCAGATACTTGTAATTATTTTCTGCTTACTTTCATATATTTTCTTGGGTGCTATATAATCTTTAGGATTGTTTTAGCCCATACCTTTCTCTAGGAAAGTTGCTGTCTATGAAATATGTTCATATTTTAAACACTCATTCAATTCTGATACATTAATCATAAGTTTTCTCTATTAGACTTATTCCCAAAAATGTGGTCAAGTACTTTCTGTAGTAGTACTATCCATTATGGTATCCACTAGAGTTATGTGACCATTTAGATTTAGATTTCATTAATTAAATTAATGGATTTTAAATTAATTTCTCAACCATATTAATCCCATTTCAAGTCCTCAAGAATCATTGGTAGCTATTGATTAAGTCTGTACATTATGCATGAGAATATTTCCTTTGTTGCAGAAAGTTTTCTTAAACAGTCCTTATATTTTTCTTATAAATAATGCACTTAGTTTTCAAGTCTGCTAATTTTCCCACAGTGCTATGACTAGCAAAGTATTCCAGATCTTCTGATACTAAATGTACTTTTTGAGAGTTCAAATAATCAGGAACATGGACCATGTGTAATGCCCAATTTTCAATTTTAGGTTTTTCCTTCATTAACACCGCAATGTGAGAGAAAGGTTTCAGTTTAATTTATTTTTTCAGTGAAGATAATTCTTTGGAACTCCTAAAGTTTTTTTTTAAAATATATGAATTTACCTAGATTCTTAGATGTGGCCTTAAAATGTGGTTGTGCTCCTTAAAATATCTGCATAATTTTTAGTATCTCTTTTGAGCTTAGCAGTGAAGGATGTAAAGTATGTAAGCAGAATGAGCTTAATTTGTGCCTCAAAGGTTTTTTTAACTATTCTTAGCTATATTGTCACCAAACAGCCTGCAGACGATATTTTTAAGACAGATCACTTACAGATAAAAAAAATGTATGATAGACTTCCTCTTCCAGTTTTCTACTGCTTCAGATTTGGCATTAGATCTCAAAAGGTTTCTAAGATCTATAGACCAGGTAAATAAACATGCTAAGCCTAAACTAGTACATTATATTGAATCTTCAGTAGGGGAAAAATGAATTGCTGTGAGAAATCCAAGCAGAATTTTAGAGAAGATCGTTTTGTAATGCCTATTTATTTATTTGATGGTACAGTAGAAATTACTTACTGTTCATCTTCTGTACAGTTTCCTTCAAACGTGATTTTTCAAATTATCCATATGAGGTAGTGAGATAAAAAACGAATATACCCATAGATATGCAGGTCTCCCTGTGTATATGTTATCATAGCCCTAATTATTTTTTCCTTTTGGAAAATGTAGGCTCACTTTCTCATTGACATAGCTAAATATACACATCCTCAATGATGTGTTTTGCACTAGTGATACTTATATCTGGCCTGTGGCCAGTACATCCTATTGTGCCTTGAACTATGGGAGACTATTGGGTAACTCAGCAGAGCATCTGGGAAACTGAGATTTTTACCTTTATTTTTCTGGAAATGGTGCTCCACTTCAGTTCAGACAAAATGGGGGGGGGGAGGGAGAGAGGGAAGGGAGAGAAGGAAAGAGAGGAAGGAAGAAAGAAATTAAATAATTCAGCATATATAAAAATCATCAATTGTTTTTAGGATTTTTCCATCAGTGCTGATTGTTTTCCCTTTCTTTACTGCATAATAAATGTATATTTTTATTGCCTTTATTTAGGCAATTTTATATTTTAGGAAAAATAGCCCATATCACTTTAATGTCTTCTTTTTTTGCTATAATTCAGTAATTCCATAGAAATACTCCAGAATGCTTATGTTACATTAGTAAAAGAGTTTGATTCATACTGAACTCACATTCAAATCACTTATTTAATATCTTCTTTTGTTCATGTGTCCTCTTTACACAAGTGATTTTTGATCAGTATATGTATTCTAATCATCTGATGAGCCTCAAAAACCAAAATATTAGTTTGAATTACCCCCCCCTTCTGTGCCAATTAATAAAACCCTCTATCATGTATTTTTATTTGACCACTCTTCTCTATTTTTCTGAAATACACTATAATTCCAAACTTCACGTACTTTAGTGTGCTTGTTACAAAGTTAGTATATACACATATATACCCATGTTTGTGTTATATCACTCAAACTCTAATTACTAATTGGGGATTATTTAAACAAATCATAGATCATTAAGAGTTTAAGGAGAGAACTGCTTCTCACGCCAGTGCTCATGCCCAGCTCCAGCATCACCCTCACAGTAAGAGCCACCCTGGGCCAAGCTCTGTTCTTTCCTGTGGTCCAGCTCTGCTCCTCTCTCCTTGAATGTCCCCAGACCTGTCTGTGTGCTTGTATACCCTCTCTCTCCCTCTCTCTCCTTCTCCCTCCCTCTCTCTCTCTCTTTCTCTCTCCTTCTCTCTCCTTCTCCCTCTCTCTCTCTTTCTCTCTCCCTCTCCCTCTTCCTCTCTCCCTCTCTCTCCCTTCCTCTCTCTCTTCCTCTCCCTCTCTCCCTCTCTCTTCATGTCCCTCTCTCTCACTTTCCCTCTCCTTCTCTCCCTCTCCCTCTCTTTCTCCCTCTCTCTCTCTTTCCCTTTCACTCTCCCTCTCTCCTTCTCTCCCTCTCTCCTTCTCTCTCTTTCTCCCTCTCTCCCTCTCCCTCTTTCCCTCTCCCTCTCTCTCCCTCTCTCCATCTCTCTCTCTCCCTCCCTCTTTCTCTCTCTCCCCCACTCCCTCTCTCTCCCTCTCCCTCTCTCCCACTTTCCCTCTCTCTCCCCCTCTCCCTCTCTCTCCCTCTCCCTCTCTCCCACTTTCCCTCTCTCTCCCTCTCTCTCTCCCTCTCTCTCCCTCTCTCTCTCCCTCTCCCTCTCTCTCCCACTTTCCCTCTCTCCCCCTCTCCGTCTCTCTCTCTCCCTCTCTCTTTCTCCCTCTCTCTCCCTATCCCTCTCTCTCTCCCTCTCCCTCTCTCTCCCACTTTCCCTCTCTCCCTCTACCTCCTCTCCCTCTCCCTCCTCTCCCTCTCCCTCTCTCTCTCCCTCTCCCCCTCCCCACAGTTGTCTCCCTATCCTGAGGACAGGCAGGTGTGCTCCGACGTCCTCCCAAACCTGCCCTCTGCTTCCTGGATATTGCTGTTCACCTAGGAACTTGGGCTTTTGAAATTCAATTTGGCAGAAGAGACTCCATGTGCTGTAAGTTCTGCTGTTGGCACCCTCTCAGTCAGTGGAGAACAGTCCCAGGATGAAAGCTCAGCAAGAGAACAACAAAGAAACCAGGCTCTGACCAGTGTGTCTCTGACAGAGATACCACAGAGAAAACCACAAAGATCTCTCAAGAGTATTTTTGCCTTTTTTATCTAAAAAATCTCAACAATATACTAGTAAAATGAATCTGGTATTATTTAACAAGGATTATACATGGAATCCAAGGTGGCTTTAATTTCTGAAAATCCTAATCAATAAAAGAAAGCCCAAAGCCACACAGCCATCTCAACAGGCACAGAGAACCACCTGACAGAATTCAACGCCCTTCTGTGAAATCAACTTGCGAAAAAGTGGAGACTATAAGGAAGTTGCTGAACAAGGTAAAGGGCACACATGACACCTCACGCCAACATTGTACTCACACTGGTGGACTGGCAGTGTCCTCTGAAGATCCTTGACTTGGGGGCACGGCCAAGGTAATCAGGCAAGACACACCTTGCAGGGTGAAGCAGGAAGATTGCAAGTTCAAGGCCAGCAACCTAGCCCAGTCAGAAAATAAAAAATAGTTTACATTAACAGGTTAGTTTAATTGGCTAAATTTCACTACAACTAATACCTCAGTCTCCGATGGAGCCTTCGATTAACTGATTAAGAGTGCATCCCGCCATGTTTGCAGCAGAGGCCTCCTGAACCAACCCTGGTTTGTTTTTGGTGTGTTGTTTGCATCCCTTGTCCATATCAGGGTCATTCAACAAGGGCAATAATACTCTTGACCACTGTCACCAAGAGTTAGAGAAAGGAAGAGGACCCTGTGGGAACAGACACTCCTCCTCCTGTGGCCAGGCTGCATCTCAGCTGCGTTCCAGATTCCGTGCAGACCCACCGTCCAGTCAGTGCCAAGTGCTCCTGTCTACGCACGTGTGTAACTTAAGTCCTCTGTCCTAGCACTCAGGCCAGGTGCCGAGGGGCGAGGAGAGCCAGGTGCTGTGGAAGGGGCACCACGGAAGAGCCCTCAGGCCAGGGGCAGTACCCTGAGGGGCATGTGCAGCACGAAGAGCCAGCAGGGCAGGAGGGAGCCCCTGGACCAGGCCCCGGGCAGCGGCAGAGAGCTGGCAAGGGAAGCAGGTACCACGCTGTCATGGAACCAGTCAGTGCCCGTGGGTGGCAGCCAGGTGTGAGCATCTGCCTGTCCTCTCCGGGAGCTGGAGGTCGTCTTCCTTGAGTTTTGTCTAATTCCATGAGACTGTGTCAGATGGGTGTCTGCTTGATCCTGCTGAGAGTCTGCGCATCCCACACCTGAGAACGCTCCTCATCGGTTCTGGAACTTCCAGCCACTGCAGCTGGCCACGCCGCCCGGTCCGGCCCCTTTTCTGCCCTCCAGGACATCCGGGAGGTACACAGTGAACGTTTCCTGGCATGGATCTCTCATGCTTTGGTCTCTTGGGCTGCACTTGGGGTGATATTTCCAGACACCTCAAAAAGCTGATTCTCCTTGCAGCCGTGTCGCTCGGCCCTGGCCATCTGTGGTCTGCATCCCAGCCTTCTCTCATCTTGGTTGATGCTTGTTCTCATGTTTGGAATTGGCTCTTCTTCTCAAGGGCTTGGCTATTTTATATATTCTCTTACATTTTCTTTGTATTTTGAATCCTTTCACTTACTTCTGCAAACAGAACGAACCAGTCTTTTTTTTTTTTTTTTTTGTAAAACAGAGTTTAAGGAAGTTTTTTTCCTTCATGTCTTTCCATTATTTAATCACTTCATTATGTGATAAGTAAGAACCAGGTTTCAGAATGTACCATTGTCTGCTTTAAATGGGAAAGGAATGAGAATTCATATATCAGTTTAAGTGAGAATTTGGGAAGTATCTCTAAATTTACATCAGTTATTCTCAACTCTAAGATTGTGTTGAATAGAGAGTACACTTCTTTAAGGACTAGCTCAGTTACACTGGTGTTATACACTAATAATTTTATATACGTACACATTCTTATTTATGACCCTTCCTCTCTAAAAGAAGTCAGGTGATAGCACTAAAGGATAAAATTAACACCAATGTATTGTTAAAGCATGCACTTTTATTACATCAAATTAACATTAAAGACAAAATTATTAGAATATAATAAAATTCTTGCAACATTCCACCACTTAAAATTGGTGTTCATCTTTTACTTTTGCAGTTACAATATGAGTCATTAAATATGATGTGTCATGTACATGTTGGATATGTAATTGGATGTATTAATTCCAATACATTGAAATTGTATTTTTGATGAATATTGAAATGGTATATTCAATGCTTGAGAGTATAATCTGAAAAATAATTATCCTAGACTCCTAATAGATTTAGTTTCCCAGGCTGGCCTTGAACTTGGAATTCTTCTGCCTCAGACTCCCAGATTTCTGGGGAACTCTTTTTTTTCACTTGGGAAAAATACTTCACATACCATCTGTTCATTGAAAAAATTACACTCCTTGTTTTTCCACAAAAATCCAACTTTCCACTCTGCTTTATTTCCTCTGGTTTTGATTAAACAATGTAAGAAATTAGAACAAAGCAGAAAAGGTAATATAGACTTTTATTGAAAGGTCATATTTCTGAAAACTAGTTCAATCTAATTTATAGCACCTTCATTATACAGAGAGTTAGGTGACTCTTTTTGTTGTATTATAAGCATATTATTTTCCTACCTTTGGGTTGATTGCCCTGTTCAGAATTTTTTTGAAACCAAACCAAGTTGGTACTGCTAGAAGAAAATTTTGATGTATCTCCCCTAACAAATAATACTTTTAAAATACAGTTTGCTTTAAACTGCTAATTAGATTAATTTCTCCAGTTTTACTATAACCTCACCATTGTTTCAAAAAAAGTCTTGTCACAAAGATGAATGGATTATGTCCAGGAAAATTTGCAACTATAGAATCAATGGAGTTTTTTAACCAATCTTTTTTTAGCAGAATATCCAAAGTTTCTAATTAAGGTCAGTCTCCAGGTAACATGTAAATTTATTCAATATAATTTTGATGAATTTAGATACTACATAATGATTTACTATGCAGTGCTTCTACAAAGTTTTCAAGTTAAAACATTAGATATAGCATTATTGTTTGCTAATTTTAACAAGCAATTATAGGAATTTAATTTAAATATTTTCAATTGTATGCTATTAAAATTTCTACAAGGGGCTAGGGTTATTGCTCAGTGGTAGAATGTTTGCCTAGCACATGTGAGGTCCTGGGTTCGATCCTCAGCACCACATAAAAATAAATACATAAATACATTGTGTCCAACTACAACTAAAAAATAAATATTAAAAAAATTCAACAAAATGTAATAAATTAAAAAAAAATTAAAGAATTAGAAATGCTGTTGATGTTCAGCAATTGTTGAATTTTAAAGAAACTAGATAGATAGATGCATACATACATACATACATAGTTAAAGATTGTGATAACATGCACATATCTTTGTATCCAAAACCATTTGTCCAAACAAGAAGACATTTTTATTCAAAACATTTGCTCCCTTTTTCATCATCTATTGAATTCTATCACCTAACATATTATAAATTTAATTAAATTTCATAGGAATGTCTAACTTCATAATGCCATTTCAAAGGACCCACACTATACTCTGAGATAAAGGAGGAAAATATTTTTATATTTATTTTTAAGAAAAGAAATAGAGTGAACAACAGGCTCTATTTTGTGACTTCACATGCATCAACATTAATAGTCTCAATATTCATGAGAATATAAATAATTTCTAAGCATGCCTCATTGCACCACACCACAATGGTCCTTTTAAAAAGTGATGACTTTTTACAAAGGAATTAGTAATAATGTTCTTATTTTAACTCACTATTTATCAAATAATGTGTTTCCTGAATTGATACATTGTGACTACAGGAAATATCCACAGACATTGCCATATTGTTGAATTCTGTTAAAAAAACTAGGAAATCTGGGTTAACAAAGTGGCTACTCAAAAGGCCCAGGGCAGTCCAAACACATAGAAAATCAGAAAAATTGTTTCCACGGTACAAATACATAGATAGTACCTTAGAAGAATGTTTGAAATGATATAAATAATTTCCTGTATATAAGAAAATAATACTTGAAATATGATTTTGTTTTATTTAGTAACATTATTTATGATAAAAATGCTTTTCTGAAACTGGAATGGTATATTTATTATTCATTTTTAAAAAATCTTATTTTTACAAACAATTGTTCAAGGACATAATAAATTATAAATCATGCTTAAGTTCAATTTGATTTTTATTCAGAAAAGATGGATCTCAAATTTTTAGTAACTTGACAAGTCTCTTCAGTCTTTCTCTGGTATTTTTGTTAGGACTGTAGCAGCACCTGATCCTTGACTATCAGCTCAGTGTGCTCTGTGACTGCCAGAGAAAATTGACTGACTGCCAGAGAAAACTTATTTTAAGGAACTTCCCAGACATATAAAAATGTGTTCTAAAAATACCACCTTTTGACATTTTGTAATCATGTAAATTTGATTCAGTGTTCATGGTAGCACCATTAGCATGTTGCCATTGTCATAGTTCACATTCTGTATATTATAAAAATATGCAAATAACACACTTCACAATTAGTTCACAAGAACAATTAAGTAAAATATATAAATATCTCTTCTCCGAGATCCAACTGTGTATTATATTGGGGTATTATAACATGAAAATATAAATAATTAATCTAATCTACCCAGGATGTCTTTGGGAATTATTTTTATTCTGTTTTCCTGAGGGTATGGTGCATCATTAAGACAAAAATTAAATCAATGAAGTGAATTATTTTAATGTATGTGCTCAAAGAAATGAATAATTTGTATTTTTCTTAGTTTCTAAAACAGAAAATTTAGTTATTTTAGGACCTAATAATTACAAATAAACTATTCTATGAAATTTGCATCTTTTTACTCTCTCGGGACTTTTTATTGTTGTAAAAAATATTATTTTTCTACTTTCACAGTGGTTTAGAAGAATGTACTTAGTGGAAAAAAATCAAACCACAATACTTTAACTTTTTTACTAACAAGCTTAGCAACACAAAATATCCATATTTTTCTTGGAATTTTACAATGTAAAACAAATTTTCACTAGTAGTTTTCTGGTGCTTGTATAGATTTTATATATATTCCCTTTCTTGGAGATTTAATTTACACATCTGATATTTAGATTATGTCAGGATATAAATGGTAATAACTTCCTGAGTTTCCAATATTTTTACCAGTGAAATTTAAATATCTTTGAACAACAGTCAAACTGTAACAGAAATAATTTTACTGATTTATTTTGAAGGCACTTGTATCAAATCTTGTTATAATTCTATTCCTGGAAGAATTTGATATTATTTTAGAATATAAATAAATTTTTGCTAATTTCCTACTATAAAATGACAACAGTTAATATGTTTATGAATGTATTAGGGTATATACTAAAGCATTTAAATACACATTATAGAATGGTAGAATACAGAATTACTGGTGTTCTGATTCAAAATATTTTACTTTCATATGAATTCACATTTGTAGAATTAAATTGTAGTAGAGTGGATGTGTTCAATGTTGATCTCATTCCACCTAATCAGAAAGAATAGGCTAAATTCATTTTATGATTCATAGGGTGGAGCAGATTTTGGTTACTGGTAATTGAGCAGGTAGAGTCAGTATTTTTCAATGAGTCATGTCATTGTTTCCAGCTGTTCATTCCCTTGATGCATTCTGAGCCCAGCTGGGAAAACTGCACCAGTACACTTGATTGGCAGTATCATGAAATATGTTCTTAAACTTTTGCTCCTAGTGTTGGCTTACACATTTTTCTCAACAGTGAGAAACATGCTGCTTTTAGAAATGAGGTAGAACCTGCAAAAGCTGAGACAATGCAAACAGATTAAAAACAATGTCAATATCTTACAAGATATTTCTTAATTTTTCAATGCTTATTTTATTACATAGGATGCAACTAGTATCTGTAGTTACAAGTGTATCTTCCTATACTTATAATTCCAATCATAAAACCAAATTTGGAGATATCAGTAATATATCAGTAATAACTGGTAAAGATAATTTTTGAAAAATAAATGGTAAGGCCTCACTAAGTTTCTAGAAACTTAGTGAGGCCTTAAGCAAATTTGCAAAAGCCTGTCTTGAAATAAAATATTAAAAAAAACAACAGGTGGGAGGCTGGGGAAATATCTCAGTGGTAAAGTATCCCTGGGTTAAATACCCAGTACTCCCGCACCCCCAAATCTGCTTTTCTCTAAATAGTGTGATGTCTACACACAAATTCCCCATCTCTGAGGAAACAGCATAATCTGATGGACTACCTAGGTTCTAGGATTTGCTTTAGCAATGTTACTTTGGCCACATATCCATAGTCCCTTAATTTTAGTGCTTTACTTAGAGAAGAAATAATTAGGAAGCTATAGGGTTTAATGTTTCTAAAGCCAGTGTACAGTTTGTTTCTTCAATACACATTTAGGTAGTGAATGGAAAAGTTGAAAAACTGTAGGAATCATGGAAGTATTGTGGAAGTACCAGTTTTGCATATTGAGCTCATTATAACAAAAGGCGTGTATGTTTTAAGTTTGACTAAGAGGGATGGACCCAATATCCAGAATTGACCCTGCTGCTGTTTGAAATAGTGGTACTCCTGTTGATCTTTCAGAAAATTTTACTTCTTTAAAAATCCTGTAATCAATTAATAAGCTCCTTGAAAAGGAGCAGGTCATGAAAATTCTGTTTGTGTTTAAACAATGACAAAATGTACAGATGTACTCAATAAATAACTTTCTAACATGAGTCAAGAAAACATTTTTGCAAGTGTCTTGAATTTCAAATGTCAGATCTCCAAGTATATCAGTTGAGACAAGATAATTGGAGATTTAAGAATTTTACCTAAATGTCCAATTTTGACTTTGGGGGTTCTTTTCTTTTCTTTTCTTTTCTTTTCTTTCTTTCTTTTTCTAATATTGGTCTCTTATTTATTTGGTTGTAGTGATATTATATCATTGTACATATTAACTTTTTTTCAGTGTACTTGTGTTTCATTATATTCTATCAATTAATAGTATTTTATTCATTTTTCTGCATTTACCATTACAAGAATATATTTGTTAATTGAATTGTGTGTATATTACACATATATTTTATTTATCAGAGCTATCGATGCTATAGGTTGTCATGTAGAAACACTACAAAGAAGACTAAGAAAATAACAATATGAGCTATATTAGAGAATATTCAATGAATAAAAATGTGAGTTGGGCTAGGATTTCTAATGTTCACTAGTGAGTAATTGCGTGCAGTTTTATGGGATTTGGAAATTTTAACATTAATTAGAGACATTTTAGGGGCTCATTTTTCCCTGTAAATTGAGAGGTGATTACATTTACTTCCAAAAGGGTTTTTTCAAGGATCAATTATCTTGAAAGAAAGGAGAAAATTTGTGGAGTAACATGGAAGTACTAAGTAGGAGTGAGGGGAGGCTGAACAGAGAGATGACAGAGCCAGGCTGGACTTTGAGACTCTTATACAGGGAGGGCTGTAAGCAGATGGTCACAAATATATAATTGCCTAATGATGACATACTACAAATCTGGCATATAGCTAAGTTTCAGGAACCTGAAAGAAATGAGGTTCAGTAATAATGTGGAGGAAGTAAGTTTTCAAAAAACTACAGATGGTTTTTGGTTTTATTTGGTTTCTTTTTCTTTTCTTTTTCTTTTTGTACCAGTGATTGAACCAAGGGGCACTTAACTTCCAAGCCATATCTATAGCCTATTTAATTTTTATTTTGAAATGATGTCCCTAAGTCATGGAGGGTCTTACTAAGCTACTGAGGCTGGCTTTGAACTCGCAACCCTCCTGCTTCAGCCTCCCACGTTTCTGGGATTACAGGAATGCACTACAAACCCTGGCTACAGATGTATTATTAAAAGGACTTTCTTTGATCAGGTTTTGTAGGGTTTTGTGCGATTTATTCATATATTTATTTGCAGCATTTATGTGTAATTATCTTTATCTCATGAAACTGAGATTCACTAATTTTCTTTAAGATGTGAAAACTACAAAATGTATAGTTAGTAATTTAATTCAAGTTAATATAAATTAAATTCTTTATTAGCAAACAATAGCACTTCCCATAAAAAGATTCTAAGAGCAAGATAGATGTGGTTTTTTACCAAGGCATTTAGTAGGTAGTCAAGAGCAAAGTAAAATTGTGAGGAAAGTGGAAGTAGCATATAACTTGCATAACTTAACTTGATAAAGCGGGAGTGTGTCTTAGAAAAAGTATCTAAACACAGCTGTATTCTCAAGCACCTTTTAACACTGTCCTTATAAATCCTCCCATAGCTGGTAACACGCCTGGAAGTGTCCAATGCTTTGCCACCATTATCTCACTTAATTCCACATTGATCCTGAGGTAGCATTATTGTCTAGAGTTTGAAGATCAGGTTGCGGTGGCTTAAGAAGTTAAGTAACTTGCTAAAATTCACACAGCCAGTGAATGGGAACTCATTTAACAGGTAAAACGTGGACTTAAAACCAAATGGTTTCTCTGGGTCATATGTCCTAATAGACCTGCAGCAGCTTCTAGCTGCATGCCAGAATATCACAGCTTGTCTTTAACCTGGCAGGATTCACAGTCCTGCTTTTAATTAGATAATTATAGACTTTCATTTTTTAAATTAGCTGTTCTCACTCCTTAGGGGTGTGGAACCCAGAGAACTGTCGCTGACTCTGCTCTGGAGACCACCAGGTCCCTGCTGAAAAAAGCTTACACAAAATTTATCATGTTTAATCCTCTTCCTTTAACTATAATTTCTTGACAATGAAGGTAAATTTAGGCAGAAACTAAATACATGATGCATAATGTTTTCTGTGTCACTTGTTTCTATCTGACTTTATCTTTTGGCAAAAGCTTGGGGTTCATGTCACACCAGGTTATCTTATTTAAGATATTTGAAAGAAATTAACTGTGAATCATTATTAAACAGCAGTACATTACAGTTTTAAAAAGTACACACTTGAGTTAGACACCTGGGTTAAAAATCTCATTTCTACCAATCATTTCGAGTGCAACTTTGGACAAACTACTTCAATTGTTAGGGAAAACCCTCTTCATAGGATACATGTAAAGTGCTTAGAAAAGGATGTGGCATATAAGAAGAATTGTAAAAAAAATTAATACTGTTGAGCAGCAGTAGTAATAGTAGTAATTTTATTAATGCAATTAGTGAAAAAAATGCATTCTAGATACTACTTGTATCTCAATAGTAAACTCTATTATGTATCATATTTCAAGTATAACATCATCACTACATAATAATAATTATTATATATACAATTATATACTATAATAATTATGAATATATTATATATACTTATGTAATATAACTAATATTATTATAAACAACAAGTTTGTGCTTCAACAAGTCAAACAACTTGTTCTAGCCATGCCCCTAACATCTTAGTGATTTTACCAATGCAGATTTAATTATTGCTCGGGCTGGACTCTCCAGTGTTGGTTGGAGAAAGATTTCCCTTAGTTTAGCCATTTAGCTATTGAGGTTCCTGAGACTCCACCATGTGCTTCCACATATCCTTTGTTCTCCCTCAGAGAAAGTACAAACATGTGAAGTTTCTAAAGTTACCAACAAGAAGAAACTTATCACTTTATTCAGGTATTTTTTGTCCCTTTGTTTTTGCTGAATCAAATCACATAGTCACACCTTACTTCAAAGAAGAAAAGGATGACATTCGGTCTGTAGCAGAAGAAGGGCTTTTGGCAAACAGCCCTATGACCTCACCCTGGGAATGAGCTCATCTTTTTTTTTGCACTGTGATCGTAGGTGCATAGCCACTGATATTTACCCAGAGTTTTCTAATGAAATTAATATATACCAGGAATCAGTTAAAATGCTTTAACTCATAATTTAAATATGTGATTTTTTAAATGGTCAGGTTGCTGTAACCGAACATGAAAATATGAATGGAAAATGGAAATTCTCCAAAAGGATTCAGTGCTGGCAGAGCACCTCTTTACACTATGATGGCATGAGAAACCTTTCCACACCCCCATTGCTTACAATATGTGCATAATTGCTATGAATATTTTTGGATTATTTTTATTGAAATAGTTTAAGTGGGTATAGACTTACAGCTATTATGAAGAAAAAAAATGAACTAATTATTCACAATGAGTTAAAATGAGGATAAATTGCATCAAATTTAGGTGATGATCTATTTTTCATCCCTGTAAAATGAAGAATCATAAGCTATGCACCTTGTAACTAAATCTCTTCATGGAAAATGAATAGGGAATGGCAGAGTCAATCTGTTCATTTCAGCTATATTAACCAGCCATGAGAATTCCTGCACTGTCTCTCAGAGTCAATATACAACAAGAAGATGACCCTAATGAACAGATTATCCAACAGTTAGTGAGACTCGCTGAAGTGTAAAGGCAAAAATTGTATTTTGTGTGTTTTTAAAGTAATTATTTTTGGAATTTATCTTATTATCACATTTGATAATGTATTTAAAGAAATTAAAAATTCTTTTAGCACAGATATTGTAAATTATAAGGAAGACATTAAAATTACAGGTCAAGAAATATTTCAACTGATCTTAAGCAAGTCAAAAATATAAACCCAGTCATAGAACAACAATTTAAATATTAAGCAACCTTTTCATTTTTAGGATTTATCATTGTAGAATATTTATAAGGAGAGAGTAAACAAAGGTAAGAATAATTTCATTGTGAAAATGAGTGTATATTTGAGAGAAATTTTTAAGACCTTTTAATCTAATTACTAAAAGGTATTGGTTTGGTAAATTTCTAATGGCATGCTGCAAATACTTGTGAGAATTATGAGACCATGACCTTAAAATAAATGAATCTCCGAACTGTTTCTGTTTCATGAAGAGTCCAAGGGAACCCTTCTAATTCCTAACTCTGCAGTTGAAAATTTAAATTTCCTGCATCTCTATCCTGAAGTATTGCCCTAGCTCATAATTGGTCTACTTATTTCTACTCATCCCACCTACAGTTCATTTTCAACAATGTAGCCCCAATTTCTCTGATACATAAATCAGAGAATACAATTCCACAACCTAAGCCTTCAATAATCTCCATTTCACTCCAAGCCAAAGTCCTTCTCTCAATCTACAAGGTTATACACACCCTGGCTCTTTCTGACCTTGTCTCCATTAATGCCCCTACTACCTCTCTCTGCTCCAGTCAAGCTGGCCTCTTTGCTATGCCAGAAACATCTCTTCCTCAGCATTTGGTGTGTGCTGTTGATTTCCTCAATACTTTGTAATCCATATTGTTTTCTACTGCACCAAAATATGTTTCAGTCCTTCCTCAAAAGCACAGATAACCCTTTAGAGACCATCCTCCCAAACCATTTCCTAGTCTCCTTACCAGCTTTATTTTTAATAGCACTTGTTACCATCTAAAATAGTCTATGTATCCCACCCACCCACTTGCAATCTCATTTCCCTAAAATATAAGATCTATAAGAATAAGATGTGTTGTCTACGATGTTCAATGCAATTTCTCAAACTTGGCTAATGCTAATATTCATTCTTGAATACATGTTTTTGCTTGAGATTCAAGGAGTTAAAAATATTTTCTTCACTTGATTAAAAAAATTATATTTTAAGTGAATAGAGATATCAACTTCAGATACCATAATTACTGTGAGAGTTATAAGATAGATAAAAATAAATACAGAGCTGTTAAGAGACAAAATAATATGGAACCATGAGTGGCGAATAAGTCTTTTAAACCATCATAACAGAATTTATCAAGTCAAGGGCCCTGTCACCTGGAATGTATAATGTGATGTGCCAAGTGTATGCTGAGCCTTATGCTGAGCCCTAGGGTATACCATGCATGTCTTTCCAAATAATCACTTTATCTCAAAGATATGAGATTTTGCTTAAAAAGGGCCACTGAAAGATAAGTTCTAATCATTCTTGAATGTTTTCTGTATTAGGGAGATAGTTTTTTGGAAAGATTAGAGAGACACTGCTTTAGCACTACCTATGTTTTAGAGCTGAATTGGATTTACTTCATTAAATGTTTTTGATTACTTACCACAGTATGGCTGCAGCAAAATAACCGGGGGGTGATGAACAACTTGTGTACATTGATACAGCAGGAGTGGGAGCCATTTATTGTAGGACAGGAGTGGTATATATACATTTCACACAGCTTATATTAATTAACATAAACTAGATACAGCAGTCAACCAATAAGGAATCTTCACACTTAATGGCTTGCTGGTGCCATCTCACAAATCACTCCCCCTGGCAAAATGCCAGGCGCCATCCTGACTTGTTTAGAGACTCTAACATTTCCCCCTTTTGTTTAATTTAAATAACTACCATAGTGGTTTTTACACAAACAACATAATAATCTGCTACAAGCAGAAGGGGGGGGGGATACAAAATGCCACAATACCAAGCCAATTGATGGCTCCATGCAAGAAGCCCATGGAAAAATTACACCAGCAATCAAACCATTAGCAAAGATACCGAGTTACAATTTGTTGTAGATTACAGTTTGTTGTCTCAGTCCAGGTAAAGCATTCTCTCAATAGATTAACTCACAGTCCAGGTAAATAACATTCCAGGTAAGTTCTGCAGGCAGCTAGCTTGATCCAAAGTCTCGTCTGGTTCTCAGCAACACTGGAAATTCTTCCACTTTCATCCATTTCCAACCAACAACAACAACAACAACAAAAACGTTTTTCCTTCATGTTCTCAGAACATGAGCCAAAACGACCAATTGAAACACACCCACTAAGACACACAAACCACCCTTGTATTTGGTCTGCATCTATCCACTCTGTCCTCTGACTGGTGGGTGAAAATATGTTCCCCAGCAGTGGCCTGTCCTGTCTCAGCTCTGGTCTCCTTGGCCATCTCTGTGTAGTTGTCAGGAGCCAGCAATGAGCCAACACTTCTTTCTCAGGAAAGGCCCCTGTTCAGACCATTCAAGGCATTTGGCTATCCACACATCACTAGTTGCCAAGAAAGAAGGACTCTGGCCTTGGTACAGACAAACAAGTGAGCCCACTGGGACTGGAAGTGCCTCTGGGTGCCTCGCCTCCTGGATCCCAAGTTCAGAGAGTTCCATCACCAAGGAAGTGAGGTGAGGTCACTTCCTTCAGGGAAGTGAATGAGGTCACTGCCTTGGCAACCACTTTGTCCTAACAGTTGTTTCCAAGGGTCCCATGAGATGGAGGCTGCCCCACCTTCTTATGACATTTTCACAAGACATAAAGGTCTATATACCCTAGGATCCTGGGTTCAGCAATGCACACAGGCCTGATTGTGTCCATCTTCCCTGCATTGAGAAGAGAGAGGCGGATTAAGCCACATCCCTTCATCCTGACCTGGTTGTTGGCCATGGAAGATGACTTTAGATCTCACAGGTCCTACGTAGCTGTCTACATTTGCTCCAAGGTTCATTTCTGCATCAACCTTTGAGCTTCTCAGCAGCTGGAAGATTCCCTACATACCTGTATGGCAAGATCAACTCAGGACCTGCTGTTATGTGAAAATAGATTGAGGGAACAGAGTCTGGTTAAGGGTCATATCAGGTTCGATTTGGGTTAGGAGTCATTCTGCTGGATGAATACGGGTATTGGGCAACTGGGATATTTATAAGAATGTAAGGTGAAATGTAAGTATGAAAATAGAAAACTAGGTAAGATCTGAAGCACACAATGGTGTTGGGCCCTTGATTTGGATACATAGTTTTGAATTATGTTCTGCAGAGGTGAGTCCTCTAAATCCATATACAATGGCATAAGATCTTGTACCTGGGGATACTGAATGTAAAAGAGGACTTCCAGTGAAATTGAGATAGTAGGCAGGATTCCAGTGTAGGGTAAGGAAGAAGAGTGAGTTTAGGATTTGGGCAAAAGGGCCTTTTTGCAATCGAATGAATTTCTATGAGAGTGTAAATGGGAATGTCAGCACACATGAAGAGTCAGTCACAACAAGGCACTTGGGGAAATAGATATCAATTGGGATGTTAGGAGATCGGGCAAAGTACAAAATGAGTGATAATATAAGGGATATTTTCAAGAGGGGGGTGGTGGAATACAGTATCCTAGGAGGAAACAAGTGTATACTCACCACAGGATTGAAATTTGAAAACAATAGGCAACGCAGACGTAGATGATTTTAGTAATCCATGCTCTCATTAAAATTAGGCTTTGGAAGAATCATAAGATAAGGGTGAGTTTTGCATTTTGTGTCCAGAAGATGATGTGATGGAAGGAATACATGGGGCAGGTGACATGCATATTTCTTCCACCATTTCTGGGAGCAGGTTTTGAAACCCTATCATTTAGAGTTTGGGGATAAAAATAGGTGTACCCTGGGTCTACATATATAGAGATGATGCATGAATAGACCATATGGTGAATAAAAAATATAACAGGTTACTATTTTAAATAATGGATTGAATTGATATTTTTAAAAATACATGAAATCTGGCATTCACATACAAACATTCAATCCAAGTAGTTATACATCTGGTGGTAATATTAGGGTTACTAATTATACCAAACTGTGTTTGAATTTTGCTTTGAAAATGATGATGCAATTAAAAAGTAATGTGTTCTAAAAGGAATCTCATGAAAAAGCAAGTAAAGTAACATGGAGAAATACATGGGTTCTGATACAGGGAGTGAATGTAAGTGAATCATATGCATATCAATTTGTGAATATCATACGATGTATCATTTCAGAAGAAATAGGAATTTAACAATTTTGAATGAAAATTTACTTCAAAATACACATCATGTCCCATATGAATATACTTTCATTGATGTTAAACTGGGTCACTTGCTGTAGAAATATTAGGGTTAGTACTCAATATTCACTGAAGTTCATTTTGAGTATTCAGAAATGAATATGTATGTCAAGAAAATGAATATTTCTGAGAATTATCTTGTGAAAAGTTGATTATAAATCCACACAGATGGACATGAAAGAATCAAGGTAGTATAAGTATGTGACACATATATTTCATGTTTGCCAATCCATACTATATATTTAATATATTAAAATGTAATAGTACGTATGCCAATTGAAATTCATAAGGGGATATATATCCTTCACATATGTACCCCAAATATTCATTTTCCTCTACATTGTTTCATGTATAAACTTGTTGAAGTATAAGCTCACCACAGCTTGAATTTTCAGTTACCTCAGTGTATTGGGGGGCAGTGATCTCTTCATGTAATTTGTATTTTCCAAAATCAGAGTACTCTCAAGAATATACCTGTGATGGCAGTAGGATTATCTATGTGTATATAAAAATATATATTGTGACCCAGGCGACAGAGACAGGGAGTCAGGAAGTTACATATTTGTTAATTTTGAAAATTCATGGTCCATCTTCCTTCTTAATTTAGGTAGTAAAATATTTTAAGGCATGGTTCTGCTTAGAAATACTTCAAACAGAAACAAACCACAGTGTGTGCACTAAAAACTGATCCTGTGTGTGAAGTTTCAAGCATCTAGCACAAACCATGTTTTTTTTTTTATTGGTTGTTCAAAACATTACAAAGCTCAACCATGTTTTATTTGTAGCTGTATTTCCATCCAGACCCATAGTGCAAAACTAAGTGGAACCACAAAGATAAAACTGTTCCTCTGAACAAAACCATTGAACTTAGGAGTCCTACATTTCTGGTACAAAGTGAGTTTAGTGAAAGCATGAACCCAGCCAAATATCAAAAATCCAAAGGAAAAATAGTTACAGGTCTTTCAGTATATTAAGATTCTTCTGCTAGCTCTTAAAGCAACTTAGTAAAAGCTGTTCATGCTTTCTTTTGCTTAGATGTACTTCAAGTGGAAACAAAGCACAGAGTTTACACTGAATTATTATTATGATTGTCAAGTTTTAAGGAGTAACCAGAAAAAAATATTTCATTGAGGCTCTGTTTACAACCACCTGGATAGAGTAAAATGAAGTAAACACTGAAAATTAAAACTGTTTCTTTTTGCAAACCCCTGAACCTAGAAGAACCAAAACTGGAGAGCAAAGTGTGTTCATTGAAAGAATATATCCTTCTGGGTATCAAAGAAATCCAATGAAAAAATTGTTGCAGCATGTTCAGTAAATTGAGATCTCCCTTTTATTTCCTGAAGCACAGACAGAAAGCTGTTCCAGTATGCCTGTGTTTAGAGGTATTTTGACCAGGAAAAAGACCAGTGAACAGTTAGAACTGATTGTGTGTGTGACGTTTTAAACATCTAGCACAAACCATGTTTGATTTGTGACTCTATTTTCATCCACCTCTATAGTGGAAAACAATGGGAAATCTGAAATTTGAAACAATTCCTGTGTGCAAACCATTGAACCTTGGAGTTCAAATCTTGTGCTTTATTGCTATTAGTGCAAGGGAGAACAATTCTGGGTTTTCAAATGAATACAATTTTAAAAAAAATGTGCAGGTTTTTCAGTACATTGTGATTCTCCTGCTATCCCCTAATTTTAGTTATTAAAAGCTCTTTCTGCATGCTTATGCTTAGAATTACTTAACCATGAACAAACTAGAGTGTACTAAAAAAATGATTGTGTTTGTGAAGTTTCAAGCATTTGTACAAATTGTGTTTGATTTGGAGCTATATTTCCTTCCATTAATCCCTACAGTGCAAAAATAACAGAAACCAGAAAATTCAAACTGTTCCTATGTGCAAACCATTGAATCTAGGAGTCCTTAACTTAGGGTACAATGTGGGTTTAGTGAATGTGTGATAACAGCCAAGTATAAAAAATCCAATGGAAAAATTATCTCTTTCAGTATAATAAGATTCTCCTGCTACCTCCTAAACCAACTTTGTAAAAGCTGATTCTGCATACTTTTTGCTTAGAAGTACTCCATCCATCAACAAACCACAGAGTGACCACTGAAAACTGATTATATATATATCTTGTTTTCAGCAGCTTCCACAAACCAAATTTGTTTTGAGGCTCTATTTTCAACCACCTGTGTAGAGTAAAATGAAGTGAATGCTGAAGTATTTTTTCCTTATTATTAATTGTTCAAAACATTACATAGCTCTTGACATATCGTATTTCATACATTTGATTCAAGTGTGTTATGAACTCCCATTTTTACCCTGTATACAGATTGCAGAATCACATAGGTTACACTTCCATGTTTTTGAGTACTGCCATACTAGTGTCTGTTGTATTCTGTTGCCTTTCTTATCCTCTACTATACCCTTCCCCTCACCTTCCCTCCCATCTTCTCTCTCTACCCCATCTACTGTAATTCATTTCTCTCCATTGTTTTCCCCCTATCCCCTTACTTCCTCTTATATGTAATTTTGTATAACAATGAGGGTATCCTTCCATTTCCATGCAATTTCCCTTCTCTCTCCCTTTCCCTCCCACTTCTCGTCCCTGTTTAATGTTAACCTTATTATCATGCTCTTCCTCCCTGCTCTGTTCTTAGTTGCTCTCCTTATAACAAAGAAGAAAATTGGCATTTGTTTTTTTTAGATAATCTGCTCTAATGCCATCCATTTCCCTGCAAATGCCATGATTTTGTAATTTATTAGTGCTGAGTAATACTTCATTTTGTATAAATGCCACATTTTTTATCCATTCATCTATTGAAGCACATCTAGATTGGTTCCACAGTCTAGCTGTTGTGAATCGTGCTGCTATGAACATCAATGTAGCAGTATCCCTCTAGTACGCTCTTTTAAGGTCTTTAGGGAATATTCTGAGAAGGGGAATAGCCGGGTCAAATGGTGGTTCCATTCCCAGCTTTCCCAGGAATCTCCATACTGCTTTCCAAATTGGCCACAATAATTTGCAGTCCCACCAGCAAGGTACAAGTGTACCCTTTTCTCCACATCCTCACCAGCACTTGTTGTTGTTTGACTTCATAATGGCTGCCAATCTCACTGGAGTGAGATGGTATCTTAGGGTGGTTTTGATTTGCCTTTCTCTGACTGCTAGAGATGGTGAGTATTTTTTCATGTACTTCTTGATTGATTATATGTCCTTCTCTGAGAAGTGTCTGTTCATGTCTTTGGCCATTTATGGATTGGGTTATTTGATTTCTCATTGTTTAATTTTTTGAGTTCTTTGTATAATCTGAATATTAGGGCTCTATCTGAAGGGTGAGGAGTGAAAAATTGTTTCCAGGATGTAGGCTCCCTATTTACCTCTCTTATTGTTTCTCTTGCTAAGAAAAAAATTTTAGTTTTAGTAAGTCCCATTTGTTGATTCTTGATTTTAACTCTTGTGCTATGGATATCCTACCCACAATATGTAGATTGGAGCCAACTTTTTCTTCTATCAGAAGCAGACTCTCTGTTTTGATATCAAGCTCCTTGAACGATTTTGAGTTAACTTTTTTGCATGGCGAGAAAAAGGGATTGAGATTCATTTTGTTGCATATGGATTTCCAGTTCTCCCAGCACCATTTGTTGAAGATGATATCCTTTCTCCATTGCATGGAAAGCTGAAAATTTAAACTATTCCATTTTGCACACTTCTGAACATAGAAGAACTAAAATGTGAGAACAATGTATGTTTTGTGAAAGGATTCAACCTGCTGAGGATCAATGAAATCAAATTAAAAAATTGTTTCAACTAATTATTTGCATTTAATTCTTCTTGATAGCTCTGAAAGAACTGATAGAGAAAAATTGTTCCGTGAGTCTCTTAATAAAACTTCTTTGACAAGAAAAAACTAGAAAGTGAACACATAAAACTGATTGTGTGTGTGAAATTTAAAGCATTTTTAGACAACCATATTTGATTTGAAGCTCTATTTGCATTCATGTCTATGGTGCAAAACAAAAAAAAAACTGAAAATTCAAACTGTTTCTGTTTGAAAACTGTTGAACCTGAGATTGCCAAACTTGGGGAACAAATAGGTTTAATGAAAAGTTGAGCACAGCTGAGTATCAAAAGAATCCAACAAAAAAATATTGCAGCTCTTTGAATAAATTGGAATTCTCCTGTTATCTCATAAAGTGAGTTAGGAAAAGCTGTTTCTGCATGCTTCTGCCTAGAAATAATTACACAAAGAAAAAACCACAGAGTGAGCCCTGAGAAATAATTGGGTATGTCAAGATTCAAGAAGCTAGCACAAACCATGTTTTCTTCTAATTGTATAGTAAAATCGAAGAGACACCTGAAAATTCAAACTGTTCCTGACTGCAATCCCTTGAAACTTTGAGAACCTGACTTGAAGAACAAAGTGTGTTTAGTGACAGGGTGAATCTTTTGAGTATCAAAGAAATTCAATGAAAAATTATTAAAAGCTCTTTCAGTACATGTAAATTTTCCTGCTAGCTCCTAATACTCTCATAGAGATAGCTGTTCCTGGTTGCCTTGAATAGTTAATTTGACCATGAAATATCACACCATAAAGCCATAGAATGTGTGGTCTGTGTGAAATTTCAAACATCTAGCAAAATAATTTTTCATTTTTAGCTCATTTCCATCCATATCTTTAGTGACATAAAAAGTGAAACCTAAAAATTAAAACTCTTCCTGTGTGCAATCCATTTAACCTAGGAGTCCAGAACTTGAGCTACAAGTGGGTTTTGTGAAAATGTAAAACCTTCAGAGTATCAAAGAAATAATAAAAAAAATTGCAGAATTTTCAGTACATTGTGATTCTCCTTCTAGCTCCTAAGTTGACCTAGTAAAAGCTGGTACTACATGCTTCTGCATAGATGTACATTAACCAGGAAGAAATCACAGAGTAAGCACTGAGAAATGATTATGCATTTCAAGTTTAAAGCAGCTTGCACAAACTGTGTTAGATGTGTATGTGTATATTCATCCATGTCTATATATCAAAATAAAGTGAAACCTGCAAATTTAAACTCTTTCTGTGTGCCAACCATTGAAACTAGGAGTTCCAAACTTTGGGTACAAAGTGAGTGTAGTGAAAGGGCGAACACTGCTGAGTATCAAAGAAATCCAATGAAAATATTGTTGTACCTTTTTCAGTATATTAGGGTTCTACTGCTACCTCTTAAAGCAACTAAGTAAAAGCTTTTCCTGCATGCTTCTCTTTTGAAATACTTAAACCAAGAACAAACCACAGTGTGTACACTGAAATCTGATTGTGTATGTCAAGATTGAAGCAGCTAACACAAATGTTTTTTGATTTGTAGCTCTATTTTTAATTACAGGTCTAGTGTAGAACAAAGTGAAGCTAGAAAATTCAAACTGTTCCTTTCTGCAAACCCTTGAACATAGGAGAACCAAAATTGGAGAACAAAGTGTGTTCAGTAAAATGATAAATTCCTCTGAGTATCACAGAAATCAAATAAAAAATTTGTTGCAACATATTCAGTACATGGGAATCTTCCTGCTATTTCCCGAAGTACTGATAGAGAAAGCTGTTGCTGAGTGCCTGTGCTTAGAGCTATTTTTAACAACAACAACAACAACAAAAACCAGAATGAACACTTAGAATTGATTGTGTGTTTGATGTTTCAACCATCTAGCACAAACCATGACTGATTTGTAGCTTTATTTTCATCTCTATAGTGAAAAATAAAGTGAAACCTGAAAATTGAAACAGTTCCTGTTTGTAAACCATAGAATCTAGAATCTACGAGTGCCACACCTGGGGAACAAAGTGGATTAATTGTAAGGGTGAGCCCTACCATGTATCAATCAAAAAATTGTTGCAGCTTTTTCAGTATATTGTAATGCTCCTGTTATCTCCTAAAGCAAGTTATTTAAAGCTGTTTCTCCATGCTCTTTCTGCTTAAAAGTATTTATACAGGGAACAAACCACAGAGTGAGCACTGAGAAATTATTTGGTATGATAAGATTCAAGCAGCTAGCACAAACCGTGTTTGATTTGCAGAGCTATTTTTTCCACGTGTATATTGTAAAATGAAGAGACACATAAAAAGTCTAACTGTTCCTCTCTGCAAATTCTTGAAACTTTGAGAACCAGACCTGAAGATCAGTGTTTTTATTTAAAGGATGATTTTTTTCCCAAATATCACAAAAATTCAACAAAAAAATTTATTAAAGCTCTTTCAGGATATGTGAATTTTCCTCCTAGCTCCTAAATAGACAAAGCTTTTCCTGGGTGCCTTTGATTAGAGATACTTAAAAATACCAAATAGTGAAACCTTAGTAGAGATGGTGTGTGTGAGATTTTCACCATTTAGCATAAAACCTCTTTGATTTATTGCTGAATTTCAATCCTTTTCTGTAGTTCTAAACAAAATGAAACCTGAAAACACAAAGTGTTTCAGTGTGCAAAGCATTAAACCTAGGAGTCCCATACTTGGGCTGAAATTGGTTTTAGTTAAAGGGGGAACTCTGCCGAGTATCGAAGAAATTCCATGAAAAAATTGTTGCAGCATTTTCAGTATATTTTGATTATCCTAATAGATCCTAAAGATAGTTAGTAAAAGCTGTTACTGCATGCTTCTGCATAGAAGTACATCAACCAGAAAAAAAGGAAGAAGTACGCACTGTGAACTGATTGTGTACATCAAGTTTCAAGCAGCTGGCATAACTGTGTTTGATGTGTAGCTATATTTCCATCCATGTCTATAGTGCAAAACAAAGTGAAACCTGAAAATTCAAACTGTTCCTGTGTGACAACCATGAAACTTAGGAGTGACAAATTTGGGGTAGAAAGAGGATTCAGTGAAAGGGTGAACCCAGCCATGTGTCAACAATCCAATGCAAAAATTGTTCCAGCTCTTTCAGTACAGTAAGATTCACCTGCTAGCTCCTAAAGCAACTTAGTAAAAGCTTTTCCCATGTGCTTCTGCTTAGAAATACTTCAACTAGGAACAAACCAGAGTGGCCACTGAAATCGGATTGTGTATGTCAATGTATCATCAGTCACCACAAACCATGTTTGATTTGGGGTTCTATTTTCATCCACCTATATAACGAAAAAGGAAGGGAAACCTGAAAATTCAAATTGTTCCTTTCTGCAAAGCTTTGAATGTAGAATAACCAATAAGGGAGAACAAGGTGTGTTTCATGAAAGGATGAATCCTGCTTAGTATCAATAAAATCAAATGAAAAAAAAAATTCATCCCATTAGTTGCATTGTATTTTCCTGCTAGCTCCTAAAGAGCTGATAGAGAAAGATGTTCCTGTGTGCCTCTGCATAAAGCTTCTTTGAACAGAAAAAAAAAAACATAAAGTCTTCACATAAAACTGATTGTGTATGTGAAGTTTAAAGCAACAACTGTGTTTTATTTGAAGCTCCATTTGCATGCATGTCTATAATGCAAAACAAAGTGAAACCTCCAAATTCAAACTGTTCCTGTGGGCAAAATGGTGATCTTAAGAGTGCCAATTGTGGGGAACAAAGTAGGGATATTGAAAGTGTGAGCCCTTCCAAGTATCAAAGAAGTACAAAAAAATTGTTGTAGCTATTTCAGTACATTGGGATTGTCCTGCTATCTCCTAAGCAAGTGAGTAAAAGCTGATTCTGCATGCTTCTGCCTAGAAATAATAACAAAAGGAACAAAACACAGAGTGAGCACTGAGAAATAATTGTGTATGTGAATATTCAAGAAGCTATCACACAGAGATTCATAAAAGAGGTTGCAGCTCTTTCAGAATATTTGGATTCTTCTGATATCTCCAAAAGTGAGTTAGTAATATCTGTTCCTGCGTGCTTCTGCTTAGAAATACTCCAACCAGAAATGACTACAGAGTTTCCGCTGAGAACTGATTGGGTGTGTGAAATTTCAAGTATCTAGGACAAACTGTGTTTGATTTGAAGCTCTATTTCCAACAGTTTCTGTAGTGAAAAAAAAAAAGAAACAAAAAAATTCAAACTGTTCCTTTCTGCAAAGCATTGAACCTAGAAGTCCTAAACTTGGGGTACAATGTGGGTTTAGGGAAAGGGTGAATCCAGCAAAGTACCAAAAATCCAATGGAATGTTTTTTGCAGCTTTTTCAGTAATTTAGAATTCTCCTCATTGCTCCTAAAAGAAATTAGTAAAAGCTTTTTCTGGTTGCTTTTGCTGAGAAATACTTCAACCACGAACAAACTACAGAGTGGCAACTGAAAACAGATTATGTATGTCTAGACTTAAGCACCTACCACAAACCATATTTTATTTGAAGCTCTATTTACAACCACTTGTATAGAGTAAAATGAAGGAAAAGATGAAAATTCAAACTATTACTTTCTGCAAACTCTTAAACCTAGAAAAACCAAAATGGGAGAACAACTTGTGTTTTGTGAAATAATTAATCCTATTTAGGATCAATAAAATCAAATGAAAAAAAGTCATTTCATTAATTTCATTGAATTTTTTTTTGCTACCTCTGAAAGAGCTGATAGAGATAGCTGTTCCTGCATGCCTCTGCTTAAAATTTTTTTGGCCAGAAAAAATCCATAATGTCAACACATAAAACTGATTGTGTGTAGTTTTCAAGTATTTTGAAAAAAATTCTATTTTATTAGAAGCTGTATTTTCATCCTCATCTACAGAGCAAAACAAATGAAACCTGAAAATTCAAACTTTTCCTGTGTGCAAACCATTGAACCTAAGAATGCCAAAAGTGGGGAACAAAATGGGTTTATTGAAAATGTGACTCCTGCTGAGTATCAAAGAAATACAAAAAAATGTTGCAGCTCTTTGAGTTAATTAGTATTCTCCTGCTATCTCCTAACATGAGTTAGTAAAAGTTGTTTCTGTGTGCTTCTGCCTAGAAATACTTATATGATAAACCACTGATTGAGCACTAAGAAATAATTGGATATGTCAAGATTCAAGAAGATAGCACAATTCATGTTTGATGGGTTGGTCTATTTATTTCCAAGTGTATAGTGAAAAACGAAGACACCTGAAAATTCAAACTGTTCCTGTCTTCAAACCCTTGAAACTTTGAGAACCTGTCTTGGAGAACAAAGTGTGTTCAGTGACAGGGTGAACCCTTTTGAGTATCAAAAAAAAATCAATGAAAAATTATTAAAAGCTCTTTCAATACATGTAAATTTTCCTGCTTGGTCCTTAAACAATCATAGACATAGCTGTTCCTGGGTGCCTTGATTAGAGCTAATTTGACCATGAAAATATCACAGAATGAACAGTTAACACTGATGGTTTTTTGAAGTTTCAAGCATCTAGGGGAATCCTTCTTTGATATTTAGCTCCATTTTTATTAATCCCTGTAATGCAAAACAAAGGGAAACCTGAAAACTCTAACACTTCTTGTGTGCAAACAGTTACATCTAGGAGTTCTAATATTGGTCTACAAGTGGGTTTAGTGAAAATATGAAATGTGCCATGTATCAAACAAATACAAAGAAAAAAATTGTTCTAGGATATTAAATGCATTTTGATTCTCCTGCTAGGTCCTAAGGTGAGTTAGTAAAAGCTGTTACTGTGTGCTTATGCATAGAATTCCATCAACCAGAAACAAAGACCAGTGGGAGCAATGAGAACTGGTGTGTAGATCCAGTTTCAAGCAGCTTGCATAACTGTGTTTGATGTTTAGCTGTATATTCAACCATGTCAATTTTCCAAAGCAAAGTGAAACCTGAAAATGTAAACCATTTCCATGTGCCAATCATTGAACCCAGGAGTCCTAAACTTATGGTAGAGATTTGGATTCATGAATGGGTGAAACATCCCAACTATCAAATAAATCCCATGAGAAAAATGTTACAGCTCTTTCAGTGTATTAGGATTCTACTGCTAGCTCTTAAAACAACTTAATAAAGCTGTTCCTGTGTGCTTCTCTTTTGAAATACTGAAACCAGGAACAAATCACCAAGTGTACACTGAAAACTGATTGTGTATGTCAAGTTTTAGGTAGCTACTAGAAACAGTGCTTTATTTGAGGTTCTGTTTTCAACCACCTTAATAGAGGTAAATTAAGTGAAACCTGAAAATTCAAACTGTCTGCAAAATTTTGAACTTAGGATTTCAAACTTGGTGTATAAAGGAAGTATAATGAATGTTGGTACCATGAAGAATATCAAAGAAAACCAACAAAAATTGTCATAGCACTTTCAGTATATTGGTATTTTCTTGCTAGCTCCTAAATAAAGATAGTAAAAGGCGTTGCTGCATTCTGCTGCCTAGAACTATTTTGAAGAAGAACAAACCACATAGGGAGCACTCAGAATTGATTATGTATGTAAAGATTTAAGCAGTTACAATAAACAGTTTTTTATTTGCAGTTCCCTTTTCATCCACTGTATTGTGAAAAATGAAGTGAAACATAGAAATTCATAATGTTCTGGTCTGCATACCCTTGATTCTAGTAGAAAATAATGTGGATAATAATGTCTGTTTAGGCAAATGATGAATCCTGCAAAATATGAAGGAAATCAAATGAAAAATGTTTTGCAGCTCTTTGAGGACATGGGGATTATTCTGCTAGCCCTAAAGCACTAGGAGAGAAATTTGTTCCTGTGTGCATCTGTTTACACCTACTTTGACCAAGATAAATCGCAGAGAAAAAACTAAGAACAGATTGTGTGTGTTTGATGCTTCAACATTCTAGCCAAATCAGTGCTTTATTTTTGGCTCTATTTCAAACCATCTCTATAGTGCAAAACAAAGTGAAACCTGAAAATTCAAACTGTTCCTTTGTGCATACCATTCATTGAACTTAGGAGTCCCAACCTAGGAATATAAAGTGGATTTTGTCAAATGTGAACCTTTCCATGTATGAAAGTAATCCAATGAAAAAAATTGTTTAACAAAAAGAGAGAGAACTCAAATTACTAACATACAGGATGAAAAAGGCAATATCACAACAGATGCTACAGAAATACAGAAGACAATTAGAAATTAATTTGAAAACCTATATTCCAATAAAATAGAAGATAGTGAAGACATCGATAAATTTCTTAAGTCATATGATTTGCCCAGACTGAGTCAGGAGGATACAAACAATTTGAACAGACCAATATCAATGGATGAAATTGAAGAAGCAATCAAAAGACTACCAACCAAGAAAAGCCCAGGACCGGATGGATATAGAGCGGAGTTTTACAAAACCTTTAAAGAAGAATTAATACCAATACTTTTCAAGTTATTTCAGGAAATAGAAAAAGAGTGAGCTCTTCCGAATTCATTCTATGAGGCCAACATCACCCTGATTCTGAAACCAGAAAAAGACACCTCAAAGAAAGAAAACTACAGACCAATATCTCTAATGAACTTAGATGCAAAAATCCTCAATAAAATTCTGGCGAATCAGATACAAAAACACATCAAAAAAATTGTGCACCACGATCAAGTAGGATTCATCCCTGGGATGCAAGGATGGTTCAATATACGGAAATCAATAAATGTTATTCACCACATCAATAGACTTAAAGATAAGAACCATATGGTCATCTCAATAGATGCAGAGAAAGCATTCGACAAAGTACAGCATCCCTTAATATTCAAAACATTAGAAAAACTAGGGATAACAGGAACTTACCTTGACATTGTAAAAGCTATCTATGCTAAGCCTCAGGCTAGCATCATTCTGAAAGGACAAAAGTTGAAGGCATTCCCTCTAAAATCTGGAACAAGACAGGGATGCCCTCTATCACCACTTCTATTCAATATAGTTCTCGAAACACTGGCCAGAGCAATTAGACGAAAGAAATTAAAGGCATAAAAATTGGAAAAGAAGAACTTGAATTATCACTATTTGCAGATGACATGATTCTATACCTAGAAGACCCAAAAGGGTCTACAAAGAAACTACTAGAACTAATAAATGAATTCAGCAAAGTGGCAGGATATAAAATCAACACGCATAAATCAAAGGCATTTCTGTATATCAGCAACAAAACTTCTGAAACGGAAATGAGGAAAAACACTCTATTCACAATATCCTCAAAAAAAATAAAATACTTGGGAATCAACCTAACAAAAAAGGTGAAAGATTTATACAATGAAAACTACAGAACCCTAAAGAGAGAAGTAGAAGAAGATCTTAGAAGATGGAAAAATATACCCTGTTCATGGATAGGCAGAACTAACATTATCAAAATGGCGATATTACCAAAAGTTCTCCATAGGTTTAATGCAATGCCAATCAGAATCCCAACGGCATTTCTTGTAGAAATAGATAAAGCAATCATGAAATTCATATGGAAAAATAAAAGACCCAGAATAGCAAAAGCAATTCTAAGCAGGAAGTGTGAATCAGGCGGTATAGCGATACCAGATTTCAAACTATATTACAGAGCAATAGTGACAAAAACAGCATGGTACTGGTACCAAAACAGGCGGGTGGACCAATGGTATAGAATAGAGGACACAGAGACTAATCCACAAAGTTACAACTATCTTATATTTGATAAAGGGGCTAAAAGCATGCAATGGAGGAAGGATAGCATCTTCAACAAATGGTGTTGGGAAAACTGGAAATCCATATGCAACAAAATGAAACTGAATCCCTTTCTCTCACCATGCACAAAAGTTAACTCAAAATGGATCAAGGAGCTTGATATCAAATCAGAGACTCTGCGTCTGATAGAAGAAAAAGTTGGCTCCGATCTACATATTGTGGGGTCGGGCTCCAAATTCCTTAATAGAACACCCATAGCACAAGAGTTAATAACAAGAATCAACAAATGGGACTTAATTAAACTTAAAAGTTTTTTCTCAGCAAGAGAAACAATTAGAGAGGTAAATAGGGAGCCTTCATCCTGGGAACAAATTTTTACTCCTCACACTTCAGATAGAGCCCTAATATCCAGAGTATACAAAGAACTCAAAAAATTAGACAATAAGATAACAAATAACCCAATCAACAAATGGGCCAAGGACCTGAACAGAGACTTCTCAGAGGAGGACATACAATGAATCAACAAGTACTTGAAAAAATGCTCACCATCTCTAGCAGTCAGAGAAATGCAAATCAAAACCACCCTAAGATACCATCTCACTCCAGTAAGATTGGCAGCCACTATGAAGTCAAACAACAAGTGCTGGCGAGGATGTGGAGAAAAGGGTACACTTGTACATTGCTGGTGGGACTGCAAATTGATGCGGCCAATTTGGAAAGCAGTTTGGAGATTCCTGGGAAAGCTGGGAATGGAACCACCATTTGACCCTGCTATTGCCCTTCTCGGACTATTCCCTGAAGACCTTAAAAGAGCATGCTACAGGGATACTGCCACATCGATGTTCATATCAGCACAATTCACAATAGCTAGACTGTGGAACCAACCCAGATGCCCTTCATTAGATGAATGGATAAAAAAATGTGGCATCTATACACAATGGAGTACTATGCAGCAATAAAAAATGACAAAATCATAGAATTTTCAGGGAAATGGATGGCACTAGAGCAGATTATGCTTAGTGAAGCTAGACAATCCCTAAAAAACAAATACCAAATGTCTTCTTTGATATAATGAGAGCAACTATGAACAGAGCAGGGAGGAAGAGTAGGAAGAAAAGAGTAACATTAAACAGAGACATGAGATGGGAGGGAAAGGGAGAGAAAAGGGAAATTGCATGGAAATGAAGGGAGACCCTCATTGCTATACAAAATTACATATTAGAGGTTGTGAGGGGAATGGGAAAATAAACAAGGAGAGAAATGAATTACAGTAGATGGGGTAGAGAGAGAAGATGGGAGGGGAGGGGAGGGGGGATAGTAGGGGATAGGAAAGGTAGCAGAATAAAACAATTACTAATAGGGCATTATTTAAAATTGTGGATGTGTAACTGACGTGATTCTGCAATCTGCATTTGGGGTAAAATTGGGGTTCATAACCCACTTCAATCTAATGTATGAAATATGATATGTCAAGAGCTTTGTAATGTTGTGAACAACCAATAAAAAATAAAAAAAAATACAACCACTCTTCTTTGACTTTAAAAAAAAGTTTCAAGCATCTAGCACAAACCATGTTTGATTGGTAGCTCCATTAAATCCATCTCTATTGTGCAAAAGAATCTGCAACCTGATTTGCAAACTTGTCCTCTGTACATAGTGTAGAAGCTAGCATTCCCAACGTGGGGTACAAAATGGGTTTAGTGAAAGGGTCAACACTGACAAGTATCAAAGAAATCCAAAGAAAAAATTTTGCAACTCTTCCAATGCACTATGATCCTCTTGCTACAATCTATTTCTCAGTACTTCTTCTCAGAAGTACCACAAACTGAAAAAAATGAGAGAGTGAGGACTGAGAAATTATTGTGCATATAAAGTTCTAAGCAGCTAGAACAAACCATGTTTGATTTGCAGCTCTATTTTCATCCACTTATATAGTGCAAAATGAATTGAAACGTGAAAATTCATACTGTTCCTGTCTACAAATTGGGAAAACCTGAAGAACATCAAAGAAAACCAACAAAAAATGGTGGCAGCTCTTTCAGTATATTTGGATTCTCTTGCTAGTTTCTAAATAAAGATAGTAAAAGGCTTTGAAGTGTGCTGATGCTTAGAACTATTTAAAAGATGAACAAAACACAGAGGTAGCACTCAGAATTGATTATTTATTTAAAGATTTAAGTAGCTATCACAAACAGTTTTTGATTTGAAGTTCTCTTTTCCTCCACCTGTATTGTGCAAAATTAATTGAAACATAAAAAAATTATACTGTTCTTGTCTGCAAACCCTTTAATCTAGGAGAAACAAACTTGGAAAACAAAGAGTGTTTAGGGAAAGGATGAATCCTGTGAATTATCAAGGAAAAAAAACAAAAAAATTGCAGGTCTTTCAGTAAAAGGGGATATTTCTGCTACCCCTAAAGCACTAATAGAGAAATTTGTTTCTGTGTGCATCTGCTTAGAGCTACTTTGAAAAAGAGCAAACCACAGAGAAAACGCTAAGAACAGATTGTGTGTGTGTGTGTTTGTGTGTGTGTGAAGTTTCAACATTCTACCACAAACTGTTTTTGATTTGTACCTCTATTTAAAATCCATCACTAGTGCAAAAAATTTGAAACCTGAAAATTCCAACTGTTCTTTGTGCTAATCTTTGAACTTAGGAGTCCCAACCTAGCAATATAAAGTGGGTTTTGTCAAAGTTTGAAACATTCCATGTATCAATGCAATCCAAAGAATAAAATTTTTTGCAAACTTTCAGTAGATTTGTATTCTCCTTTTAGCTCCAAACGGACTTAGTAAAAGCTGTCCCTGTGTGGTTATGCTTAGATGAACATCAAAGAAAAGCAAACCACAGAGTGATCAATGAGAACTTATAGTGTGTGGCATTTCAAGCATCTATAAAAAAAAAACTGTGTTTGATTTAGAGCTCTATTTCTATCCACATCTATAGTGCAAAGGAAATTGAAACATGAAAATTTAAGATCTTCCAGTGTGCAAACTTTTGAACTATGAATCCCAATCGTGGAGTCAAAACTGGGTTTATATAAAGAGTGAAACATGCTGAGGATCATAAATACAAAAAATAATTCTGGCAGCAGTTTCAGTATATTGTGATTCTCCTCCTTCGTTCTAATGTGAATGAGTGAAAGCATTTTTGCATGCTTCTCCTTATATTTATTTCAACTAGCAACACAGCACAGAATGAGCAATGAGAACTGATTGTCAATATGAAGTTGCAAGCAGTTAGCAGAAATCATTTTTGATTTGCAGTTCTATTTTCCTCCACTTTTACTGTCCAAAATGATGTAAAACCTGAAAATCCAAACTTTTTCTATCTGCAAAACTTGAATCTAGGAAAACAAAATTGGAGAACGATGTGTTATTTGTGAAATAATTAATCCTGATGAATATCAATGATCTCCAATGAAAATAATATTGTAGCTCATTAAGTATATGGGATTTTTCCTGCTAGCTCCTAAAGCACTGATAGAGAAAGCAGTTCCTTCCTGCCTCTAGATACAGCCACAGTGACAGAAAAAATATAGAGTGAAGACTTAAAACAAATCGTGTTTTTTAAAGTTTCAAGCATCTAGTACAAACCATGTTTGATTTGTAGCCTATTTTCATCCATCTCCATAGTGACAAAATTGTGAGAACTGAAAATTCAAACTCATCTTTTGTGCAAACATTTGAACCGAGGATTCCCACGTTTGGGGTAAAAAGTGTATTTAGTGATAGGGTGAGACTTGCTAGAATCAAAGAAATCAAATTAAAGAATTGTGGCACCTATTTAGTAAATCAGGATTCTCCTGGTAGCTCCAAATTCAAGTTAGTCAAAGGTATTTTAGCTTGCTTCTGCTTAGAAGAACTTCTTCAAGGAACATACCACAGAGTCAGCACTGAGAACTGTTAGTGGTTGTGAAGTTTCAAGCATCTAGCACAAACTGTGTTTAATTTCTAACTCTATTCCTATCCATGTCTATAGCACAGAACAAATGAAAACTAAAAATTCAAACTGTTCCATTGTGCAAACCAATGAACCTAAGAGTCCCAAATTAAACGTACAAAATGGGTTTAGAGAAAGTGTAAATCCTCGAATATCAAATAATTCAAATGAGAAATTTGTTTCAGCTATTTCAATTTATTGGGATTCTAATGTTAGCTCCTAAATTATATTAGTATAAGCTGTCCCTGTATGCTTCCCCTTAGAAATACTTCAAGCAGGAACAAACCACAGAATAAGCACAGAGAACTGATTGTGTATGTTAACTTCCAAGAAACTAGCAAAAACTGTGTTTTATTTGCAGCTAGATATTTATCAACACATATAGTGCAAAAAGAAGTTAAACCTGAAATTCACATTTTTCCTTTATGCACACTTTTGAATCTAGAACAAGATGTGGAGATCAAAGTGGGTTTAGTGAATAATCAGTCCTTCCAAGTATCAAAGAAATCCAATGAAAAAAATGTTGCAGCTCTTTCAGTACATGGAAATTTTCCTGCTATATAGTAAGCTGTTTATAGAACAAGCTGTACTGGTGTACTCCTCTTAGATCTACTATGAGCAGGAACAAACCACAGAGTGAACACTTAGATCTGTTTATGTGTCTAAAGTTTAAGCATATAGCACAAATCATGTTTGATAGGTAGCTATATTAAATCCATCACTATAGTGCAAAAGAAACTGCAACCTGAATTTGCAAACTTCTCCTTTGTTCAAACCATGGAAGATAGCATTAAAAAATGTGGGGGTACACAGTTTTGTGAAAGGGTGATGAACCCTGATGAGTATCAAGGAATTACAATGAAAAAACAATTTCACCTCTTCTAGTCCACTAAGATTCTCTTGCTAGCACTTAAATTGAGTTAGTCTAAGCAATTCTTGTGTGCTTCTTCTCAGAAGTACTTAAAACTGGAAAAATCGACCGAGTGAGGATTCAGAACTGATTGTGCAAATGATGTTTCAAGCAGCTAGCAAAATTCATGATTAATTTTCAGCACTACTTTCATCCACCTGTATAGTGCAAAATGTAGTGAAACCTGAAAATTCAAACTATTTCTGTCTGCAAACTTTTGAACTTAGAATGCCAAACTTGGTTTATAAAGGGGCTATATTGAAAGGGGGAACTGTGAAGAATATCAAAGAAGACAAAAATTTAAAAAAAAAATGATTGCAGCTTTTTCAGTATTTTTGAATTTTCTTGCTAGCTCCTAAGGAAATATAGTAAAAGAGGTTGCTGCATGCTGCTGCCTAGAGCTATGTAAAAGAGAGAAAAAAAAAACATAGAGCGAGCTCTCAGAATTGATTATGTATGTAAAGATTTAAGCAGATAGATCAAAGAGTTTTTGATTTTTTGTTCTCTTTTCATCCAACTGCATTGTGTAAAATCAAGTGGAACATAAAAAAATCATACTGTTCTGATCTGCAAACACATGAACCTAGGAGAAAGAAACTTGGGGAACAATGTTTGTTTAGAGAAAGGGTGAAACGTGCCAATTATCAATGAACATATACTAAATTTTTTTGCAAGTATTTCAGTACATGGGAATTATTCTGCTATGTCTAAAGCCTAAAAAAATAAATTTCTTCCTGTGTGCACCTACATAGAGCTACTTTGACCAGATTCAAATCAAAGAGAAACCACTAAGAACATATTGTGTGTGTGTGTGTGTTTGTGTGTGTGTGTGTGTGAAGTTTCAAGATTCTAGCACAATCTGTGTTTGATTTGTAGCTCTATGTCCATCCATCTCTGTAGTGCAAAACAACATGAAATCTGAAAAATTCAAACAGTTTTTTGTGCAAACCATTGAATTTAGGAGTCCCAACCTAGAGATATAAAGTCGGTTTCATCAAAGGGTGAAGCCTTCTATGTATCAAAATAATCCAATGAAAAAAATTGTTGCACATTGTCAGCAGATTTGGGTTTTCCTGTAAGCTCCAAAAGGACTTAGTAAAAGCTGTTCCTGTGTGATTCTGCTTAGAACTTCAAACATAAACAACAGAGTGAGCAATGAGAACCGATTGGGTGTGAAGGTTCAAGCATATAGCACAAACTGAGTTTGATTTGGAGCTCTATTTGCATCAACCTCATAAGTGCAGAGCAAAGAGAAACCTGAGAATTCATGATCTTCTTGTGTGCAAACTTTTTTCAATAGGAGTCCCAAACATGGAGTCAAAACTGAGGTACATAAAGCGTGAAACATGCTTAGTATCAAATAAATACAAAAATAAATTCTTGCAGCTCTTTCAGTATATTGTGTAGCTCCTCCTTCCTTTTAATGTGAATGAGTAAAAGCATTTCCTGCATGCTTCTCCTTAGATTTATTTCAACAAAGAACAAACAAAACAATGAGCACTGAGAATTGATTGTGAATATGAAGTTGCAAGCAATTAGCACAAATCATGTTTTAATTGCAGTTCTATTTTCCTCCACCTGTATAGTTCAAAACAAATTGAAACCTGAAAATTCAAACTATTCCTTTCTGCATCACTTGAATGTAGGAAAAAAAACGTGGAGAACGTTCTCTCTTTAGTGAAAGAATGAATCCTGACAAATATCAATGATCTCCAATGAAAATAATCTTGTAGCTCATTCAGTACATGGTTTTTTTTTCATTGAAGCTTCTAAAGCACTGATCGATAAAGCAGTTCCTTCCAGCCTCTGGTTACAGCTACAGTGAAAAAAAAAAAAAAACACACGCAAAGTGAAGACATAAAACAAATTGTTTGTGGGAAGTTTAAAGCATCTAGCACAAACCATGTTTGATTTGAAGCTCATTTCCTTCCCTCTCCTTAGTGAAAAAAAAAGTGAATACTGAAAATTCAAACTCTACTTTTGTGCAAACCTTCGAAACGAGGATTCCAAAGTTTGGGGTACAAAGTGGGTTTAGTTATAGAGTGAGCCTTAAGAGAGTCATAGAAATCAAATGAAAGAATTATGACACCTCTCTCAGTACATAAGAATTCCCAAGCTGATTCCATATGTGAGTTATTCAAAGGTGTTCTTGCATACTTCTGCTTAGAAGTACTTCTAAGAACTGTTTATGGGTGTGATGTTGCAAGCATCTAGCACAAACTGTGTTTAATTTCTAGCTCTATTCCCATCCATATCTATAGCACAGAACAAATGAAACCTGAAAATTCAAACTGTTCCTTTGTGCAAACCAATGAACCTAAGAGTCCCAAATTAAGGGTACACAATGGGTTTAGAGAAAGTCTGAATCCTCCAAGTATCCAAGAAATCGAACAAAAAAATGTTTCAGCTCTTTGAATTTATTGGGATTTTCATGGTAGCTCCTAAGTTGTATTAGTACAAGTTATCCCTGTAGGCTTCTCCTTAGAAGTACTTCATCCAGGAAACAAACCACAGAGTTAGCACAGTGAACTGATTGTGTATGTCAACTTTCAAGAAGCTAGTGCAACTGTGTTTGATTTGCAGCTAGATTTTCATCAACACTTATAGTACAAAAAAAGTGAAATCTGAATATTCACACTTTTCCTGTATGCAAACCTTTGATGATAGGAGAACAAGAAGTGTAGATCAAAGTGGGTTTAGTGAATACTGAGTCTCTCCGAGTATCAAAAAAAAAAAAAAAAGAAAGTGAAAAAAATATTGCAGCCCTTTCAGTAAATGGAAAATTTCCTGCTACATATTAAGATCCTCATAGAACAAGTTGTACCTGCATGCTCTGCTTAGAGCTACTACGAGAAGAAACAAATATGAGTGAATATTTAGATCTGATTATTTGTGTAAAGTTTCAAACATCTAGCACAAACCATGTTTTATTGATAGCTCTATTAAATCCATCTCTAAACTGCAAAAGAAACTGCAACCTGATTTTGCAAATTTTTACTTTGTTCACACCATGTAAGCTAGCATACTGAAACATGGGGTACAAAATGGGTTTAGTGAAATGACATACAATGAAAAAAATATTTGCAGTTCTTCAAGTGCAATAAGATTCCCTTGCTTGCTCTAAAAGCGAGTTAGTATAAGCTATTCCTGCATGCTTCTTCTCAGAAGTACTTCAAACTGGAAAAATCGACAGAGTGAGGACTGATGACTGATTGTGCATATGGCGTTTCAAGCAGCTAGCACAAACCGTGTTTGTTTTGCAACTCTATGTTCATCCACCCGTATAGTGCAAAATGAAGTGAAATCTGAAAATTCAAACTGTTCCTGTCTGCAAATTTTTGAAATTAGGATCCAGAACTGGGTGTATAAAGGGGTTATGTTGAATGGGGGAACCCTGATGAATATCAAAGAAAACAAACAAAAGAATGGTTGAAGCTCTTTCAGTGTATTTGGATTGTCCTGCTAGCTCCTTATGAAAGATATTAAAAGACATTGCTTCCTGCTGCTGCCTAGAGCTATTTCAAAGAGGAACAAACCACAGAGGGAGAACTCAGAATTGATTATGTATGTAAAGATTTAAGCAGCTAGCACAAACAGTTTTTGATTTGCAGTTCTCTTTTCAACCACCTGTATTGGGCAAAATGAAGTTTAACATACACATTCATACTGTTCTTCTCTGTAAACCTTTGAACATAGAAAAAACAAACATGAAAAACAAAGGTTGTATAGGAAAAGGATGAATCCTGCGAATTATCAAGGAAATCAAATGAAATTTTTTTTTGCAGGTCTTTCAGTACATGGGAATTATTCTGCTATAACTGAAGCACTAAGGGAGAATTTTGTTTCTGCGTTCATCTGCTTAGAGCTACTTTGACCTGAGCAAATCACAGAGAAAACACTAATAACAGATTGTGTGTGTGTGTGTGTGTGTGTGTGTGTGTGTGTGTGTGGTTTCAACATTCTACTACAAACTATGTTTTATTTGTAGCTCTATTTCAATCCATCTCTAGTGCAAAACAGTGTGAAACCAGAAAATTCCAACTGCTTCTTTTTTCAACCCTTTGAACTTAGGAGTCCAAAACTAAGGATATAAAGTGGGATTCATCAAGGGTGAACCCTTCCATGTGTCAAAGTAATCCAATGAAAAAATTGTTGCACACTTTCAGTAGATTTGGATTCTCCTGCAAGCTTCAAAGGGACTTAGTATAAGCTGTTCCTAAGTGCTTCTGCTTGACATCGTCATTCAGAAACAAATCACAGAGTTAGCAATGAGAATTTATTGTGTGTGAAGTTTCAAGCATATAACACAAACTGTGTTTGATTTGGAGCTCTACTTCCATCCACCTCTAAAGTGCAATGCAAAGTGAAATCTGAAAATTCAAGATCTTTCAGTGTGCAAACGTTTAATATAGGAGTTCCAATCATGGAGTCAAACCTGGGTTTCTGTAAAGGGTGAAGAATTCTGAGGATCTTAAATACAAAAACAAATTCTTGCAGCTCTTTCAGTATATTGTGATGCTCCTCTTACCTTTTAATATGAATAAGTGAAAGTATTTGCTAAATGCTTTTTCTTAGATTTATTTCACCCAGGAACAAACCAAAGGGTTAACATTGAGAGATGATTGTGTGGGGCTGGGGATGTGGCTCAAGCGGTAGCGCGCTTGCCTGGCATGTGTGCGGCCCGGGTTCGATCCTCAGCACCACATACAAAGATGTTGTGTCCGCCGAGAACTAAAAAATAAATATTAAAAATTCTCTCTCTCTCTCTCCTCTCTCACTCTCTCTTTAAAAAAAAGAGAGAGATGATTGTGAATATAAAGTTGCAAGCAGTTAGCACAAATCACGTTTGATTTGCATTTCTATTTTCCTCCACCTTTACAGTCAAAAATAAAGTGAAAACTGAAAATTCAAAGTGTTCCTGTCTGTAAACACTTGAAACTAGGAAAACAAAATGTAGAGAGCAATGTGTTTTTAGTGAAGGAATGAATCCAGATGAATATCAGTGATCTCCAATGAAAATAATATATTAGCTCATTCATTATATGGGATTTTTTTTTGCTAGCTCCTAAAGCACTGATAGAGAAAGCGGTTCCTTCCTGCCTCTGGATACAGCTACAGTAACAGAAAAAATACAAAATGAAGACTTAAAACAAATTGTGTTTTTTTTTTAAAGTTTCAAGCATCTAGCACAAACCATGTTTGATTTGTAGCCAATTTTCATTCATCTCCATAGTGAGAAAATTGTGAAAACTGAAAATTCAAACTCTTCTTGTGCAAACCTTCAAACCCAGAATTGCCAAGTTTGGTGTACAAAGGGGGTTTGTGATATGCTGAGCCTTGCAGAGAATCAAAGAAATCAAATGAAAGAATTGTGGCACCACTCTCAGTACATCAGGCTTCTCCTGCTTGCTCCATAAGCGAGTTCTTCAAAGGTGTTCCTGTATGTTTCTGCTTAGAAGTACTTCTTCAAGAGAAAAACACAGAGTCAGCACTGAGAACTGTTGCTGGGTGTGAAGTTTCAAGCATCTATTACAAACTATGTTTAATTTCTAGCTCTATTCCCCTCCATGTCTATAGCACAGACAAATGAAACCTGAAAATTAAAACTGTTCATGTGTGCGAACCTATCAACCTAAGATGCCCAAATTAAGTGTACAAAATGTGTTTAGATAAAGTGTTAACCCTTCGAGTATCCAATAAATTAATCAAAAAGATTGTTTCAGCACCTTCAATTTATTGGGATTTTTATATTAGCTCCTAAGTTTTATTAGTACAAGCTATCTCTGCATGATTCTCCTTAGAACTATTTCATCCAGGAAACAAACCCCAGTGTTACCACAGTGAACTGATTGTGTATGCCAACTTTCAAGAAGCTACCACAAACTGTGTTCGATTTGCAGCAAGATTTTCATCAAGACATATAGTGCAAAAAGAATTGAAACCTAAAAATTCACATTTTTTTTTCTTTATGCAAACCCATGAATCTATAAGAAAAAGACGTTGAGATCAAAGTGGGTTTAGTGAATAATTACTCCATCTGAGTATCAAAAAAATCCCATGACAAAGTTGTTGCAGCCATTTCAATACATGGAAATTTCCTGGCATGATATTTAGGTGCTCATAGAACAAGCTGTACCTGGGTATTTCTGCTTAGAGCTACTAGGAGGAGGAACAAACCACAGAGTGAACACTTAAATCGGTTTATGTGTTTAAGTTCAAGTATCTAGCACAAACCATGTTTGATTGGTAGCTCTATTAATTCCATCTCTATAGTGCAAATGAAACTACAACTCAATTTTCAACTTCTCCTCTGTTTAACCGTGGAATTTAGCATTCCCAAACGTGGGGTACATTTGGGGTTATTGAAAGGGTGAACCCTACCAAATATGATAGAAATCCAATGAAAAAAATTTTGCAGCTCTTCCAGTCCACTAATATTCTCTTGATTGCTCTTAAAGCCAGTTAGTGTAGAACTGAAACCTGATTGTGCATATGACCTTTTAAGCAGCTAGCAAAAACCATGTTTGATTTGCAGTTCTATTTTCATCTACCTGCATAGTGCAAAATGAAGTCAAAGCTGAAAATTCAAACAGTTTCTGTCTGCAAACATTTGAACTTAGGATCCCAAACTTGGTGTTTAAAGGGGTTATATTGAAATAGGGAACCCTGCAGAATATCAAAGAATACCAACCAAAAAAAATTGTGCAGGTCTCTCAGTATATTTAGATCCTTTTTTATTAGTTAGTCAAAACATTAGAATGATCTTGACATATAATATATCATACTTTGATTCAAATGGGGTATGAATTCTTATTTTGCCTACGTGTACAGATTGCAGAATCACATTGGTCATATAGCCACGTTTGCTAGCTCTTAATGAAAGATAGTAAAACCTGTTGCTGCATGCTGCTGCCTAGAACTAGTTCAAAGAGGAAAAAACCACAGCGGAAGCAATAAGAATTGATTATGTGTTTAAAGATTAAGCAGCCAGGACAAAAAGTTTTTTTTTTTTTATTTGAAGTTCTCTTTTTATCCACTTGTATTATGAAAAATGAAGTGAAACATAAAATTCATAATGTTCTGGTTTGAAAATGCTTGAATCTACGAGAAACTAACTTGGAGAACAAAGTGTATTTACGGAAAGGATGAATTCTGTCAATTATCAATAAAATCAATTGAAAAATAATTTGCATCTCTTTTAGTACTTGGGAATTATTCTGCAAGCCCTAAAGTGCTAATACTTAGAACTTCTTTGACTAGGGTCAAATCACAGAGAAAACACTTAGAACAGTTTTTTGTGTGTGTGTTTGTAAAGTTTTAAGAATCTAGCATAAACTGTGTTTTATTAGTAGCTCTACTTCAATCCATCTCTATAGTGCAAAGAAAAGTGAAATGTGAAAATTCAAACTCTTCCTGTGTGCAAACAGTTTATCCCAGAAGTACCTAACTTGGTGAACAAAGTGGCTTTAGTGAAATTGTGAACCATGCCAAGTATCAAAGAAGTTGAACAAAAAAAAATTGTTTCAGATATTAAAGTATATTTGTATTCCCCTGCTAGCTACTAATGCAAGTTAGTAACAACTGTTTCTGCTTGTTTTTGCTTTGAAGTTTTTCAATTAGAAACCAAGCACAAAGTGAACATGAAGAACAGATTGTTTTTGTCTAGTTTCAAGCAGTTAGCACAAACTGTGTTTCATTTGCAGTTCTGTCTTCAACCTACTGTATGTGGTAAAACAAAGTTAAACCTGAAAATTCCAACTTTTCCTTTTTACAACCCCTTAAATTGAGGAAAATAAACTTCAAGAACAAAGTGTGTTAGAAAACAGATGAATTTGTGGAGTATCAAAGATCTCCAATGGAAAAAAAAAATTGCAGCTTATTCAGTACATCAAAATTTTCCTGCTAGTTCCTAAAGCACCAATAGATAAAACAGGTCTTATGTACCTCTGCTTACAGCTTCTTTGACCAGGAACATATCACACAGGGAGCACTGAGAACTGATTGCATATGTCAAGTTTCAAGCAGTTTGTACAAAACTGTTTGGTTTGCAGTTCTATGTTCATCCATCTATATAGGGCAAAATGAAGTGAAACCAGAAAATTCAAACTGTTCCTGTGTGTAAACCATTGAACTTGGGAGTCATAAACTTGGGGTACAAAGTGAGTTTAGTGAAAGTGTGATTCATTCCATGTATCAAAAAATCCAAAGAAAAAAATGTTGCAGCTCTTTCAGTACATTGATATTCTCCTACTAGCTTTTAATTCGAGTTAATTTAAGCTTTTTCTGCCTGATTATGCTAAAAATTTTTTCAACCATGAAAAAACCACAGAGTGAGCTCTGAATCCAGATTGTGTATGTAAATTTTCAAGCAGTTTCTACAAATTGTGTTTCATTTGAACCTTTATTTTCATCCCTGTGTATTGGATTAAATGAAGTGAAACCTCAAAATTCAAACTCTTCCATCTGCAAACCATTGAATCTAGGAGAACAAACTGTGTTAAGTGAAAGGATAAAACCTGCTGAGTATGAAAGAAATCCACTGACAAAATGATTGCAGCTTATCCCGTACATGGAAATTTACATGATAGCTCCTAAAGCACAAAGAGAGAAAGCTGTTCCTGCACACCTCTGCTTAGACCTCTTGAACTAATAACAAACAACAGACTGAACACTTACAACTGACAGTTCGTGTGAAATTTCAAGCATCTAGCACAAACCCTTTTTGATTTGTAGCCCTATTTCCATTCATATTTATAGTGTAAAACAAAGTGAAAACTGAAAATTCAAACTGTGGTGAGCCGTTTCTTCAGACCGGTCGCCATTACAAGATGGCGCCGGCCTCGTTGTGGTCTGTGACAAACAACTCCTTCTTTGGGAGAGTTGGCACTTGGTTCTTTGACACCCTATGAGAAAGCTCCACGTGGCAGCTTCACATTGGGTGTTCGGATACTTTATTAAGGCTGGGAGGGGCTTCCGGGAAAGGAAGAACTCTGCAGAGCCTGAATAAACAGCTGTAAGAAGATTCCCGGTGTTGCGTCTTCCTTGCGGGCAAGGGGGTCGCGACAAGTGGTGCCGAGACCCGGGAAAATCAAAACTTGCAAGTCGTCAGAGGTGGTGCACTGAACAGTCCCGGTAAGTGGGACCCCATAGTCCCGGTGAGTGGGACCCGACAGTCCCGTGGGTGGGACCCGATAGTCCCGGTGGGCGGGACCTGATAGTCCCGGTTAGTGGGACCCGCGACCAAAGCGGAATCAGCTCCTCTCCTAAGAAAGAGAGAGCCTCATATTTTATTGCAGCTGCACTGTGTACTTTCACTTTTGTTTTCTGTGTTTCTTTTGTTGCTGTGTCCTGTTTTATTTGGCTACTGTCTGAAAAGATCAGCACTCCAGGCGCTAGACACTCCCTTACTAGTTTTTCACACAAATATGTAACAAGGCCTCTGGCCTTGAGCTGGGCTTCACAGTGCTGAGTACATTTCTAAGATAAGGGAGTTACTAACTGGGCTCCATGGTAACAGCTGGCAGGAGGAGGAACTGGAAAGGGAGATAGAGGAACTGGAGGGTCGAATGAAGAAGTCAAGATTTAAAGCATCTACGGCCCCGATCCCTGTTGCACTCCCTCCTTATAACCCCGATTGGAACGAGGACAACCCCAGAAGGCAGGGGGGGTGTTCAGTGGCAGCCTAAGATATCCCAAACTTTTCCAGTAATTGAAAACCTGGATGCCGATGGACAGCCGGCCAGAGTGTATGTTTCTTTAGCCTTTAAGGACATTAAACAACTAAAGGAGGCAATTACTAATTACAGACCCCATGCCCCCTTTACATTGACTCTCTTCGAGTTTTTCTCTGCCAATCAGCTGACACCTAGTGACTGGCAACAACTTTGCAGGGCTGTATTGTCCGGAGGGATTTTTTTTTGTTGTTGTTGTTGTTGTTGTTGTGGACAAGTGAAAATCAAGAGAGGTGTCGTGAGCTAGCCTGAGTCAATCAGGACGCCGGCTTCCCACAGTGTAACCTTGAAATTTTAACAGGCTCAGGACAATATGCTATCATAAATCAGCAAATTAATTATGGTCCTGGGGTCTATGCTCAGATAGCTACAGCAGCGAGCGTAATTCCAAGTTTGATGCTCAGGGACGCCCACTGCAGCCGGGAAACGGGAACAGGGGCCCACCCCGGGCCCCGGAAGCCAGAGTGTACGGGGCGGTCCAGAGACAGAACAAGCTGCTACCGCAGTAAGATCTTGGCCAGGCGGGGAAAAATGCAGACAAAATCAAACAAAATGCAATCGGCTAGGAAACCTTGGGGAACTTTTGCCTCCAAAATGAGCAGCGGACTCCATGTTGCTTGCATCACCATGGTAACCATGGGGTGCCTAGCCAGAAGAGCGGCTTCCTGGTCCCACCTCCCACACTTTTGGGGGCTGCCGATTGGTTCTTCCACAGTCACTCAGACAGGACTTCTAGTCCCGCCTTCCAGCCACTGACCTGTTTTGCTGTGTTTCAGATTTCTACCGGAGCTACTCAGAGCCTATATTTTTGAAACATGCCTGCCTATCAATGCTAACAAAAGATATCTTTTTCAGACAAAATTTAATTCCACAGCTTTCTATGTTACAGTCCTAAATTTAAGCTAGTTCCAAGTTAAATAACCTGACTTTTCTCTGTAGTTGTGTTACTAAATAATGTTCTATTGATGAGAGATATCAAATATGCTTCTTTATATTTTACTTTTAATTTTGGAAGTTATGAGGATGCATTTGCTTGCCACAGGAACAAGCCGGCAAGGTTCCTGTGATGACCAAAAAATCCTTATTCTAATTGCTAACTATAAAAATAAAAATGTATACTCAAGGATCTTATTTCAGTACATCAAGTGACGTCACATAGAAGAGTGCACTCCTAGTTAAAAATAAATTAACATGGATCCAAATATTTTAAGACCACGTGGTTACATAAAGTTAATACAATTATAAGTTAAGTTCTTATTCTTAATATATATTTTTTAGATATTTAAATAACCTATATTTGTTAATCTATAAATTAATTAGCACATGCCTAATTGATTAATTAATATATATTTGCCTAATTGTTTTTCTTCAACAGAAAACCCATAATTTATGTTTTATATTTACATTTATCAGATACTCTGCCTTTTCAGTTACAGATATTTGAGATAAATGTGTTTACTGTAAATTTGCTTTTAAGTGAAAATGCAATCACGTAGTTTCTCCTTCTCAAAGTTACTGTTTAAACTCATAAGATGATAAATTATTATAATTATTTCTACAAAATATCTAAGGGTTTTAACTATATTTTCATTGATATTTCTTATCAAAGTATAATAATTTGTTTATGGATCCTAAGGTTTTCAGAAATTGTTCCAAAGTGTATTTTTTTTAAAGAACAAGATGTTCCAACAAAGACAAAGCACACATGGATCCTAAGAAGAAGAAAGAAATCATCTTTGGGTAAAATAAGGTCTTTCTATTCATTTCCCTAAGTAAAAAGATTTTTATATTGTTATCTAAACAAAAAAGAGAGAAAAAATTTCATATACTAAACTGACTATAATTAACTTAAAGATATTTCAGTTTATTTTCCTAATTTAACCATACTAATGTGAGCTAAAATTTTGTCCATATTTTGACATGACAAACACCTATTGGAATGTGAGTTTATTTCTTTACAGAAAGATCCTTGTTGCCTAACAATTCTTACTGTTTAAGATAGGGATTAATTTTGGTAAATAAATTCACATTGTTGATTAAACATTAAGTATATTAAACTACTAACTTAAACCCCTGTATGACCTTTTGAGAGGAGGCCCCTCACCCACCTCCCTGCGAAAACCTACTCCAAAAGCCTTGAAGGCACTCAGGTTAATAGAAACAGCCTTACAAGAGATGCAGGTTACCCAGATAGATTATTCTATACCCCTATCATTTATAATCCTGCCATCAAAATTAACTCCTACTGGAGTGTTTTGACAGACTAGTCCCATCTATTGGGTCCATTTACCTGCTTCTAACTCTCGGGTGATAACTCCCTTTTATGAACTGGTGATAAATCTGCTCTGGAAAGCCAAATATTTGGGTGATGCACTATTTAAAAAGACTCTTGACATTCTCATTCAACCTTATACCCAAGATATGATTTTAAAATTACAACAAAAACATGATCTTTGGTGTCTTTTTCTTTGTACTTTCAAAGGTAAAATTGATAATCACTTTCCCCGACATAAACTTCTAGAAGGCCTTAAGAGATGTCCTATCATTTTTCCTAAAATTATTAAAAGAGAGCCTATTTCGGGAGCTCAAACTGTTTATACAGACGGAGCAAAAAGGGGGGTTTGCTGTTGCTTTTGATGGATCTCACGTAATTCGACACCCTGTTCCTAAACTGTCTGCCCAAAGATCAGAAGTTCAGGCTCTAATTATGGCCCTTAAACCATACAATTCCATCCCACTTAATGTGTATACTGATAATCTCTATGTTGCCAATTTAGCCTTAGTTATTGAAACAGCCCCTTATATTGGCAGGCAATCTACTATTATGGAACAATTACAAACAGTTCAGCTCCTTGTTTGGGCTAGACGAGATCCTTTATTCATTGGACATATCCAAGGACACTCAGAGCTCCCTGGGCCTCTGGCGGAGGATAATGCTAAAGCAGATGCTGCCACTCATAATATGGGCCTAGTATACACTATAACCAAGTATGATGAGGCCTCACAACTCCATGCTAAATTCCATCTAAATTCACAATCTTTACGCTTCCGCACAGGATGCTCGCGTGATCAAGCTTTACAAATTGTCTCCCTGTGCCCAGTATGTGCTCCATTTCTTCATTTTCCCAGTTTGGGTGTTAATCCTAGAGGCTTACAACCAAATGATATCTGACAAACTGATGTTACCCACTTCCCTAGTTTTGGTAAGCTGTCTTTTGTACATGTTTCTATTGATACATACTTTGGCTATATCTTTGTTACATTACACACTGGGGAAAAGGCCAAAGATGTTATTGGACATCTCTTAAAAGCTTTCTCTTGCATGGGCAGTCCACGTTGTCTCAAAACAGACAATGGACCTGCATATATAAGCCAAACAGTTCAACGGTTCTGCACCCAATGGGAAATTGAACACAAAACAGGCATTCCTTATAACCCCCAGGGACAAGCAATTGTGGAACGAGCCCATCAACATTTAAAACTTTATCTACAAAAAATTACGGAGGGGGAAATATATAGATGCTGCCAGGGACCACAAACGTTATTATCCATAACCTTGTTCACTTTGAATTTAGAAGGATTCCTATCCCCCTTGTCGGTTCTGATCATGGTATTTATGCCCGGGACGACAACGTACTTGGAAGTGTGGAGGACCTGAGGCCTATTATTGTGCCTCGTGGGGATGTGAAACCCCTAGTAATGGGTATTGGCTTAAGAATTCACCCAGGAATAACTATGCCCACTTCTGGCAAACAATAGAGGGAGAATCAAATATTACTATTCAGTTTATACTTCCAATGGAAAACAACAAACAGATTGGACTCAAGGATATCTCTGGGGGCTGCGTATTTACACCCCCGGACAGTACAATCCTGGCCTGCTTTTTCGGCTCAAATTGACCACAGAACAGCCTACTGGAAGTCTAATAGGACCTAATCAGGTGCTCGGAGACCAAAAGGCCCCATCTGGACCCAAGCAGCCCATAGCCCCAACAGTAAAACCTTCCCCCAGCGGTCAAACAAAAACTATGGGCTATCAAACCTTTGATTATGCCCCTGAGCCCATATACCCTGGAACTGGAGATCGCCTTCTTAATTTGGTCCAAGGAGCCTTCTTCGCTCTCAATGCCACTAATCCTAACAGGACCCAAGATTGCTGGCTATGCTTGACCTCCAGGCCGCCCTATTATGAGGGGGTAACGATACTGTCTAATTTATCCTCTAATACCACTGCAGATCCTAAATGTTATTCTCTGCCCAGCTATAAGTTGACTATCACGGAGGTCATGGGGCAAGGGGTTTGCTTGGGAAAGGTGCCGCTTTCACGCCAACATTTCTGCAACATCACCCGACCAATAAATCAATCTCAATCTGATTATTTGTGGGGTCCCAAAGGGTCCTATTTTGCTTGCAATACTGGGTTAACTCCCTGTGTTTCCATGGCAGTCTTAAATACAACTACTGATTTCTGTGTGTTGGTACAACTATGGCCGAGGATATCTTATCATGGGTCAGACTACGTCCTGGGACGCCTTGAGGGACATACTCGGCTCCCCAGAGAACCCATAACTATGACTATTGCCCTCCTATTGGGCATAGGCAGAATAGCAACCGGAATAGGAACAGGGACAGCCACCTATGTCCAGGGAGGTCAATTACTAAATCTACAAATGGCTATGAATGAGGATTTAACAGCCATGGCCAAATCAATTACCGCCTTGGAAAAGTCCCTCACCTCCCTCTCAAAAGTTGTGTTACAAAATAGGAGGGGACTAGATTTATTGTTCGTAAGGGAAGGAGAACTATGTATAGCTTTATAGGAACAGTGTTATGCTTATGCAGATCACACTGGGGTAATCCTAAAACTATAGAAAAGGTCACGGAAAGATTGGCTAAAAGACAAAAGGAGTTTGAAGCACAACAAGGATGGTTTGAACAATGGTTTAAAAATACCCCATGGCTGACTCCTTTGATGTCCACTGTAATGGGACCGCTTTTCGGTCTCCTTCTTGTAGCTGCTGTAGGCCCCTGCCTTGTCAAGAGAATGACACAATTTATTAAAGACCAAATTAACATTCTGACTTCTAAGCCAATACAGGTCCATTATCAACGCCTACAAACCAAAGATGATCTTACTGAAGTTTGTCTCCGACCAATTCGAAGATGATTTTTCTACAATGATTCCTGCTTCATGCCTTTCTCCTTTTGCCCCCTTTTCTTCCTTATTTTTATTATTCCTCTCCTCTGACTCTATGCCCTGTTGAACCGGAACCAATTAAAGACCTAATAATGACTGGCTGAATAGATACCACTAAACGCCTTGGCAACAACGAGCTGATCTTGTAGTACCCAGAGACGGGCAACTTTCACGCTTGCACTGCAACCTAAGACAGGGGAATGGGGCCTCCCCAGAGACGGGTAAGCACTGTAAGGGCAGTGAACGACCTAAGACAGGGGCTACTTGATTCCCTTTGACGTGCCACAAACAAAAGAGGGGGAACTGCTGGCACGGACTCCCCCCGGCCCCCAGGGCTTGGATCCAGCCCTGGTTTCTTGTTGTGCACTTCAAAGAGGCCAGCTCACAAGGCCTTGAGGCAGCTCACCAGGCCTTGAAGGACTTGTGGTGTCTGTTTTCATATTATTCAGCCTATAACGGTCATGTGGGAACGTCTTGACCTGCTTGGGTCCGATAAGGTTCCTGGTTGAAGGCTTGGTATGAGTTAACAAGAACTTTCTGTCTCCCCCCGCCCTTGCTCCCGCCTACTGGTAACTTTCCATTCTATCTGCAAGAAATATATAAGTATGTGCTGAGCCATACTATGCAGCCACTTCTGCACAGTGGGATAGGACCTCTACTCTCGCCTGTGTTGTTTTTAGAAAACAAAAGGGGGAACTGTGGTGAGCCGTTTCTTCAGACCGGTCGCCATTACAAGATGGCGCCGGCCTCGTTGTGGTCTGTGACAAACAACTCCTTCTTTGGGAGAGTTGGCACTTGGTTCTTTGACACCCTATGAGAAAGCTCCACGTGGCAGCTTCACATTGGGTGTTCGGATACTTTATTAAGGCTGGGAGGGGCTTCCGGGAAAGGAAGAACTCTGCAGAGCCTGAATAAACAGCTGTAAGAAGATTCCCGGTGTTGCGTCTTCCTTGCGGGCAAGGGGGTCGCGACATCAAACTGTTCTTGTATGCAAGGCATTGAAACAAAATGTTCCAAACTTTGTGTAAAATGTGGGTTTAGTTAAAGTCTGAACCCTTCCGAGTATCAAAGAATTCCAACAAAAATATTGTTGCAGCTCTTTGAGTACATTGATATTCTCCTGCTAGCTACTAATGTGAGTTAGTAAAAGCTGATTCTGCATGCTTTTGCTGAGAATTTCTTCTACCAGGAAGAAACCACAGAGTGAACACTGAGCAATCATTGAGTATATAAAGTTTCATGCAGGTAGCAAAAACCATGTATGATTTGCAGATCTATTTTGATCCACCAGTATTGTACAAATTTAAGTGAAACCTGAAAATTCAAAATGTTCCAGTTGAAAAACCCTTGAACTTAGCAGGATCAAACTTGGGTAACAAACTGTGTTTAGGGAAAGGATGAATCCTGCCCAATTTCAAAGAAACCCAACAACAAATATTGTTTCAGCACTTTCAGTACATTATAAATTTTCTGCTAGCTCCGAAAGCAGTGATAGAGAAAGCAGTTCCTGCGTGCCTCTGCTTAGAAATACTTTGACCAGGAACAAATCACAGGGTGAACATTTAGAACACTTTGTGTTTTTGAAGTTTCAAGCATCAAGAATCAATTGTGTTTGATTTGTAGCTCTATTTACACCTATCTCTATAGTGCCAAACAAAGTGAAATCTAAAAAAATATAATGTTTTGCTGTGTTCAAACCATTGAACCTAGGAGCTCAAAACTTTGGTAACAATATGAGTTTTCTGGAAGGATGAGCCCTGCTTAGAATCTAAGAAATAGAATGAAAAAAATTTTACCGCTCTGTTAGTACATGCGAATTTTCTCCTAGCTGCTAAAATGATTATAGTGTAAGCTATTCCTGCAAGCCTCTGCTTTGAGCTACTTTGACTAGGATGAAAACACAGTAAATGCTGAGAACTGATTTTGTGTGGTGTTTGATTTCCAGCTCTCTTTTCAGCCACCTATACAATAAACAATGAAATTAAACCTTAAAATTCAAACTGTTCTTGTCTGCAACCCTTAAACCGAGGAGAATCAAAATTGGAGAACAATATTTGGTTACTGAAAGGATGAATCCTGCCAAGAATTAAAGAAATACAATGAAAAAATGTTTGCAGCACATGGGAAATTTTCTGTTAGCTCTTACAGCACTGATAGAGAAAGATTTTCCTGTATGTTTCTGCTTAGAGCTTCTTTGATCAAGAAGAGACCACAGAGTGAACACTGAATGTTGTGTGTGAAGTTTCAAGCATCTAGCACAAACCGTGTTTGATTTTAGCTGCATTTTCATCAATCTTTATAGTGCAATACAATGTGCAACAAAAAATTAAAACTGGTCCAGTGTGCAAACCAAGAAACTTGATGTATCAAACTTAGTTTACAAGTGTGTATAGTGAAAGGAAGAACATGCGGAGTATCAACGAAATCTATCAAAAAAGTTTTTGCAGCTCTTTCAATATATTGGAATTATCCTGCAAGTTTATAAAGCAAATTTGTATAAGATGATACTGAGTGCTTCTGTTTAGAAGTACTTCAACCACAAAAAATCACCGAGTGAGTAGTGAGAACTGATTGTGGATTTCAAGTTTCTAGCAGGTAGCACAATACATGTTTTATTTGCAGGTGTATTTTAATCCACCAGTATAGTGCATAAAAAAGTGGAACCTGAAAACTCAAACTGTTCCTGTATGCAAACTGTTAAATCTAGGCCAACTCTACTTGGAAAAGAAAGGGAGTTTACAGGATAAATGTATCATCTCGAGTGAAAGTGATCCAAGAAAATCTAGGTGCAAATTTTCCTGTAAATAAAAGTTTTCTGCCATCTTCTAATGCACCAATAGAGAAAGTAGAATCTGTGTTCTTTTTCTTAGAGCTACTTTGACCAGGATCAAAGTACAGAGAAAACATTTAGAATTGATAGTGTCTGTAAATTTTCAAGCATCTACACAAATCATGTTTAATTTGTAGCTCCATTTCCATCCACATGTATTGTGCAAAATAAGTGAAACCTGAAAAATTTAAACTGATTCTGTTTGCCAACCATAAAAGCTAAGAGTCCAAAACGTGGAACACAAAGTGGATTTAGTGAACAGGTGAGCCCAGGCAAGTATCAAAGGGAGTCCAAAAATTTTTTTTGAAGTTTCAGTACATTGGGATTCTCCTCCCAGCTCCTAAATTGAGTTGGTAAAAATTGTTCCTGCATTATTCTGCTTAGAAGTACTTCAAACAGGAAGAAACCACAAATAGAGCACTGAAAACTGATTGTGTATATCATTTCTAAGTAGCTAGCATGAAGTGTTTGATATCTAGCTCTAAATTCATCCAACTATATAGTGCAAAAAAAAACATGAACCCTGCTTAGTATCAAAGAAATTCAACCAAAAATATTTGGAGATGTTTCAGTACATGGTAATTATCCTGCTAGCTCCTAAATCACTGATGGTAATAGCTGTTCCTGTGTGCCTCTGATTAGAGCTAGTTAGAACAGTTAAAGACCACAGGGTGAACAGTTAAAACTGATTGTTTTTGTGAAGTTTCAAGCATATATCCCAAACAGTGTTTGATTTGTAGCTCCATTTCCTTCCATATTTTAGTGCAAAACAAATGAAACCTGAAAATTCAAACTGTTCCTATGTACAAACTGTTGAACATAGGAGGGTCAAACATGGAGATAAAGTGGGTTTACTGAAAGGTTGAACCCTGCTGAGTATTAAAGAAATCCAACAAAAAAATATTGCATCTCTTTTAGTACATCAGTATTCTCCTGCTACTTCTGAATGTGAGTTAGTAAAAGCTGTTCCTATGTGCTTCTTCTAGCATTCCTTCAAACAGGAATAAACCATAGAGAGAGCATGGAGAATTGATTGTGTATTTCATGTTTCAAGCAGCTAGCACAAACAAACTTCGATATACAGTTCATTTTTATACACCTCTGTAGTACAACACAAACTGAAACCTGAAAATTCTAAGCTTTTCTGTCTGCAAACCATTGAATCTAGCAGAAACAAACTTGGGGAACAAAGTGATTTAGTGAAAAAATAAATCCTTGCAAGAATGAGAGAAATTAAACCAAAAAAATTGCAGCTCTTACAGTACATGGGAATTTTACTGCTAATTCCTGAAGTGCTTATCGAGAAAGCTGTTCCTCTGTGCCTCTCCTTGGTGCCAATTTGACCAGGAATATACCAGACAGTGTACACTGAGAATTGATACTGTGTTTGACATTTCAAGCATATAGCACAAACGACGTTTGATTTGCAGCTTCATTTCCATCCATATCAATAGTGCTAAAGTAAGTGAAACCTGAAATTTCACATAGTTCCTGAGTGCAAACTGTGGAACCTAAGAGTCCCAAATTTTGGATAAAAAGTAGGTTTAGTGTAGAGTAAACATTGCCTAGTAACAAAGATATACAATACAAAAATGTTGCACCAGGGCTTGGGATGTGACTCAAGCGGTCGCGTGGTCGCCTGTAATACATGCCACCAGGGATCGATCCTCAGCACCACATACAAAAAACCAAAGATTTTGTGTTTGATGAAAACTAAAAAATAAATATTAAAAATACTCTCTCTTTTAAAAACAAAATATTGCAGCTGCTTCAGTAATTTGGGATCCTCCTGCTATCTCTGAAAGCAAGTAATAAAAGGTGTTTCTGGATGACTTCATATAAGAGTACTTTAACCAGAAAAAAAAAACACAGAGTTAGCACTCAAACCTAATTGTGTATGTCAAGTTTAAAGCATCTAGTACAAACCGTGTTTGATTGGCAGCTCTCTTTTCATCCACCTATACAGTGGAAAATAAAATTAAACCTGAAAATTCAAACTGTTCTCATTTGCAATTCTTAAACTTAGGAGAAAAAAACTTGGAGGACAATATGTGGTTATTAAATGAAAGAATCCTGCCAAGTATCAAAAAAATCCAATGAAAAAAATATTTGTAGCACTTTCAGTACATGGGAATTCTCCTGCTAGTTCCTAAGGTGCTGATAGAGAAAGCTTTGTCTGCATGCCTCTGCTTAGAACTTGTTTGTTCAAGAACAAACTATAAAGTGAAGACTTAAAACTAATTGTTTGTGTGAAGTTTCAAGCAACTAACCAAAACCGTGTTTGATTTTTAATTGCATATCCATCCATCTCTAGCCTGCAAAACAATGTGTAACAACAAAATTCAAACTGTTTCTGTATCCAAACTGTTCAACCTAGGAGTACCAAACTGAGGTCTAAAGTTGGTATAGTGAAAGGGAGATCCTTCAGAGTATCAAAGAAATCTAAAAGAAAAACTTATTGTAGGTCTTTCAATATATTGGGATTCACCTGCCAGTTTTTTAAATGAGTTAGTAGAAGCTATTCCTGCGTGCTTCTGCTTAGAATTACTTCAACCAGCATAAAAACAAACGTGTGAGCACTGAAAACTGATTGTGGATTTCAGATTTCAAGCAGCTAGCACAAATAGTTTTTGTTTTGCAGGTGTATAGTAATCTACCAGTATAGAGTATAACGAACTGGAATCTGAAAATTTTAATTGTTCCTGAAGGAAAACTATTGAATATAAGAAAACTTTACATTAAGAACAAAGTGAGATTACTGAAGAGATGTATCATCTGAGTATCAAAGTGATCCAATGAAAAGTTATGTGCAGCTCTTCCAATAAATGGAATTTTTCTGAGATCTTCTAATTCACTGATAGAGAAAGCTGATCCTGCGTGCATCTACTTGCAGCTAATTTGACCAGGAACAAAATAGAGTGAATATTTAAAAATTATAGTGTGTGTGGAGTTTCAAGCATCCACCACAAACCATGTTTGATTTGCAGCACTATTTCCATCCACTTCTACATTGTAAAAAAGAAAATTAAATCTGAAAATTTAAACTCTTTCTCTGTGCAAACCATTGAAGCTAGGAGTCCCAAACTTGAAAAATCAAGTGGATTTAGTGAACGGGTGAGCCCAGCCAAATAACACGGAAATAAGAGAAAATTTTTGAAGTTTTTTTGTACATTGGGATTGTTTTGCTAGCTACTAAAGTGAGTTAGTAAAAGCTGTTCCTGTGTGCCTGTGCTTAGAGCTACTTACAATAGGAACAAACCAAAGAGTAAAGAGTTAAGACTGACTGTTCTTGTGAAGTCTCAAAGCATCTAATACAATCCATTTTTTATTTGTAGCTCCATTTGCATCCATCTCTTTTGTGCAAAACAACATGAAACCTTAAAATTCAAACTGTGTGCAAACTTTTGAACCTTGAATTGCCACACTTAGAGAACAGAGTAAGTTTACTGAAAGGGTTAACCCTGTTGAGTATTAAAGAAATTCAACAACAACAAAAAAATGTACTTTCTGTACATTGGAATTCTTCTGCTACATCTGAAAGTTAGTTAGGAAAATCTGTTCCTGCGTGCTTCTGCTAGAAGTACTTCAAAGAGGAATAAACCACAGAGAGAGTACGGAGAACTGATTGCATATTTCAAGTTTCAAGGAGTTAGCACAAACCTCCATTTATATATAGTTCTATTTTTATCGACCTGTATAGTGCAATACAATGTGAAACCTGAAAATTCAACATGTTAATGTCTGTGAACCATTGAAACTAGGAGAAATAAACTTGAAGAATAAAGCACGTTTAGTGAAAATAATGTATCCTTGTGAGAATGAGAGAAATCCAACAAAAAAAATTTGCAGCTTTTTCAATACATGGGAATTTTCCTGCTAGCTCCTAAATCACTGATAGAGAAAGGTGTTCTTGTGTGCCTCTGCTTGTATCTACTTTGAACAGAAATAAACCACAGAGTTAGCCCTGAGAACTAATTGTGTGTGTTTGAAATTTCAAGCATCTAGCACAAACCATGATTGATTTGTAGCTTTATTTCCACCCATATCTATAGTGCTAAAGTAAGTGAAACCTGAAATTTCAAATAGTTCCTTTGTACAAACTGTAGAATCTGGGAGTCACAAACTTTAGTTAAAAGGTAGGTTTAGAGTACGGTGAACCCTGCCTATTAACAAAGATATCCAGTGAAAAAATTGTTGCAGCTTCTGAACAATTGAAATCTGAAATTTTTCACTAATTTCGGGTCTTTCTGCTAGCACTTTAAGAAATTTATTAAAGTTGTTCCTGCATCTTTATTTATAAGAGTATTTCTTTTTTTTCTTTTCAAATTTTAATGTGTTTATTTCTATAGTTTGTTTTTATGAAAAGTTATGTGAAAAAAGGAATCCTATAAATAGTAAAAAGAGGCAAATAGTGCTCTATGGCCTTAAGTAAATGGTGTTAATACATTTGTACATAAGGTAAAGTTGCTCTGCCTACAAAAAGGACAAAAATAAAACTAGAGATAGCACAACTGTTCCTATCAAGAGTTGGGAGCAGAAAATATTTCATCCCAAGTTTTGATGGTCTAAATGGCTAGTAATATAGTTATTTATTATTTCTCCAGGCTAGATCATCTATGCCTTCCACCTCTTGTTTCTGCTTCTTCCTACAGAAATCGACATCAGATGAAACAAATTCACGAGCACTCTATTATTTGAGGATGAGGGCTGAGACAACACTGCCAGCAAGGCAGCAAGAACCACAGCCCTCTGAAACAGTAGCGTTCCTGGGAGAATGTGAAACAATATTTATCTACTTTTACAAGAAGATACTGGAAATAAACAGGGGTATGGATTTTAACATTGACTAGAGGTGTTTTACATTCAGTTTTTTGGAAGCATAACTGATTCAGGTTCTCTGAATCTTCTGGTTAGAAAACACAGGATTACACTATCAACTCATTGAGACAAGAAAAAACGTTACTTGAGGATAACATGGTCCTTGCATTTAAGGTGAATCTGCAACAAGAAATCTGCTCAACTCACAGAGATCTGGAGATTCTTGGGGGGGGGGGGGGAGGGGAGATGAGCCCTAAGTGACCAGCTCTCTGAGATATGCAGGTGAATTTCTTAGTAGATGCTGCCCCAGTAAACCAGATGTGGCTACTGGGCAAGCGGAAGAAAGAGAATACATCTTGTCCTTGACATGCATAGTTGTTTTGACGGTGATACCCAAATTCTGAAAAGACAATTTAGTTTTTACAGGGAATTAATTAGGCAAGACAACTCACTTTCAAAGTAGCTCAACTTTTAGAACTTGGTTTGTACCAATCCTTGAACTACAAACAATTCAAACCACTGGGTCATGCTCAGTCAATAAGTTAAAAAACTATAAGGATCAAAAGGTCATAAGGGCAGCAGTGAAAACCAAATCCTATTTACCAAAGGAGTGGGATTAAGAAAATCATTTAGTGTATTCTGTACAGAATGGTTTACCGAGGAAGCATATTTTCATTATGGCTCTAGGATGGAAGCGCTTCAGAGTCCCCAGCCCACTCCCACAGATCAAAGCCCCGGTGGCAATGACAGTACCAGGAAACCTAGCCTCCTGCCCACCCCGCCCCCATAACCGTGCCGGGTGGCTGTGGTCCAGTCGCCCCTGCTTCCCAAGCTGCAGAGGAACCGGCTGTTGCTCACTCCAGTACATCCAACACGCGGCATTGTGGGCAGAGAGAGCCCTTGTGGTGGGTCACAGCCAGCCAGGCTGATAAGGGTACGGCATGTCTTCTACCCAACGCTCCGTGGCGCCGTTTGCTTCAAGGGAAGACCTTGGGACCTGGATAGGGCTCTCCCTCGCACCAGAAGTCATCAGCCTGCGGGGTTTCCAGGAGCCACACCTCTCGGGGCAGGTCACTGGCCTAGCCAGAGGCCTCCTTGGGCCTGACAGGTTCCAGCACCCGGTAATAGTGGCAGTCACGGCCATCGTCCGGGTCGTAGGGTGGGGCCAGGATGTCCAGAAAGGCAGCGGGTCCGTCCACCGCGTCGATCTGGTGCAGGTTGTCCCGGTGAGGGGTGAGGACGCAGGGGCCGCTGGCTTCGGTGTACTCAGCCCGAGAGCTCAAAACTCCGGGCCGCGCAGCTTCCCGCTCTCGAGCCTGCAGCGGCGCCTCGAACTGCTGCTCTGGCGGCAGGGCCCGTGGTCGTTGCCCGCTGCCCGCCTCCAACTTGTCCATGCAGCTAATGCGCACGGTGCCGTAGAGGACCTTGAGCATACCGTGCATGCCAGGGTGGTCGTGGAGCGGGATGGACGTGCCGCTCTTGAGCAGGAACACGCCAAGGCTGAAGCCGTCAGTCTCGTATATATGCATGTAGGTGACCGGCGGTAGGTTGGGCGACAGCGGTTGCAGCGTGGCCTTACGCGGGGCGATGTTGAAGTCCTCGGCGCGGACCTGGGTCAGCAGGCTCTCCAGCTTGCTCAGGTTTTCAGGGAAGCCAGGAGGCATCGGCGCCTCCGGGCCAGACGCCGAGCCAAGGTCGGAAGCGCTGCGGCCACCCCCGCTGTCCCGGAAGGTGAGGCACGCCTGGCGGGCGATCCATTGGATCAGGGAAGCCATGTTGTCTCGGGGCATGCTCGGCTGTTCTTCCGTGTGCCGGACCGGCTCCCTCCTTTCCTCCGACCTTTGCGGTCCTCGGCGGCCGCCACGGTGGCTAGCAGCCCTAGGCGAGGCGGGAGGCCCCGCAATGATCGGCCCTTCGGGCGCGCGACGCGCCGGCCGCCGCCAACCTCAGCAGTCACGCGCCCGCAACGGCCCAGCGCGCTCGCCTCCTATAAGAGTATTTCATCCAGGAAAAAAACACAGATTGAGATTTGGAATATCATATTTAAGCAGCTAGCAGAGACCGTGTTTCATTTGAAGCTCTGTTTTTATCCACTGGTATAGTGCAAATAATGTGAAACCTGAAAATTTACACTTTTTCTATCTACAAACCATTGAAAATAAGAGAAACAAACATGAAGAACAAATTGTGTTTATTGAAAGGGAGAATCCTCCCCAGTATCAAAAAAATTAAAAAAAAAAATTGTGCAGCTCTTTTCATATATGAGAATTTTTTTGCTTCAGAAACACTGATTGACCATGCTATTCCTGCAAGGCTCTGCTTAAATCTACATTAACTAGGAAAAAAAAAAAAAAAAAACAAGAGTAAAAAGGAAGAACTGATTGTGTGTGTGAAGTTTCAGGAATTAATCACAAACCATGTTTGATTTCTAACACTCTTTCTTTCTATTGCTATAGGGCAGAGTGAACCCTGAAAATTTAAACTCTTCATCTGTGAAAAATGTTGTACTTAGCAGCACAAAACTTTTGGTACCAAGTGGGTATAGTTAAAGGTTGAACCCTTGGATTTCTTCTGCTAGCTCCTAAAATGAGTTAGTATAAACAATTCATGCATGTTTCTGGTAAGAAACTTCAAGCAGAAACAAAAAGAGTGAGCCCAAAGAACTGATGGTGAATGTCAAGTCTCAAGCAGCTAACGGAAACAGTGTTTGAGATGCAGTTCTAAATTCATGTACTGTATAGTTCAAAAAAAATTGAAATCTGAAAATTCAAACTGTTTCTGTCTGAAAACCCTTGAATCTAGAACAACGTAATTTGGAGATCAAATTTTGTTTAGGGGAACATGAAAATTGCCGAGAATCAAATGTATCCAGTTAAAAAAATTTGCAGCTCTTTCTGTCTATTGTAATTATCTAATGATCTCCTAAAGTGTACATAAAAAAAGTTCCTGTGTTCATCTACTTAGATTTACATTGACAAGGGAAAAACAACAGAGTGAAGAGTTAGAACTGATTTTGTATGTGAGTTTAAATGTTCTAGGACAAACAGTGTTTAATTTTAGCTCTATTTCCACCCATCTCTATTGGCAAAATGAAGGGAAACATGAAAATTCAAACTGTTTTGGTCTGCAAATCATTAAATATATGAGAAACAAACTTGAATAACAATGTGAATTTAGAAGTGAGATGAGGGGCAAGAGATGTGGCTCATGAGGTAGCGCGCTCACCTGGCATGCATGCAGCCCGAGTTCAATCCTCAGCACCACATACAAACAAAGATATTGTGACTGCCGAAAACTAAATAAATATTAAAAAAATTCTCTCTCTCTCTCTCTCTCTCTCTCTCTTTAAAACTATAAAGAAAAGAGAATAGTCTTGCCAAGTATCAAAGCGATCCAATGAAAAGAGTTGGGCAATTATTTCAATGCATGTATATTTTCCTGCTACCTATTACACTACTGAAAGACAAGGTTTTCCTGTGAGATTCTGCTTAGAGCTACTTTGAAAAAAACGCAGAGTGACAACTTAGACCTGATTGACTCTGAGAAATTTTAAGTACCTAGAACAAACCATGCTTGATGAGTAGCTCTATCTCCTTCCAAATCTATATTGACAAAGTGAAATCTAAAAACTAAAACTCTTAGTGTGTGCAAACATTTGAACCATGGAATCCCAAAGTTGATTTACAAATTATATTTAGTGAAAAGTAAAACTCCGCTTAGTATAACAGTAATTCAATGAAAATATTTTGTTACATCTCAGTACCTTTAGATTCTCCTGCTAACACCTAAAGAGATGTAGTATAAGATATACATGCTTTCTTCTGCTTAGAAGTATATCCACCAGGAACAAAGCAAAGAGTGAGCAATAAGAACTGATTTTGTATGCTAAGATTCAGAAGCTAGCACAGACAGTATTTGATTTGCAGCTAAATTTTTGTTCACCGTTATAGTGCAAAATAAAGTGAAACCTGAATAATAAAACTCTTTCTATTTGCAAACCATTGAATCTAGGTGAACCAAACTTGAAGAACAAAAGGTGTATAGTGAAAGGGTGAATCCTCCTGAGTACCTCGAAAGCCAGATTAATATATATATATATATATATATATATATATATATATATATATATTTTTTTTTTTTTTCACCTCTTTCCATATATGAGAAGTTTTCTTCTCACTCCTAAAACTCTAATAGACAAAGCTATCCCTGCAAGCATCTGCTTAGAGATACTTTTACCAGGAAAAAATCAAGAGTGATGAGTGAGAACTGATTCTTGTATGACATTTCAAGAATTTAGCACAAACCGTGTTTGATTGGTAGCACTTTTTCCATCCATCACTATAGTGAAGAGTGAAACCTGAAAATTCAAACTCTTCCTCTGTGCAAACATGTGTACCTAGCAGTACAATTTTGTGTTACCAAGTGAGTATAGTTAAAAGGTGAACCCTGCAGAGTATCAATGAAATCCAATGAAAGACTGTTGCAACTCTTTCAGTGCATGGGTATTTTACTTCTAGCTCCTAAAACACTGATAGTATAAGCTGTTCCTGCCAGCCTCTGCTTAGAGATAATTTAACCAGGAAAAGAACAAGAGTGAGAAGTGAGAATAGACTGTGTGTGTGAAGTTTCAAGAATCTAGTACAAACTGTGTTTGTAGCACTCTATCCATGCATCACTATAGTGCAGAGTGAAGCGTGAAAATTCAAATTCTTCCTCTGTACAAACCATTGTACGTAGCAGCACAAAACTTGTGTTACCAAGTTGATATAGTTAAAGTGTGAACGCTGCTGAGTATCAAGGAAATTCAATGAAAAAAAATTGTTGCAGCTCTTTCACTACATTAGAATTTATTTCTGGATCCTAAAAGTCTGACAGTGAAAGATAGTCCTTCGTGCCTCTGTGTAGAGCTACTTTGATCACGAACAAACCACAGAGTTAACACTAAGAACTCATTGTGTGTGTGAAATTGCAAGCTTATAGATCTATTGTATTTGATTTTTAGCACTATTTCTACCCATCTCTGTAGTGCACAACAAAATAAAACCTAACAATTCAAACTATTTATTTGTGGAAAGAGTTTAACCTAGAAGTCCCAAACTGGAGGTACTAAGTGGGTTTAAGGAGTCAGTGAACCCTATAGAGAAACAAATTTATCCAATTAAAAAATCTTTTGCATCTCTTTCAGCATATTGGCATTCTTCTGCTAGCTTCTAAAACGAGTTAGTAAAATGATTTCTGAGAGCTTCTGCTAAGAATACTTCTAGCAGTAACAAAAAGAGTGAGCATTGAGAACTGATGGTAAAAGTCAAGTTTCAAGCAGCTACCAGAAACTGTGTTTGAGTGGCAGATCTATATACATCCACCTGTATAGTGCGAAACATATTGAAATCTGAAAATTCAAACAGTTCCTGTCAGAAAACCCTTGAACCTATGAAAGACAATTTGGAGAGAAAAGTGTGGTTAGGGGAAGATATAAAGTGCCAATGATCAAAGAATTTACATGAATACACTGTTGCAGAACTTTCCGTATATTGAAATTATCTGACCAGCTCCTAAAGCAGTGATTTTTTTTTCTGTGTACATCTGCTTAGAGCTACTTGGATGAAAAACAAAAAACAGATTGAACACTTAGAACTGATTGTGTGTGTGAAATTTCAAGTATCAAGCACAAACCGTGTTTGATTTGTAGCTCTATTTCCATCCATCTCAATACAGCAAAATGAACGGAAACCTGATTATTGAAACTCCTCTTGTCAGGTAAACCGTTGAATCTAGGAGAAATAAACTTGGAGAACAATGTGAGTTTAGTAAAGGGATGAGACATGCCGAGTATCAAAACAATTTAATAAAAAAAAAGTTGGCAGCTATTTAAATATATGTGATTGTTTTTGGTAGCTACTATGCACTGACACAGAAGGTTTAGCTATGAGATTCTGCTTAGAGCTACTTTGTCCAGGGACAAAATACACTGTGACCACTTAGACCTGATTGTGAGTGTAAAATTTCAAGTTTCAAGAACAAACCATGTTTGAATTGTAGCTATATTTCCATCCATTTCTTTAGCACAAAACAAAGTAAAACCTAACAATTCAAACCATTCCTGCATACAAACAATTGAATTGAGTCATCTCAAACTGAGAGAACAAAGTGGGTTTAGAGAATTGGTGAAGCCTGCCATGTATGAAAAGAAGTCCAATGAAAAGAAATAATGCAGTTCTTTCACTACATACAAATTCTCCTGCTATCTCCTAAAGTGAGTTATAAAAAATGATTCCTGCATGCTTCTGCATAGAAGTGTGTCCATCAAGAACAAACAACATAGAGAGCACTGAGAACTGATTGTGTCTGATATGTTTAAAGCAGCTAGCACAAATCGGGTTTTATTTTCATCTTTATTATGCAACTTTTTAGTGCAAAACCTTGCAAATCCTGAAAATTCAAACTGTTCCTGTCTGAAAACCATTGAAACTAGGAGAACCAAACTTGCAGAAAAAAACTTGTGTTAAAGGAAAGTATGAATCAGCTGAGTATGAAAGAAATGAAATAAAAAATGTGTTGAACTCAGCACCACATACAAACAAAGATGTTGTGTCCGCAGAAAACTAAAACAACATAAATAAATATTTTTAAAAAAGAATTTTGTGCTGGTGATGTGGCTCAAGCAGTACCGTGCTTGCCTGGCATGCGTGCAGGGCAGGTTCGATCCTCAGCACCACATACAAAAAAAGATGTTGTGTCTGCTGAAAACTATAAAATAAACATTAAAAATTCTCTCTCTCTCTCTCTCAAAAAATGTGTTGAAGTTCTCTCAAAACATTGAATTTTCTGGCTAGCTCCTAAAGCACTGATAGAGAAAACTGTTCCTGCCTTCCTCTGCTGAGAGCTTCTTTGACCAGAACAACCACAGAGTAAACAAATAGAACTGTTTGTGTAGGTAAAATTTAAGCATCTAGCCCAAACAGTGCTTGATTTCTAGGTCTATTTCCTTCAAACTGTATAGTGAAAAACAAATTGAAACCTAAAAATTAAAACTGTTCCTCTGTTCAAACCTTTGAAACTAGAAATCCCAAACATGGTGAAAAATATATTTAGTGAAAGGGTCAACTCTGCTGAGTATCAAAAAATTTCAATGAAACTATTGTGGTAAATCTCAGTATGTTGGAATTCTCCTTCTAAATCCAACAAGGCAGAATAAGCTGTTCCTGCTTGCTTCTTCTTAGAAGTACTTCTACCAGTAACAAATCACAGAGTGAGTGATGAGAACTGTTTTTGTATACCAAGTTTAAGAAGTTAGACTGACAGTGTTTAATTTGAAACTTTATTTTTATCCACCAATACTGTGCAAAATAAAGTGAAACCTGAAAATCCAAACTGTTGCTATCTGCGAACCATTTAAAATAGTAAATTCAAACTTGAAAAACAAAATGTGTTTATTGAAAGGGTGTATCCACCAGAGTAGAAAGAAATCCAATGAAAACATTTCTGCAGCACTTTCAGTATATGGGAAAATTTTTCCCACTTCTAAAACACTGATAGACAAAGCTGTTCCTGCAAGCTCTACATAGAGCTACATTAACCACAAAAAAAAAAGAGTAGACAGTGAGAACTGATTGTGTGTGTGAAGTTTTAAGGATCTAGTAAAGACCATGTTTGATTTGTAGACCTATTTCAGTCCATCACTATAGTGCCAACAGAGTATAACCTGATAATTCAAACTGTTCCTTTGTGCAAACCTTTTTACCTAGGGGTGCAAACTTGTGGTGCCAAGTGTGTATACTTAAAGCGTAAACCCTGTTGAGTATCAAAGAACATCTAATGAAAAAATTGTTGCAGCCCTTTCACTACATGGAGATTTTTCTTTTAGCTCCCATAACACTGATAGAGGAAGCTGTTCATTCATGCCTGTGCTTAAAGGTAATTTTATCAGGAAGAAACCACAGAGTGAACACTTAGAATTCATTGTTTGTGTGAAATTACAAGCTTCTGGAAAAATCATGTTTGATTTGTAGCTCCATTTCTACCCAACTCTATAGTGGACTACAATGTAAAACCTAAAATTTCAAACTCTTCCTGTGTTCAAACAGTTTAACCTAGGAGTCCCAAATTGAAGGTACTAAGTGGATTTAAAGAGTTGGTGAATCCTACCTAGAATCATTAAAAAAACGTAATAAAAGAATGTTGTAGCTATTTCAGTACATTGGAATTCTTCTGATAGCTACTAAAACGAATTAGTAAAAATGATTCTTGCTGCTTATGCTAATAATACTTTCAAGCAGAAACCAACAGAGTGAGCACAGAGAACTGATGGTGAATGTCAAGTTTTAAACAAGTAGAAGAAACCGTGGTTTACATGCAGATCTATATTTGTCCACATGTATAGTGCAAAACAAATTAAAATGGTAATAAAAATCCGAATATTGTGTTTTTCGAGATGGCAGAACAGAGAAGGTCGCTTTCCATGGTGCTCCATGGTGTGAAACACAGAAATCAGAGAGGGAGCTACTTAGCAATGTGGGTGAAAAAAAATGGAGGGGTCTTTACTGGGATTTAATACCAGACATTCAAAGCAGACTGGGGACTCGGGAGGTTGGATATAATAAAATAAGAAGAGATCCCCAGTGTCACCGCCACTGCCACCTCCAGAGGCACCAGCCACAGCAGTCTCTTCATGAGCAAAGTGGAGGAATAAGGGAATTCAATGAACCCACATTTTTAGGAGACTTGAGACATGTCTGGGTAGGAAGTGATAAGAGATCAAAGACTCTGCCAGACTAAAATGAAAGGCATGCTGCACAATAGTCTCAATTGCTGGGCCCTGGAAGTGCACTGATTTAAAATCTCCAGACCAGTTGGCATTCAGCAAAAGGTCTGGAGTGATCTAAGCCTAAACTCTGCCTCCAGGAATTCCGCCTACTGATATTTCACTCACTCCAGCAATTCTGAGGGATCCCTCATGCTCCAGATGACCCCCACCTAACACTGCTGAGAGGAGAAGCTGAGAATCTTTTGAAATTCAATAGGAATAATTCTTTAACGTTTTATTGAGATTCTTTTCTCTCTCACACACTCTTTTTTTTCTTTCTTTGTTTAATTGTGACCTTAATGGTTCATGGACATTTATACATACACATATTTTTTTTCTCATTTCTAGCATTTTTGAAGCCAGTTATTTTTCATAGGTCAGTTTTTTGAGGACTGGAATGTTTGATTAGTACATTTCAGTTTTGTTTTGTATTCTTTTACTTCTTTTAGATTTTACTTTATAGATTTTTTCTCACTTATGTGTTTCCCTTTATTCTCTCTCTTTTCTTCTGCTAAAAGCCAATCTCTATTGTTCTTTCACTCTTCCTTTCATTTTTTTACTTCTAGTTTCTTTCTTCCTCCTTCATAATCATCACATCCCACAACACTTCTGTTCTCCCTATGTTCATCATTTGAAATTGTAAACCTTTTTGCAAACTTAACTGTTTTTACTGTGGGCAATAACTGATCTATTTATTGTGACAATTAACATTGTAGATATCATAGCAGGAACTACTTGGATTAATTATGTATATTATTTGCATTACTTGTTGCTATTATTTGACTTTCCCTAGATGGTGAGGTGCCGCAGCCCGGCTGGCTGGGCAAAATAACCAGGGGGTGACGAACAACTTGTGTACATTGATACAGCAGGAGTGGGGGCCATTTATTATAGGACAACAGAGGTATTTATACATTCCACACAGCTTATCTTAATTAACATAAACTAGATACAGCAGTCAACCAATAAGGACTCTCCACACTTAATGGCTCACTGGCGCCACCTCACAAACCACTCCCTTTGGCAAAATGTCAGGTGCCATCTTGACTTGTTTACAGACCCTAACATTAGACCCTAACCGTGAGGTATTGGAAACATTCATGAACAATAAAAGTCCACAGGGTAGAAACTCTACTGCCTCAGACCCATCCATACTGTTAGATGGGTAGACACACAAACAAAATGAAAAAGCAAGGAAACAAATTTCCCCAAACAAACCAAGGTATTTCAGTAACAGAATTCATTGATACCACAGTGGAAGAAATGTCAGAGAAGGAGTTTAGAATGTTCATAGTTAAACTGATCTGCAAGGTAAAGGATGATATAAGGAGTGAAATCAGAGATAAAATTCAGGAAGCAAAAGGTCACTTCAATAAAGAGAGAGATTCTGGAAGAAAAAAAAAGTAAAACTCATTGAAATGAAGGAATCAATAAAACAAATTAAAAACTAAATGGAAAGCATCACCAACAGACTAGACCACTTGGAAGACAGAGTTGCAGGCAATGAAGACAAAATATATAATCTTGAAAATAAAATTAACCATGGAGAAAAGATGTGGAGATCATGAACAGAACTTCCAAGAAATGGAGAATATCATGAAAAGACCAAATGTAAGATTTATCAGGATAGATGAAGGCTCAGAGACACAAACCAAAGGAATGCAAACTCTTTTCAATGATTTGAAATACTAGAAAAATTCCCAAACCTTAAGAATAAAATGGAAAATCAAATACAGGAAGCTTATATGACCCCAAATATACAAAATTACAACACACTGATACCAAAGCACATTATTATGAAAATGCCTAACATACAGAATAAAGATGGAATTTTAAAGACTGCCAGAGAAAAATATCAGATCATGATTAGAAGGAAATCAATCCAGATCTCAGCTGATTTCCTCAACCCAAATACTCAAAGCTAGGAGGTCTTAGAATACTATATACCACACTCTAAAAGAAAATGCACACCAGCCAAGAATACTATACCCAGCAAAATTAAGCTTCAGAATTGATGATGAAATAAAAATATTCCATTTATAAACAAAAGTAAAAAAGAATTCACAACCAGAAAGCCTGCAATACTAAACATTCAATAAAATATTTCATGAAGAAATGAAAAATAAAACAGAAAACCAGCAAAAGGAAGAACTACATTAAAGAATAGTCAATCAAAAGATAAACTAATTCAAATTAAAAACCAGATATAAATAAACATGAAAAGAATCAAAATAATTTTTCAATAATAACATTGTATGTAAATTGCCTAAACTCATCAATAAAAAAACACAGACTCAAATATAGGATTAAAAAGCAAGACCCAACAATATGCTGTCTCCAAGAGACTCACCTCATAGGTAAAGATATCCATAGACTAAAGAAAAAAGGCTGGGGAAAATGTCATTCACATGGACCTATAAACACGCAGGGGTTTCCATCCTCTTACCAAATAAAATGAACTTTAAGCCAAAGTAAATCAGAAGGGACAAAGAAGGCCATTTAATACTTCTAAAGGGAGTTGTACATCAACAAGACATAACAATTATAAAATACTTATGCCCCAAATAATGTAATGTCTTTGTACATCAAACAAATCCTTCTCAATTTTAAGAATCAAATAGACTGCAACTGTATAATCCTAGGTGACTTTAACATGCCTCTATCATTGCTGGATAGATACTCCAAACAAAAACAAAATGAACAAGCTATGAAACTAAGAAAATATAATTAACAATTTAGACTTAACAGATATATATATATATATATATATATATATATATATATATATATATATATATAATATTTCATCCATCAATGACTGAATATACTTTCTTCTCAGCAGCATATGGATTCTTCTTTAAAACTGACCATATCATAAGCCACAAAGAAACTCTTAACAAATACAATAAATAAAATAGAGATAATACCTTGCATTCTATCAGATCATAATGGAATTAAGTTATAAATCAATGATAAAATAAAAAATGGGAGCTGTTATAATATCTGGATATTAAATAATAGGCTATTGAATAATCAATGAATAACAGAACAAATCAGGATGAAATATAGAAAAAAAACACTTAGAGGTAAATGAGATTAGTGATGCAACATTTCAAAATCTCTGGGGCACTCCAAAGGCAGTTTTAAGAGAATAGTTCTTGCATTGAGTTCACTCATTAAAGGAATAGAAAGTCATCAAATAAATAACCTAACATTACATCTTAAATCCCTAAAAAAAGAAGAGTAATACAACACCAAAAGCAGTAGAACACAGGAAATAATTAAGGTCAGAGCTGAAGTCAATGAAATTGAAACAAACAATTCAAAAAATTGACAAAACAGCAAGTTGGTTCTGCTAGATGCAATGGCACATGCCTGTAATTCCAGCGGTTTGGAAAGCTGAGGTAGGAGGACCACGAGTTCAAAGCCAGCCTCAGCAATGGAGAGGCACCAAGCAACTCAGTAAGACCCTGTCTCTAAAAATAAAAATACAAAATAGGACTGGAGATGTGGCTCAGTGGTTGAGTTCCTCTGACTTCAAGCCCCAATAACCCATGCCCCCTCCAAAAGTTGGTTCTTTGCAAAAATAAACAAAATTGATAAACCCTTAGCCAAGCTAACATAGAAAAAATTCAAATTACTAAAATGTATGATGAGAAAGGGAATATCACCATAGATACTACTAAACTACAGACAATAATCAAATTATTTTGAAAATTTATACTCCCATAAAATAAAAATCTTAAAGACACTAACAGATTTCTAGATACATGTAGCCTACACAAATTGAATCAGGAGGAAATAGAAAATTTAAATAAATTTCAAGCAATGAAATTGAAGATACTGTCAAAAGTCTGCCAACAAGGAAAAATCCAGGACCAGATGGATTCTCAACTGAGTTCTACCAGACTTTCAAAGAAGATCAAACACCAATTTTTTTAAATTATTTTATGAAATGAAAAAGGAGGGAACCCTTTCAAACTCATTCTATGAAGCTAGAAATACCTGATACCAAATCCACACAAAGGCACATCAAGGAAAAAAAAAAAAAAACTTCAGACCAGTATTTCTCATGAACATAGGTGCAAAAATTCTTAATAAAATCCTGGAAAATCACATTCAAAAACATATTAAAATGATAGTGTACCATGATCAAGTGGAGTTCATCCCAGGGATGCAAGGTTTGTTCAACATTTGGAAATCAATAAATGTAATTCAGCAGATAAATAGACTTAAAAGACAATAATTACATGATTATCCCAATAGATGCAGAAAAGACATTAGACAAAATATAGCATCCATTCATGTTCAAAACACTAGAAAAACTAGGAATAGTGGGAGCATACCTAAATATAGTAAAAGTTATATATATTAAACCAAAGACCAACATCATTTTAAATGGAGAAGAGTTGAAAGCATCACCTCTAAAAACTGGCACAAAACAAGGATGCACTCTTTCCCCACTTCTATTCAACACAGTCCTTTAAGCAGTAGCCAGAACAATTAGGCAAAAGAAAGAAATCAAAGAGATATGAATATGAAAAGAAGAACTCAAACTATCCCTATTTTCAGACAATAAGATTCTATGTGTAGAACTAAAACACTTCACCAGAAAACTTTCAGAATTCATATATGAATTCAGCAAGGTAGAAGAATATAAAATGAATGCCCATAAATCAATTGTGTTCCTATACACCAATGATAAATCAGCTGAAAGAGAAAATTAGGAAAAATATCTCATTCACAATAGCATCAAAAAAATAAATTACTTGGGAATCAATCTAACAAAAGAGGTGAAAGACGTCTATAAGGAAAACTACAGAACACTAAAGAAAGAAATTAAAGGCCTGAAAAGATGGAAAGATCTCCTGTGTTCTAGGATAGGCAGAATTAATATTGTCAAAATGGCCTTACTACCAAAAAATGCTATATAGACTTAATGCAATTCTTATTAAAATTCCAATGAAATTCTTCATTTAAATCAGAAATGCAATCATGAAATTAATTTGGAAAAGTAAGAGGCTCAGAATAGCCAAAACAATCAAAAGCAAGAAAAGTGAATGGAAGGTATCACAATACCAGACCTTAAATTATACTACAGAGTTATAATTTAAAAAAAAAATAATATTGGCACCAAAACAGGCATGAATACCAATGGAAAAGAATATAAGACACAGATACACATAAATATAGTTATGTCATACTAGACAAAGGCGCCATTGGAGAAAAGATAGCCTATTCAACAAATGGTGCTGGGAAACATGGAAATCCCTATGGTAGCAGAATAAAATTGAAACCCTATCTCTCACTCTGTACAAAACTCAAGTCAAAGTAGATCAAGGACCTAGGCATTAAACCAGAGACCCTGTACCTACTAGAAGAAAAACAGGAGCAACTCTCCATCATGTTGGTTTAGGAACTGACTTTCTCAACAAGCCTCCTAAAGAACAAGAGGTAAAATCAGATGTTAATAAATGGGATGGTATCAAACTGAAAGCAAAGAAAACAATCAATAGTGTGAAGAGAGAGCCTACAGAATGTAGAAAATCTCTGCCACCTGCATCTTAGAGCATAATTCTCCAGGATATATAAAGAACTAAACAAATTTCAACATCAAAATAGCAAATAACCTTATCAATAAATGGGCTAAGGAACTGAACCAATACTTCACAGAAGCAGAAATATGAATGGTCAACAAATATATGAAAAAATGTCCAACATTCCTAGCAATTGGAGAAATGCAAATTAAAACTACACTGAGAGTGCATCTCATTCCAGTCTGAATGGCAATTATCAGGACTACAAGTAACAATAAATGGTGGTGAGGATGTAGGGGAAAGGCACACTCATACATTTCTGGTGAGACTGAAAATTGGTGCAACCACTCTGGAAAGCAGAATGGAGATTTCTCAGAAAAATTGGAATGGAACCACCATTTGACCCAATTATCCCACTCCTCACTATACCCCCCAAATTTAAAATGCAAATACTACAGTGATGCAGCCAATCAATGTTTATAGCAGCTCAATTCACAATAGCTAAGCAATGGAACCAACCTAAGTGCCCTACAAAAAAATGAATGGATAAAGAAAATGTGATATATATACACAACAAAATATTATTTGGACATAAAGAAGAATGAAATTATGATTTGCCAGTAAGTGGATGGAACTGGGGACTATCATGCTAAGTGAAATAAGCCAATCCACAAAAACCAAAGGCTGAATGTTCTCTCTGATATGTAGATGCTAACATACCATATGGGCAGGGGGGAGAATAGAAGTTGATTGGATTAAACAAAGGGGAATGAAGGGAAGTGAAGGGGGATGGGAATACAAAAGACAGTAGAATGAATAACTTTCCTATGTTCATATATGAACACACAACCAGTGAAACTTTTTCCACATCATATTCAACCACAAGAGTTGAATACTAATTAAAATAAGTTATACTCCATGTATGTAAAATATGTCAAAATACACTCTCCTGCCATATATATCTCTAAAAATAATTTTTAAAACTACACCCAAAATTACAGTGGCTTACAATGGTGCAGGAATTTGGGGGCTTTGGTTGTTGTTTAGCATATAAAAATTGTCCAAGTTATAAAATAAAAATTAGAATACTGATTACTTTCTAAGAGAACACCACAGAAAGAACAAGAGGGGTTTGAGGGATGCTAGTAATGTTCTGTTTCAATGTGGATATAGTGATTATAAAAATGTTTCTTTTGTGTAAGTCATTGAGCTATATACTTAGAATTTATATTTAAATAAAAGTTGGTTACTACTTCAATAATTTTTAAAAAAATATCCAATGCAATATAGCAACTCAGACTTTGTAGGTGCCATTTTTATACTCTTTTGTTAATTGATCTATTTGTTTTAGTATGTAACAATTGGAAAATGCTTTGTGTATGCTAATAAAAGTAGAACTTTTGGTGCTAAAAATACAGTACTGGATATTGTACTGGATATTTTCAGTTAACAAGAATGGCAATAAACACAATTTTAAGATATATTTTATCAAGTTAATATTTTTTAAAAAATATTATTTTAGTTCCAAATGAATGCAATCTTCTATGGTCTAGACATTAGTCTATTTCTTCCTTTTTCTTTACATGAGAAATATGTATATAATTTGTTAAAATGAAAAATGATCATACCTAACACATTAAGCAACTCTGTGAGACCCTGTCTCTAAATAGAATACAAAATAGGTTTGGAGGTGTGGTTCAGTGGTCGAGTACCCTGAGTTCAATCCCCAATACCAAAACAAAAACAAAAATAAAAACACATAAAAATAGGGCTGGATGAAGGTTGAATGTTTTAGCTGATATATGGAAGCATTTGTAACATTTTTACATTTAGAATCTACTTTTGAAAATTATTAATTTCAAAAACCCAACATATATCTACTTTTATAAAAATAAATTAATGTTATAAGTAAAAGTATTAACTTTTTGTTTTGTGCCAGGAATTGAACCCAGGGTAACTTATCCATTAAGTCACATCCACATCCACCCCCATTTTGGTGGGTTCTTTTTAGTTATATATGACAATAGAATTCATTTTGATATAATTCTTTATGAACATTCATGATGGTGGGATTCACTATGTTGTATTCATAGGAAAATTATTTAAGATTCATTCCATTCTTTTTTCTTTTCCAATCCCCCTCCATTACCTTCATTCCCCTTTGTGTAATCTAATAAATGTCTATTTACTGTGGGCTTGCTTCCATATATCAGCTAAAACATTCAACCTTCATCTAGCCCTATTTTTATGTGTTTTTATTTTTGTTTTGGTATTGGGGATTGAAATCGGGGCACTCGACCACTGAACCACACCCCCAAACCTATTTTGTATTCTATGTAGAGACAGGGTCTCACTGAGTTGCTTAGTACCTCCATGTTGCTGAGGCTGACTTTGAACTCGCAATCTTCCCATCTCAGTCTCCTGAGATGAAGGGATTACAGGCGTGCACCACCATGCCTGGCTAAAAGTATTTATAAAGTAAATACTAACATATTCAAACCAAAATATTATAGAGTAGAAACTAAATCCCCCCTTATCCTTACATGTTAAGAGCCTTTTTGTATCCTTCCACAAACTGTGTATGCCAGTGTGAGTTTTTGTGTTTTATGGAATTTGAAGTCATACTCTTTTTCCACAGCTTTTTTTCATCAATATAATTTTAGCATATTTACAAATCAGCATATAAAATTTGTGTCTTTTTAAAAATGTGAATAATATCTACAGTGTTCCTTTTAATGGTAGCATAATCTTCCAAGATAAGAAAATTTCATAATTTACTTAGTATTTTTCCTACTAATAGGTATTTAGATTGTTTCCAGCTATTTTTTATTACAAAAATGTTATAATAAACATTCCTGGGTGTGTCATATGTGTATCTTTATATATTTGAGAGTATATGTTTTAGGAAATGTTGTGCCAAGGATATACTTTTTAATATTTCAAACAACTCAAGCCATACTTTATTTCTATGAATGGTCGTTGAGAATTGGATATATAGAAAGAAAAATAATGTCATTTGGAATTAAAGTAAGGCACCAAAATGGGAACCAACGGGTCTTTTAAAGCAGGCAGAATATATTCAATGATGATAGTGTCAGACTTCAGTGGAATGAATGCAGATGGGAAATAATTTACCCCTGCCTCAAGCTTCTGGCCAGAGAACCCATTTTCCCTTTAAGTAGTTATTTAAACTGTTACCATGCTAAATGAAGTAAGCTAGTCCCCCAAAAAATCAAAGGTTGAATGTTTTCTCTGATAGGTGGAAGCTAACCCCCAATAAAAGGAGGCGGGAAAGGGGAACAAGAGAAGCAAAGTAGATTAGACAATGGGGAATGGAAGGAAGGGGGCATAGGAAAAGGAAAGACAATGGAGTGAATCTGACATAGTTTTCCCATGTACATATGAAAACAACCCAGTGCATCCCTCCACCAAATACTTCCATAAGAATGGGACTGTAAGTAGAATAAGATATACTCCATACTTATATGATTATATCAAAATGGATTCAGGTGTTATGTCGAAGAACCAATACATTTAAAAAATGTTTTGTCAAATATTGAATGGAAAGACGATTTAAAACTACAGACAGTATTTACTAATAAAATTATAACATATAATTGAATCATCAATTTATACTTCTAAAAGTCAAGGAAAATATTTCTGCTTGATTCTTTCAAACTAGAAAATTTCATCTCAGGATTAGACCACATTTACTCTGAAAAGCCATCATCTCTGAGTTACACTGTTCTAAGAACTGAGTGTTTCTTCTAATGGAGGATTCGTGGATCATTTAAGTCTACACCTACTGCTGATAGTGGTTTTTAGTCTAACACCAGGACATGAAGACATCAAAACCTCTCAGAAATGAACCAGTGGACATTATATGTATCAATATACTGTAAAGGTAGGTTGACTATAAATAGGAACAAATAAAATTTCTTTATAGTCAACAAATTAGTATTCTGGATCCTAGTTACTTACCAATTTCAGGCATCAGAATAAAACTTTTCCCTGCATATACAAGATGGTTAATAGTAAGAAAACATGAAATATAGTAGAAATCTAAATAGCCAAATGACTTTTAGCCTTTGTGGATAAAAATAGCTTATGTTTGAGTGCTTATTATAGTCTTGGTGAAATTATAATTAATTATATTAATTCATTTACTTGTCATAAGAACACTATAAGCACCATTCTACAGGTTAGGGCTAGAAAGTATGGAAAGGCCGGGCCTGGTGAATCACTGGCAAACATCTCGGGTAGTATTCACACCCAGGTAATCTCAAACCATTTAGTCCCTCTCTACCATTTTGCTAGAATGTGGCTTTGTTAGCTGCTAGGCAGGAAATTTTAGTGTCAAATACCTAGGCTTCTGGGGGCAGAAGTTGCTGCCCTCCATGATGGCTGCTTCTATCGTCTTCAAGTTGTTTTAATCATTTTAAACCAGAGAAAGCTAACTAGCCCATCTTCTAGGTGGCCTACAGTAAACTTTTTTCTTTATAATCTCATAGCACTAAATTCTCTCCCCTGAAGGCTTTTCTGTCTGCCATTTTTAAACATGCCATGTATGAAGTAGCAAAAACCTTGAACTGTACACATGCTGGTGTACACATGAGGTGTACACACCTCTGCACGGGATGATAAGTCTCTCCAGTGTGAATATGCTGAAGTCTCCACAATAAAATCCATTGCCTCTTTTCTCCTAGGAGGAACAGTGCTTGGGAATGCCCCAGTGGTCTCCCTACTTGCTACAATATAAACCTTTCTTTACTCTTATCTCCTGGTTGTGCTTATTGACTTCGCACTCACCAAGAGATGAACCCATTGGATTTGGCTAAGGTTTTGTTTGGTTGTAAATTTCTGGAACTTTTGGGTTCCACATATTTTCCTCCTTTTCTCACTTCAGAAAACAGTATTCAATTAGTCATAAGTTCCTCCCACCTCTCTGAGAGGAGGACTTGAGCAAAGGTAGATGATTCTACATATGTGTCAGTGAAAACTGTGTCAATCTTGCCTTTTTGCATGAGTTTTCATTTTTTGCTGAAAGCCAGATAACTATATCTGGTAACAGGAACTAAGGTAATCAGATTTTTTCTGTGAGGTACTATGTTCATGTGGAGGAACTGGACTATGTTTGATGTTGCTGTTGCTCTACCAGGACACGTAGTGGTTTCCTCTAGGTTTGGGTTTTTGGCTTTTGATGTTTTTCCCACACCCCTATTGTCATTGAGCTTCCTTAAGAATCCCTTCTTAAATAAAGTCTGTCCTGCATCTCTCTAAATTGTAATCCTCTATTGTTTTACTGAAGCTCTGTTGATGTGGTGGTAAGGTACTGGGGAGTCTCTAGACTGTGACCATCAGAATTTCTTAGCATTCTCTCCCTTTCCCTTGAGGTGAGAAAGCTAGAGGAGACTCAAGCTGTCTAATTGCCTTCCCTGAGAGAGATAAGGCTTTATTAAAGTAGTAAAAGTTTCTTTGAGAGTAGGCCTTCATTGAGAAAGAACACTTGAAATCTATTTTAAAATAGTTATGGGTGTGTCCAAAATGCTTACTTGCCCCTTCCTCCTGCCTGAAGCAACAGGGAATTTTCATTTGACCTTTACAGTGAGATCCTGGTGAGGTACCAGGAGTTGAAACTCAGGAAGGTTTGAGGAAGCCCAAACTTAAGACTAGGTCCCCCAGGAGTTTTTAACTTTCAAGCCAGTCCATACTCAGCCTCTAGCAATTTGTCAATTACCTTTTTGGTGTTCCTAGTGTAGATGTTCCTGGACTTACAACAGGGATACATTCTGATAAGCCCATCATAAACTGAAATGGTGTATGTAAAGTAAGAATTTAATGTATTTAACAACACAGTAGCTTATCCTATGTGCCCAGAACACTTAAACTAGCTATAATTGGGCACTATGAGGGGCTGGGGTTGTGACTCAGTGGTAGAGCGCTTGCCTAGTATGTATGAGGCACTGGGTTTGATTCTTAGCACTGCATATAAACAAATAAATAAAATAAAGGTTCATTGACAACTAAATATATATATTATATGTATATTACATATATATATAATATATATTATAATATATATTATATGAATAAAACTATTATATGTATATTGTATTATTTATATATATATGTGTATATATATATATATATATATGGAAACATTTGAAAAAAATTGGGCACTATGAGAGAGTTCATGTTCATATTACTAATCTTGTAAAACATCAAAATTCAAAATGAATTGAAGACCTTGATGTAAGAATTGAAACTCTAAATCTACTGAAAGAAAACATAATGAAAACACTTCAAGGTAAGGTGCAGGCAATGATTTTCTGGACAGGATCCAAAACCACAGGAAATAAAACCAAAAATTAACAAATTGGATTAAAATTTTTTAAAAAGCTTTGCAAAGCAAAGAAAACATTCAAAAGAGGGAAGAAATAACCTACAGAATAGGAAAAAATCTTTTCCAGCTATTTCTCTGACAGAGGGTTAATATCCAGAATATATAAAGACTTAAAAAACTAAAATCAATTCAATTAAAAAACTGCAAATGATCTGAGTAGACACTTTTCAAAGGAAGAAATATAAATAGCCAACCAATGTATGAAAAAAATGTTTAATATATTTAGTCATAAGGGAAAACAAATTAAGACTATATTGAGATACTATCTTAGCCTAGTTAGAATAGCTGTCCTCAAACAAACAAATGAACAAAAAATAACATGCTGGTAAGGTTGTGGAGATAAGGGAACTCTTATGCACTGTTGATGGGAGTTTAAATTAGTAGAGCCACTATGGTGAACAATATGGAGATTCCTGAAAAAACTAAAAAATAGAATAACTCTGTAGTCTGGCTGTCTCACTTCTGACAGTATATCCAAAGGAAATGAAACCCTCATACAAAAGAGATACCTGCATGTTCATGTTCATTGTGGCACTAATCACAATAGCTAAGATATAGAATCAGCCTAACTTCACAGATGGCTCCTCTTGCTGTGTCCTATTGGATAAGGGCACTAATTCCATTCACTACTTAAAAAAACCTCACCTCTTAATACCACCACAATGGGATTAGGTTGCAACAAGAATATTGGACAAATTAAGATCATAGGTAGTATCTTCAAACTTGTTTTTTTTTTTTTTTACAAATGTGAAGTCCTGTCATTTTGCTAATAATACATAGAGAGGAAATCTTGCCATCTAAATGATGGTTTTTAATTTTGGCTGCATGTTTGGAAATTTTTAAATTTTTTTTTATTTGTTTATTTAAATGTTGATGCCTAGCACTGCTTTCTCCTGCCCCATTCTGCGAGTGTGTGCGTGTACACACACACATACACACACACACTCAGCTTCTCACGTGTAATCAGAGTTAAGAACCATGCCTCAGAACAAGAGTTCTCAACCTTCAGCATGCATCTCAGAACCATCCAGAAGACTTGTTAAAATTCAGATTGCTAAGCTCCAACCCCAGGATTTCTAACTCACTGGAGCCCAGGCAGAGTCTAAGTATTTGCATTTCTGACAAGTTACCAGATGAGGCTGATGTTCCTGACATTTGACCACACATTTTGTACCACTACTATGGGAGATCAAAACAAGTGATCACAGGATTTGATATTCATGGTCTGCTAATTTTCTTAGGAAAATGAGACAACATAGTTTCCCATTTTTCCTGCTACCTCCCTGGTTGACTAGTTTAGAATACTTAGTCTTGGGCCCTTTGTTGCTTTCTCTTTTTTGAGGGAGGAGGGGTGTACTGGGGATTGAACTCAGGGGCACGCAACCACTGAGCCACATCCCCAGTCCTATTTTGTATTTTATTTGGAGATGAGGTCTCACAGAGTTGCTTAGTGCCTCACAATTGCTGAAGCTGGCTTTGAATTCAGGATCCTCCTGCCTCAGCCTCCTGAGCCACTGGGCTAACAGGTGTGCCCCACCGCATCTAACTCCTGCTTTTACTTTCAGGATATTAAATTTTTCTCTTTCAGGGCTCTATCTGTGCTTCTCTTTGCACACTACCTAACTTTTCCTTTGGGTGATCATATATATTCACATAGTGTAGATTCCATCTAAATGCCGATCACTCACAACTCTATTACTCCAGCTGTATTTCTCTTTTAAACTATGTATTCAGCTCCACTATAATGTTCCCCAAGAACTTACATTCAGCTTGTCTAAAAATGGAATGTGTTTCTGCTCCAATGTTCCCTTTCTTTGTGAATAACACCAAGATGTACCCTATTTTTCAAACCAGAAATCTGCATGTCAACCTTGATTTCTCTTCCTTCCCCCTCACTCCAACTGAACCCCAAGGCCTACCAGTGCTATCCTAAATATCTCTCAAATCCATTTCATTCCATCTATGCCCATGCCACTGTCTACTTCATACCATTTCTGAAGCATGCTCCAAAGAGATGATCTAATTTTGTAAATATAAAACTGGAACCCTGTCATGGGTGAGTAGCAATACAAACTCATTCAATTATTCTCAGATGATCCATGAACCAGCACCTTCCAGGATGATAATGTGAGAGAGGTTCCTAACTTGACCTATTATGTCCTCTCCTGGGGGAGCTGACTATTCTGGGGAAGGGGTGGGGCAGGCCCAACAGAGGTTCCTTTATGTGAATGACTGAGGAAGCTCCTGGGAAAGAATTCATTTGAAGAAAAGAGACACAGAAAAGGACAGAGTCAGGTAGGGGAAACCGCCCCAGTAACTAAAACTTTAATTATTGAGAGAAGGGAAATACTAAATATAGCAGATGATTGTTACTCTCAACCTCATAGCTCTATGAACTTAGGTTCTACATAGTTGTTGAATCTACAGGTAAATTAACTAGAACCATGCACCAGTTATTAAACACCAGACCTACCCTCCTATTGTGCTTTGTGACAGTAGGCTTTGTGGTGGGGCGAGAATGACATACAAAGCTTGGAAGACTGCAAGACTGTATAACAAAATACCATATACTGGGTGGCTTACAAAAACCAGAAATTTATACATTTCTTACAGTTCTGGCAGCTGGGAAGTCCACAATTGAGGTGCCTGCCAATTCAGTATCTGGCGAGGGCCCACCTTCTGGTTCCTGGCACCTTCTCATTGTGTCCTTACATAGTGGGAGGGAAAAGAAAACTCTCTATGATATCTTTGATAGCAACACTAATCCCATTCATGAGGGCTCTGTCCTCATGATCTAATCACTGTCTAGTAGCCCACCGCTTCCTAATATCATCACATCAGGGATTAGGTTTCAATGCATAAATTTGGGCAGACCCAAATATTCAGACTATGGCAGAAATCCCTTATGTTAGATTCTCTTTATTCGAACAACTGTAACAGTTAGTTTCTTAACCAAACTCCAATTGATACAAACCATTTCACTAAAATCACAATAAAACATCATGACCCAGAAAGTACTTCTTTCGCTCCTGTCTATGATATTGCAGAACATGATAGGAAAAGAGGCCTTCTGTATCTCTTCTCATGGTTAACTATGCATCTCCATTCAGTAGAGGAAAGGACACCAGAAGGTAGTGGCAACAGTGTCCATTTATACCCACATAGAACAGTAGGGCCTAATGTACCTGGCAGGCCTGGCTGTACCCAGGTAGGTGCAGCAGTGCCCACTGGGTGTGATGATACCCAGCAAAGAGAACACAAAGAGCAAAAGAGATTGAAATCATACATCATGAATTTCCTTACTGATCTGGGTAAAAAAAACAAAACAGATTTGTTATCATCTTATCTGAGATAGTCTAGGAACTCCCAGAAACTCACAAGATCCTACATAACTTGGGTGCTGTATTAGCAATTAACAGAGCCATTGAAATTGGATTACTATAGTTAGCCATAGATAAGTTTTAAATTTTAGTATTAAAAGCCATAGCCTTGCCAGGCACAGTAGTGCATGTGGCTCAGAAGGCTGAGGCAGAAAAATCACGAGTTCAAAGCCAGCCTCAGCAAGGCCCTAAGCAACTCAGCAAGACCCTGTCCCTAAATAAAACATAAAATAGGGCTGAAGATGTGGCTTTTGGTTAAGAGCCTCTGGGTTCAATCCCTGTTTTGTTTTTTTTTTTTTTTTTTAAAGCCATAGCCTTTCAAATAGGAGCTATTAAATATCATCTCTTATTTTTGTCTCCATATTTTTGCCATCTGAATATCCTTATTAGTCATTTATCACGTTATTTCATTAACAAAGTAGTTCAATTATCATAGTTTAGAGATCTGATCTGCCTAGGAAGATCCACTGTAGAAGAGAACCAAGAGTTGGAGTTCCTGATCCAAGCATGGGAAGTCTCACCATCTTTTCAGTGCTCTTGGCCCTGTGGGGAGCAAGCAGCATTCAAACTTTACCATTTTTTTCTGTCCTTTCCAAGAAGCCCTTTCTTCCTCAACCTACTAGGGTCTTATTAAGGGGTCACGGATGTTCAAAATGCTGACAAGTGTTTTTTTGCAACTGTGCTTCCTTAGTTTCTCCTTAATGAAAGGTTAAATCCCTTGTTTCTAAAAAATTGGTTTGACTTTTTCATGAGTGTTGACTTAGGAAGCCAGTGAGTGTGTATGTAGTCTCCCTGTCAGACATTAACCACCTTCCCCAGTTCTCAAACTATGCACTGACTCTAGTAATCACTGCTTTATTCTTTATTTCTTTGAGCTTCCACATGTGAGTGAGAACATGGGATATATTTTTTTGGGGGGGACTGGGTACTGAACCCAAAGGTACTTTTACCACTGAGCCACATTGCTAACCCTTTATTTACTTATTTATTTATTGAGACAGGGTCTCACTAATTTGCTTAGGACCTTGCTAAGTTGCTGAAGCTGGTCTTGGATGTGTGATGCTCCTGCCTCTGCTTTCCAAGTTGCTGGGATGATAGGCGTGTGTCACAACACCTGGCTGGTCTTTGCTTTTTGATGCCTGATTTGTATCACTCACCTAATGTTCTCCTGTTCCATCCATGGTGCTGCAAATGACGATCAATTTATGAACTTTGAGACAGAGAGTGTTGTGTTTTCTCTGCTACATAACAAAATACAGCACCCTTGCTTCACATTTAGTGGCTCCAGGCAATATACATTCTTTACCTCTGTTTCTAGGAGCTAGAAATCTGGGCATGCGCAGCTCAGCTGTCCTCTGCTCAGAGTCTCACAAGGCTGCCACTGCACTGTTGGTGAGATGATGTGTCATCTGGGAGTTCGACCGTGGGAGGCTTCACTTCCCCACTTGTGTGTTTTTGTTAATCATGTTTGGTCCCCTGTGGTGGTAAGGACTGAACTTTAGTGTTTTGTTGACTGTCATCTGGAGGCTACCCTCAGCTCCTTGCCACATGGGTTTCCTCAATATAGTTGTTTATTTAAATCAAACCTGCAGGGAGTCTCTGGAGCCACTTTGCTAGCAAGATGGAGTTTTCTAGAACATTGGGTAACCATAGAAGTGGCATGCCACCTCTTTGTCATATCCTGTTGGTTTGAAGGAAATTGAGGGTTACATTCACACTCTAGGAGTGGAGACTGCATCAAGGCATGAAGACCAGGAGGCAAAGGTTACATAGAGTGTGTCTGGTATGCCACAAAGTGGCATGAGTTTCAGATGGGCTTGCAAAATGTTTACTGAATTGAATGACAGTCAAGTGCCACATATGAGATAATGATACTGTAAGATTGTTATGGAGCTAAAAATTCCCTACAGCCTAGTTTTTTCACTGTACCATTTCTATGTTTAGGTATATGCAATATATAATTGTGCTACAATTGCCTACAGTTTTCCGTACAGTCACATGCTATATGGGTTGTAAGCCTAGGCTACACTGGATAGCCTAGGTAGGTGATAGCATCTGGGTTTGTGTTAATAGACTCTATTATGTTTGCATAACAGTGAAATTGACTTAACAGTGCATTTATCAGAATGTATCACCCTCATTAAGTAACACACGATTGTAGACAATTACAAAGTGAGAGAGGCCAAGTGAGCCCACTGCCCCCCCCACCTGCCTAAGAAAGGAGGAGAATTCATTTCTCTGTAACATCTCCAACAAACAGAGGGGTTGTCTCTATGCCCCCTTGAACACTGATGACTGACAAGCTCTGTGTCAGGAGCTTCCTTACAGGGCCTGGTTGAACTTCGAGGGAAATGTTCCTAATTTTTTAGGGGAATTCAAAAAAGATTTTCTATAATTCCATCATTTGGAGACTTGTCTACTCAAAAACGTTATGATATCAGAAAGGGCTTCTCTATCTAGACAAAAAGGATTCCAGACAGTCAGATACTTTCCTACAGGGAAACTGAGGCACAGAACCTGAGACCCCAGAGTACAGCTTGATGAGATGGTAGCAGATTTCCGGGTCTCTAGAGGTACTGCCTGGGATTTGATACTCTGGATAACACAGCTTCTCTTTTAATAATAGGAGATATTAAAATAGTCATCTGGCCACAGTATGGCTCTCATAAGGGAAGAAAGCTGATGGAGAATGTTATGCCTATTCATAGCAAATAAGTTCTTAAAAGACTATCTTAAAGTTCAAAAAACAAAATGTTTTTTTTGGCATGAAGCCACTATTCATATCTTCCAAGAAAGGTCTTCTTTTTCAATTTTTGGTGACAGCATGAAGAATGTTGGTGCCGGAGTTACTGCAATGGTTCGTGTTAAAAGGCCTTTTTACCAGCCTGCAGTGCTATTGGGAGGTGATGGAAACTTTAAGTGGGGGGGCCTCGGGGTAGGTCTTTAGTTCATTGAGGACACATCCTTGAGGGGAATGGTGGGATCCTTGCCCCTTTTTTTGTCTTTCTTTTGATTCCCAGCACATTTGCTCTCTGCCATGTGCTCTCTGCCATGATTTGCTGCTTTGCCACAAGCGTCCAAACAGCAGGACTGAAACCTCTGAAATTGGGCACCAAACTAAACCTTTCCTCTTTTCAGTTGATTATCTCAGGTATTTTGTTTTAGTTACTAAAAGTTAATACAGTTGGATATTAATCTGTCAGGTAACACTTTATAGAATTATTTATAATCAAAAGGACCACAGATTTATCTTTGTGTTAGTTTGGACTGCTATGACAGAATACCATAGATTGGGTGCCTTATAAACAACAGAAACTTATTTCTTATAGGAAGCTGGAAGTCCAAAATCAGGTTGTGGCATGGTTGGGTTTTTTGAGGGCCTTTCCTAGGTTGCAATCTGTTGTTTTCTCATTGTAGCCTCACTTGGAAGAAAGAGAGCTCTTTCTGGTTCCTTTCTAAAGGCACTAATCCTGTTTGTCAGGGTGGAGCCCTCATAGCCACATCCCAAAGGTCTAACAACCCAATACTACCAATTTGGGGGGACATATTAGGATTTCAACCCATGAATTTTGTGTAGAAATTCATTTTGGTCCATTGCATTCTTTCATCAGAAGAATATATATCTGACTTAGGACTTGAATATTCAAATAGCAGGTTTGGGATATAGGGAAGGAATTTAACCTTGAGCTATTCTGAAGAGTAGAATAAATACCAGAACATATAAGAAGTGTTTTCAGTGAATCCTTATTTGTAGTTTGTGACGTCATAGTCCTCAAATATCAAAATACATAAAAACCACTAAGGATGTGTATTGACAAAAAGTAGATGTCAAGATCCTACCTCAAGATTCTGGTCCATGAAGTCTACTAGAATTCCCTAGAATTTGTCTTTTAACAAGCATCCCAGGTAGTACCGGCAATGCAGGTGCACACATCTATGCAGGAAGAAACCCAGAAGTCTCATTGCCTACTTCAACACCTTGCTTTATAGATGGAAATCAAAGATCCAAAGAGGTGCTGAAACCCAGGCAGTTAACAATGACTGGAACTCCACTCTCAGACCATGCATTCTTCTCATTACATCGTCAAATGTCCCTAGAAGATTTATTTTGATTTATAATTTAAGGTGAGGAAAAATTATAGGAAAATGGTTTAAAGTACAAATTGAAGAAAATTCCCAACTGGATACCTTTACCTTTGCAAAAGCAAAACAAATAAATAAATTTAATTAATTCAGTATCTGAGTTGATTACGGGCATGATGGTTAGAGAGAGAGGAGAGTCACAAAAGAAAGCAGGTTTCCCCTTCCATTTTATCATTACTACTCCCACCTTCCTACAGTTACACTGGTGTCCTTTGATTTGTTCCTGGAGATCCATTAACTCATGCAGCACAGGGCACTCAGGCCCGTGCTTGGAACTGGCCTTGAAAATTTCTCTAAGCCAAGACTGGCATACTAATGCATTGGGACAGTGTGGTGTGACCCACGTGATTAAATGATAAGGTCAAGGATCCTGCTTGAGCTTGGGATATGTTTCGCTATCTATCTTCATGTTCTGAAAGGATATGTTTTCCCCCTCATTTGGACTTAATTATGAACATAAGCATTTTACCAGCAGAAGACAAAATTAAATAAATAGAATAAAATTAATCATCTCGATGGGGAATGGACACCATTCAGGTAAGACCTGAAATTGGACATTAGTTTCACTTGTAGAAAGTGGAAAGAAAATTACTTCGTGGCAGAAGTTCATTGTGCAGTTTAGTTTTTTTCCCTTTTCTGAAAAACTTCAGCTGAAACCTGAAGTAAATTGATGGTCTCGGGAAAGCACCCTGGGATCATTTTGTGAACAATGGTTCTCCTGGGACCTGTACAAACATGACCAGCCACCCAAGAGCATAGAAGCGGGGCTAGCCAAGGCCACCATGTCAATATGCCTAAGAGATGGCACCCTGAGCACATCTTACACGCCCTGCTCTGGATCCCTTAATACAGCACCTGTGCATTAAAGGAACACTTTATCATCAGGTGATGGAATCTTCTTTCCTAAAGTTGGCAGACTTCCAGAGTGACTAGCTGCCAAGGTGAGCCTCCTTCAAAGTCCCACAATTAAAACTCGGCTCAAGCTAGAGGGCAAGACTCTGCTACTCGATTTGACATGGGCCCCACTGGCCAGGGAAGGTCCTGCCTGCCTTTTCTTTTTGTTGCAATAATACTTTGCCAACAGCAAGATATCCTGGGGGTGTGGTATAGCTGAGATGCAAGAATGATTCACAAAAAGATCTCAGTCTGGGGACTTGTTCCTATGGGATTCCCACGTTATATGGGAAAATGTTGAGTACAGTGTACACATCAGCCCCAGAGCCAACAGTGTGGATTTCATATTGTAAGTGATTGGTCTCCATTCAGGTGAAGTGTCAGGGTGACACCCACACAGGGAAGAGCCGGAAGAACTGCTAGCAAACTGTCACATGGCTACTTTTCCTTCATCTCATTCTATTATTTTTCTACCACAAGTCAATCGCCAAAAGGTTGGAAAATTTCAAAGCTGGTTATATGCAGTTTGTATCATGTATTCAATTTGTTGTAAAACAAGCAAACAAATGAGATTTAAGGGCATTGTGAAAATCTATCCTTTAGACACAATTGTATGTTTCAAAAATAATGTCTTAAACTTACATGTGTCATGAAACAGACGATGACAATTTTATTAAAATATTTTATCTTTAAAAATATAATTTTAATTTGAGGTTTGTGCTCTTTAAATTTTAATGTGAGACTTGGAAGCTCCAATGGCAGTTTAAAGAAAAAAAATTAATTTATAGTGTACTTTAAGGTTTGGTATGATTTTTTTTTTTTTTTTTGTAATGTAAACATTGGCTGAAATAAGAGACGTGGATTGGCTTTTTAAAAAGTACTTAAATCTATTTTTCTTTCTTCTAGAAGGTTTAGGATAATATTAAAATGTGGCTTAAAATAACCTGTACATTAGCAATAGCTTCAATATTAATATTTTCATTGTTTATTAGTGGAGACCATTTCTTTGATCTGCAGTACTCTGCCAACTTTTATTTTAAATTGATTTTGGTTATGAGCTCAGTGGAGAAGTCTTCGTGTTTTTATGTTTCCAGGATTCTGAATCCATTTTGCTTATACTTCATAAATAAACTGACCAGTTGGCCAATTCCAATGGAATTTACATATAAAGGTGACCACAAAATCTTCCATCTCTTTTTATCTTAGCTAGATCAAGGATGAATATCTTGGACTCAAATACAAGTCTATTTACTTTTTAAAAAATACACATTACTTATATGTGTTTTTTAAAGCACAGAGGTATTTTTATTTTATTATAGAAGCAATTTCTGGGACTCAGGGTGGAATCCAGAGGTCTTGTGTGTGGTGTGTGGTCTTATCTAATTTTTTTTTCCTCCTAAAGTCTACCCCTATAAATCTTTCATCCCTCCTGGGGGTACAGAAGGGAGGAAATGGATCATTCCTTTCTCACCAAAAACTCCAGGGCCTGTAGGCCTCCAGCCATGCAGCAGGTGCAAATAATGGCAGCATGATTAAATGAAAGGTTAGGTGATTGTGTATTTTAGTCAGCTAGTTGATGAAGAAGAGCAAGAACTTTGGGGAAAAGTGCTTAGCATGAACTGCCAAATGGCCCTTTGAATCTGCCCTCGCCAAGTTTATATGCACTCACTTTTCCCCAAGAATATGTCCTTGAGGAACACATTTAAGGTTAATATCCAAATCAATGTAAACTTCCCCCTTTGTATGATTACGTTTTTATGGTATATTTACATAACTTGTGTGAATATAAAATAGATAGACGTCTTAGCTTGTTTCCTCTTGCTATGACAGAACACCGAACACTGAGGGTTTTAAGAAGAAGAGTATTATTCAGCTCATAGTTCTGGAGGCTGCAAGAGCCAAGTGCATGTTGCTGTCACTACCCAGCATTTAGTGAGAGCTCTCTTGCTGGGTCCTGACAAGACAGAGGACCTCACATGGAGAGGGAGAGCTAGTGACCCTGAGAGCTGTGTCTTTTAAAACACAGCTGCTCCCAAAATAACCCACTAATTCACATATGGACTAATTCATAAGCAGGGGCAGAGCCCCATGATCCAATCACTTCTTAAAAGCCTCTCAGTCTCTCCTCTTTTGTTTTTCAGTGTTAAAAGATTTTTAATCTTTAATTGAAATGAAGTACAATTATCCATTTATCATATTGGAAAACAATTGATACTATCTAGAGTAGACCCACCTCTTAATACTTCCCAATGGAGATTAAATTTCAACATGTGGGGCTGGGGTTGTGGCTCAGAGGTAGAGCACTTGCCTAGCACATGCAAGGCCCTGGGTTCGATCCTCAGCACCACATAAAAAAATAAATAAAACAAAGGTATTGTGTCCACCTACAACTAAAAAATATTAAAAAAAAAATTCAACATGGTTTGGTGGAGACATTCAAACCATGGCGATATAAATTTTAATATATACATGTATACATACATATATGCATATGTAATATACAAGTATAATTTATATAAATACAACATGTATATGTTATATATAATATATGAATACATATGTGTGTGTATATATATTTTTTTATTTTTTGTTTTTTTATATTTTTTTTTCCTCATTTTCCTCTTGGGAAGGCCGACAGTATGGGGCTAGAAAGAAAAGTCCCCATGACACCAGTATCCTCATAGCCTACTCCCTGCTCTCTTTCAGGCCGTGGATTCTTTGGTTGAGATTTTATTTTTTTAAATCCTGACTTGATGATTAGTGTACTTCCAATGCCATTAAGAATGCTTAGGTTCCCAGTCTTTTTGCTTCTATTCTTTAATAGAAATAAAACAATCCTAGAGAAAACAAATGGTCTAAATATCCAGGTTTTCTTTTTGTATTTGCTTCTATGTATTTATTTATTTTCATTTTTTAAAAAATTAGTCTTAGACCGTGTATTACTCTCATGTGTTCCAGCTAATCAGGGAAAAACCCCAATAAATGTCATTTTGCAGAATGGACTTAGGCAATGAGGGCCGTGCTGGGTTCCCATCCTATCAACAGCGTGAGAAAATTTCCCAAGGTGTTCCATGGGCTGGGAACCTGCTGGGAGCTCAAACCTGCTATGCAGCTTTGTCACCTGGCCACTCACAGGGCCCATCCCTCAGAGCCCTCGCAGGCTTGCTCAGTTCCCCCTTCACCTCCAAGAGCCCTGGCCCCACCGGGCAGCTTTCCCACACACAGCTCCTGCTGCTTGGCTTCCTGCATATTGTGAAACCTGTTTATTGAATATGTTTCACAGCAAGATGTGGATCATGCGTTTCCCACAAAACCCTGCCCTTTTCGTTAGGGTGGATAATTAGTTCATCGGGTTTAATTTTACTGTAGGACCTGCCAAAACTTTGAATGCTGTCACTTTCTAGGGGTGTTGCTGGTCACTCAGGGGTTCTAATATGAAGTGGAGTTCTGCTTTTACTCTTGGGGACCAGAGGTGGGTTGTGGTACTCACTTGGGATGGATTTATTGAGCAAACAAAATCAAAACAAGTGTCTCTTGAATTTTTATGAAAGCATCCTGTTCAGGATAAAATGAAAATGAGACAATTGCCACAGACTCTCCCCAGGGATATCTCCCCACTCTCTGTCTTCTAGCCGATGCTGCACTGTTCTGAGAAGAGGGAACTCTTGATGCTGGAGATGCAAGGCCTTTATGTCCTGGGTGGGGCCATCTTTCTTACCTGACTTCATGGGGACTCATGGGTAGAATCGTCAGGTCAAAATGTACAAGAATTAGTTCAATGGGTTAGACAAAGGGGATGAAGAGAAGGGAGAGGAGACAGGAAGGTGCATTACAGTGGAATGATTCTGACATATATGTACATATATTAGTTAACAACACATTACCAAATGGATCTTGGTAGTGCATCTCTACCAAATGTACAATCCAAAGGCTGGGATCCTATTTAGAATAAGAGGTACTCCAGGTTTTTATAAATAAGTCAAATTATACTCTACTGTCATGTATAACTAAAAAAAAAAATGGTTACAAAAAAGAATTTGTGGAAAATACTCTAATTGGGGAAAATCTTTTTCCTCTTCAAAACTCAAATGTGGATGGAATGATAAATAAGCACGGTCTTATAAGGGGACTAACAGACTTTAGTGAGAGTTGGAGAGATACCGTTCTCCTTTACCCTCTCCTCAAGAAACCCTTGCTTTGAGCCAGAAAAGTGATGACTTCTTGGAATCATCTGATGAGAAGATTTAACATATGTAATCTGGAGTGCACTTTCTGTGTTTCAGTTCCTCTCTGGGATATACTTAGATTGCTGACTTCTGTTGGGTTGAGGGGTGTTCTTTGGAAGGGAGGGACTGACCCTGAGGGCTCAGGAGAGAGAGGAGTATCTGTCCTAGAGTTAGGCATACTGTCAGCCTGAGACACAGGGAGTAAAGCAGCTCCTCCAGTTCTTCATTGATCACTCTGCTTTTTGATACAGCATATTATTTTTTAGCGATGAACAATAAACACAATACAGAGGTAAGTTTGATTTTCTCTTTGTGCCAGATGCTCAAGAAAAGAGAAATAGGTGCTCTGTTTCCTCACATTGTCCTGTGGCACCCCAATGACTACTGTATTGATGGCTCTTATTTTATTTTTTTATTTTTCTGTAATAAAGCAAATCGTAACCTCTATTTTACTACTATTGAAGTTTGTTTCACAAGATGTTAGATGTTCTATATTAATTGCCTCTGCATTCAATGCTATTGTAACCCTTTGGTAATGAGCTTGGATGTACCCATTCATTGATATAATGTTCATTGAAGACACGATAACTATCAGGTACTAGGTAGGTAGGGACACAATGATGAACAGAATCACTCTGTCCTTACTCTGATGGACTAAACTTTTTCTCTGATGAGAAAGTGAATAAACTGAGATGTGGGCAAAAAGAAATGTTAGCTATTTTATTTATGTGTCATCTCTATTGTATGCTTTTCTCTCTTATCCTTTGAAAAATTATATTTCTTTGTGTATATTATTTAACATATGCGATATAATACAATAGTACAAGTACATACTTTTAAAATGAATAAATATGCTTATGTTGGGTAGATGAAATCCATTAGTTTTACTAACAAATCATTAAGATGAAGCATATTTGGAAATCTTTGGGCTGAAGGATGGCCAGTGATTCAGAAAGTCAATCAGAATGTTGAAAGGCCTGGGATCATCTGGCTTAAAATAAGAACAACTTCTATCAAGTTAGAGCCTTGAAATACGTGTCAGGAATGCCATGCTCGCCCTTGCTTCTGTGTCCTGGCACATGCTGCTGTCCTTTCTGGGAGCATTCTTTTCTAGTCTTTCCAACTATTCCCATGTATTTGTACATCGAGACTCAGCGGCTGTCCTCTGTCCCCAGAATCTTCATGGGCCCACACACACTATATGATGAAATGCTTCTATGAACTGCTCAGGTTCCTCAAATGAGAACATGGATGGATGCTTATATGGTGCTTACTGCTGTGCCCAACAGTTCATGACTGTTGATGATAATAATTATCACCTCTGGGCTGGGGATGTGGCTCAAGCGGTAGCGTGCTCGCCTGGCATGCGTGTGGCCCGGGTTTGATCCTCAGCACCACATACAAACAAAGATGTTTTTTCCCAGAAAACTAAAAAATAAAAAAAAAAATATTAAAAAAATCACCTCTTACAACGCTGACTGCTTTTTATTGTTAGCCTCTGTTTACTTACATGTCTCCCCATTCTATGACACTCTGCACCTCAGAGTGTCTATGTAGGGACATTAGACTTCAGTTCCATTTAGCTGGAGAAATCCTTGAGGAAGGGAGGGAAGCAGCTGGAAGGTGGTGCAGCTGTGTTCTCAGCCCAAGAAAGAGGCTGGCATGGAACTGTGGAACTTGGTGTGACAGATCACATTGATTGATGCTTGGCTCTTGGTTACACACATGCAGCATGCAGGCAGTTGGGGATGTGTAGATCTGCAAGGAAAATTTTAGAAAATATTTAAACTAATGAGAGGGGTCCAAACTCACTGGACAACGTCAAAGGGGATATGCTTACATTTGCATCTCTCTTTTGTTAAGCTCATAGTATACAGAAATGGTATTTTTTCATTGTTTTAAAGATTTTAATTTGTAATATAGGACAGCAGAATGCATTACAATTTATACAATACATATAGAGCCCAATTTTTCATATCTCTGTACACAAAGTAGAGTCACACCATTTTTTTCCTTCATACATGTACTTAGGGTAATGATGTCCATCTCATTTCACCATTTTAAGATAACTTTTGGATGGAATAAATAATATTTATCTCTCTTGCCCTTTGAGGATTAGAAAAGGTTTAAAAGCCATTTAAGTCTGGAGATTTTATGGAGAAAACTAATTTACATTTTTTTCCTCCTCTGTCCACTGCCCAGTTCTTACATATACTTTATGATGTCAATTATCTGACCTAATTGTCTTGCCTAACTCTGGGCTCTTGGTACTGTGACCAGCTTCCTGCTCAACTAACTATTCAGCCAGCAGCTGCTCTCACCATTGTTTTTTGTTTCTTCTCTAAGTCCTTGATTTATCACAAAATGTTGTGGGTATATGACAAATGTGTGAGAATTTAGTCAGGTCAAGATAGGGAAAATCACCAGGAAGAGTTGGTGTCAGTGGTCAAAAAAGTAAAAATAAATAAATAAAACCATAAGCACAGAAGGTTTCCAGATGAGTCAGTGGGAGCTATACCCCATCCAGTCTCTGTACTTCTTTTGAAAGTATAGTTACGTTGCACGATGACATTTGGGTCAATGATGGACTGCATGTAGGATGGTTTCCCGTAACAGAACTGAAAAGCTGCTATTACCTGTTGACAAAGCCATTGCAATGTTGTGACAAAACACATCACTCATGTTTGTAGTTCTACTGGCATAAGCAAATCTAACGAATTGCCAGGCAAATAAAGGTATAGCACGTATGGTCATGTGCAGGGCATAATACTTGATCATGATATTGAATGACTATGTTGCTGGTATGTATGTACTATATAATATCTTTTTTTCATTATTTTAGAGTGTACTTCTACTTACAAAAATCAATCAACTGTAAAACTGTATTCCATGTTATGCTGGCAGCAGCTTCTTACATCTCATGTTTACTGAATCTACTGATCACACCATTTTCTCTTATGCTTGATTTCATCTTAATTTTATTCATTTATTTTGGCCCTAGAAGCAGTAGGCATGCATATATATGCCTTGTCTATGTATGTGTATGTATCTCTCTCTCACACACACATGCACACATAGCATATAGCCTAGCTGTGTAGTAGGCTATACTCTCCTTGTTTGTGTCAATATGCTCTATGATGTTTATATAACAATACTGCCTAATGTCATATTTCTTAGAATGTGTCCCCTGCTGTTAAATGATGACTGACTGCATATCCTCCTCATGCTTTTATATTTGTTATTCCTTATAAGCATTTAGACTAAGCAGCAGCAGTATAATCCATGTTAGCCATTTGAAGAATGGTGAGGAAAGTTGGCATGGTACCATGCAAAGTGTGGGAAGTGCTATCTTCCTCATTTGTTTGCTTCAGGTGCCCTGGTGGGCCCGTTCATTTTTATTGCACAAGACATCTAATGAGCTCTTAATTGCAAAATACTCCTTTTGGGGACCATACCAGGACTTCAATTTCTATGATAAAATCGCCTCAAAACAAACAAACAAACACACACACACAAACAAACTTAAAATTAAACACATTTTTCTCACTTTTTTTGTATCTTATTCTTTAGAAACATCTCTGAGTTTTTTTCCTATACTGATTGCCTTCCCTAGTTATTATTTATTAACCAGCATAGGCTAATTGTCTTAAAAACAATTTTAAAATCCCAGGGGTTTAACACAACAGTTTATTTCTCACAATATTTACATAGATTTGAAGCCAACAACAAAAAATGGTGACGAGTGGAGATGTGAACTGATGATGGCCGGAAGTACTTGTTCTACATGGTCACTCAGGGATCCAGGATCTTTTCAACTGGAAGGTCAATCCTTGCTGGGACTGGGTTTCTCAGTCTCAGTGCTATTGGCATTTTAGGTTGGGTAACTCATTGTTGTGGCAGCCATTCTCTGTACTCCGAAATGTTTAGTAGCATGTCTGGCCTCTGTCCACTAGTTACCAATTGTACCTTGTCCTATTGTGACATTTAAAATGGATCCAGATATTGCCAAATGACCCCTGGACATAAAATTGCCCCTAATTGAGAATTAGTTGGCAAGGGCTTCAGCAACCTCCTCCAGCTACTAGACACTGACTAGCAAGCAGAGGGGAGATAGCTTCTAAGAGCACACAGGAAGGCTTCAGGCTCAAAGCCAGAAACAATGTGTCTCATTCAACCCAAGTTCCATGGACCAGACAAAGTCACATGGTCCCCACAAGGAAGCTGGGAAATAGGTGGTGTGACAGATAGAGAGGAAAAAAAAACACCTAAATAACATAATATTTTAATTTAAAATCACAACAGTAAACTGTACAATATATGAATATTCCAATTTGGTGAAAATTTTATCTATCTTCGTATATTTCTGAACTGTTTTTCCTTGTAACTTTGAGCTAACCCTTGGTTGTTACATTTTACATATAATGTGTATGTGTGGTGTGTGGGTGTGTGCATCTACAGATATAAATGTTTTTCTCCCCAGAATTCCTCTTTCAGCACAATTATCAGCTAAAGTAGCAGCAGCGGCTGATGCCGTCAAAACAAAACAAGCCAGCATATCCTTTATGGCTGGAACATGAATGGACTTGTGTTTAATCACTGACCACTCTTATATCATTGTAGCAAAAGCAGGCATCGGAGACTTGCTGAGAGGAAATTCTGGAAAGAGTGGGGAGTAGCCCCTGTCTCAACTGCAGGTGCTTCAAGGCTGGAGTTCCTTGTATTCCCAGGCTAGTGAAGGTGGAGGAATCAGCCCATGCTGTAGAAACCTGCTAAAAAGCATGTGGGTATCAGGAGAGAACTATCCAAATAAATATGGCACATCTGATATGATGGACCACAGTCATATATGTAGTCCTGGTTTTGAGGGGGGTAGACGTGGTCCTTAAAAAACAGAGTTCTAAATGTCGGACAACTGAGAACATTTACTGACTATGGACTTCATGCAGGCTGCTGTACTAGGTGCAGGGGGGAGGGTACAAAGGAAATGGAAGTCATGGTCCATGTACTCAAGGAATTTACAGCCTAATAGATTATATACACCTGCCAGGGAATACGGAGCATTCTGGCTGACTGCCAGGTGTAGATCCGCTCACTTGTTCACTGTCTTCCTACATTTTCCACTAAGGGTCTCACACCAGGATAAGCAGGATCATCTGAAAAAAAGTTCTTCCTTACATGAGTGATCTTTGTGCTTTTATCACAATCAACAGACCACTTGGAGATGAAGTCTAATTCTACATAGACCAAATCAGACGAGCGGAATGCTTTTTGAGTAAATTAGATGTGTGGATTATCACTCTGGATGCTTTTGGGTTTTCACTGTTTTCCTTAAAAATCCCCAAGTCTATAAAGAGGTTCCATAAGTCGTATTTCTTCCAGAAGCAGGTAACCTTGATTCCTAGTTTATTTTGCCTGTGTAGTTATGCTGAGTTGCACGATGACTGGCCAGTCAAAGCTTGGCCAGGGCCTGTGGCTGGTATGGTGTCATTTGGTGCTGTTGCAATCATGGGAAGATGAGGTCTGCCCTGAACTGGGGGTGGATCCTCTGCTTTTCTTGAGAGAGGGACTTTTACTAGGAGGAGAGAACGCTTTCATACCTACCTTTATTTGCAGTGGAAGAGCTTGCACAGTCTTTAAGCTCCACATATTTTTTTTCTTTGTCCTTCTGTTCTCCATATTTGTTCAACAGAAAACCAAAAAAAAAAAAAAAAACAACAACAACAACAAAAAAACCCATCTTAGCTATTTAAAGACTGTTTCAGCTTACCCCCACCCCCGCTTTCTGTCTCCTCCCTATCTTCACCTATGCTGACTACTAGCAATTATTGAACAGTCAGGCAAGACACAGGTGGGGTCCTCCCAGGCAAATACCTCCAATTTCTCATACACAGTACCAAAGCCTCAGGGCCTTTGCAGAGCCAGGTCACTGGGCAGAAAGAGAGTTTAAGTACCTTTGGTTATTTTTATTTGAACTCGTGTTGGAGGAAAAGACCCAAATAAAATAATATAATACCTATTCAGGTTAAGGTTGGCTGAAATCCTTTTTATTTTTAGAGTGTGAATGGCTTCCTTTCCCAGGTTTCCTGTGATGGCTAAACTTTTTGGGTAAACTAATCAGTTCCCAAAAAAGGAACTGAAAAATAATCTGAAATAGACCTCCTCCTCAAATGAACCAGCAAGTACTTTTGGGGTGGGTCTTTTTCATGTTTCATCTTAGCTAAAATAGTGTTCTATTTTTTTTAAAGGCCTGTGGTCTTCTGAGAAAAGCGGACATTTACTCATCCCCCACTCTTCTGCAAAGCACCAGTGCATGCAGTGTCTCATTAAAAATCTCAGAATAAAACTCAGGGGATAAGTATTTTTTTAATATTACTGTTCTACACATGAAGACACTAGCCCTTTAATGACCTTTTTAGTAAGTTGTCAATATTACATCTGGGACCCACAGCCTGAATTTAGGTCCCTATACTTGGAGGTTGGTTCTTAATGTTCACAGGGCTAATGTTCTGGTGAGGTCAAATTAATGAGGTAATAAAATAACGATAGCTTAGTAATTACCTGGCAAATTAGTTGTTCCATCTTCCTTTTTAATTCAGGTTTAAAATGATGTATTTTGAGGGTACTTGATAAATATTTTTTATTCCTGGAAAGTTCTGTCTAGCACATGCTTATATTTATCTTTTATTTCTTCATGAGGCTATCCTGTATTGTTTTTAGGGCCTTGTGCAGTTTCTCTGGAAATCATAGATTTGCATTCTTATTCTATCCAGATCAGTCAGGGCTCATGGTCAGAGGATACAACCAAACCAAAGACATGCACAAAAAAAAAAAAAAAAAAAAAAAAACAAAACCTTCATCTGAAGATGTGTGCTCTGGACTGAATTGTGTCACCCTCAAAATTATATGTTGAAGCCCTGACCCCAAGTGGGTGGTATTTGGAGGTGGGGACATTGAGAAGTAATGAGATTTAGATGAGGTCATGAGGGTTAGCCCTCGTGTTGGGATTAGTGCCCTTATAAGGACAGAGAGAGTGATGACAGAGATTGATTCCTATCTCTGATTTCTTTCATGTTAAGGATACAACAGGAAGGCAGACACCTGAAAACTAGGAGTAGAGCTCTTGCCACACATCACATTTGTTAGGATCTTGACCCGTTTAGCTTTCAGAACCGTGAGAAATACATGCTTGAAGTTTAATCCACCCAGTCCATATTAATTTGTTATAGTAGCCCAAAGACAGCTCATATTTTTGGTTGGTTTATATTCATTAGCTGCGTGACTCTGGGCAAAACATTTAATGTACCTGAACTTTGTTTCCTCACCTAAGTGGAGATAACAATGCATATCAGGAGGGTCATAATATTAAAATAATACCTAAAAGTATTTGGAGAATGACCACAGTTGGTGCCTATAGTAATTGTTGTTATAGTATTAATATTGTGAATCACATCAAGATTTATCCCCAAATATTATTCATAATAAAAAGTTCCTGGTCAGATCTGGGTAACTTTCAACCCCAAATCTTGGTAAGTTAAACTAAAGGTGGGCAGTATTTGGGTAGGGGGATAGGAATATAGAAGAACATATTTCTATTTGCTTTATTCTTTCAGTTTCATTATGGTAATTAAAGAAGGGGAGGTCTATTAAAATTTGGTGATACTTTGTATATTTTTGCCATTCCTTAGAGACCCAACTGAAATTCTGCCATATTTTGGTGTTTGGATTTCATTTTTCCTATTTCATTTATTTATTTATTTACTTTAGTGTTGGGGATTGAACTCAGAGTGTTTTACCACTGAGCTACATACCCAGCCTTTTTATTATAAAATTGGAGAGAGGGTTTAACAAAGTTGCTTAGGGCTTTTCTAAATCACTAAGGCTGTCCTCCAACTTGCCATTCTCCTACCTCAGCCTCCTGAATTGTTGGGATTACAGACCTGCACCACTATGCCCAGCTATTTTTTCTATTAAATCTTACGTGGATAAAGACACAAATCAAAGTAATAAAAAGCCAGATGAGCTACTTTGAAAACTTGTATATCAGATATGCCTTTTTTTTAATGAAGACTGTTCTAGATCATTGATTTATAGAGATAGGGCCTTTGAGTATTTTTCAACAGTTTGAAGAAACTCAGCCACAGAAGTTACTTTCCTTCAATGAAACAGTTTGGCAAATGCAGTTTACTGAGTAAACCTGTTCTGACAGGAGCCAATTTCTTCTGTTTCTTGAGGATGCAATTCTTCTATAGACCAAAAAAAAAAAAAAAAGAATTTTTTATCCTTTGAGTCAACATATTGGTATATGAGGATGAATAAATTATTATGTTCAATTTTTTTAAATAAAATTCACAGAATCAGTAACACAAGTGGACAGTGGAGCAGGTGGGCTCAGAAATATTGGGTTTTTGGAAGAGAGGAAAGTATCAGACTTTGTACCCCAATCCTAGTGGCTGTAAAATGTCTGTGAAAACTAATCTGTAACCAGATCATACAAGGGGAAATGCCAGCATCACTGAGGTTCTATGAAGCAATATAGGGTCATTGAAGACAGAGGCCTAAAACACTAGTATGCCTCTCAAGAAGTTGCAAGAACTTGTAAAGTCCCAATGGCTCTGCCACAGGCCAGGAGACCGGCAGATCTCAGCTGTAAGGTAAGGCCGTTTGATGTCTGTCTGTTTTACGTCACCCAGGCTTCTGCTGCCACATGCCTGTAGACCTACAGGTCTCAGCTGTAAGGCTAGGCCTTGTGATGTCTGCCTGTTTCAAGTCACCCAGGCTTCTGTATGCTTCAGGTCTTCCTTGTCCTGAGTCGGGGAAGACCTAGTCATAGCCCAGGGCCCTTTGTGGGTCCAGTGTCTTCTAGCATTTTTGCCTAGTTTGCCCTGGATCCTGGCACTGGCTGAAACTCCCAGACCTTCCACCTTCTGCAGCACATTCAGCACATAAGAGGAGCTGGAAACAGACAGAACAATGACGCCTCTTGCATAACTGACCCTTGTGTTCCCACAATGAAGTCCTGGATTGGGTCCAATTAATTTTAAACAGCATATTGGGAGTTGTATGAGATGCTCATTGGCAAACACACAGAGATTTTCTTTCGGATTGCTGTTTATTCAAGCGAACAAGTCTCCGAGGTGGAAAACTGCCTGTTCACGAAGTACTGTGTGATGACAGAGGCCATGAGAATGGCAGTGTCCCTCCCGGGTGCTCCTTCTGGTTCTGCCTGGGTCCTCCTCAGGGTTCTCTCAGCACAGCGCATCCGGCCCAGCCCACACAGTTCCAGTAACATGACCAGCAGCCTCCCAGCCAAATGCCTCCGGTGCCACAAGGAAAAGTCACCTCCAGTTGGCCACCCCACACCCGTCTTGTAAAAGCAGGTCCTGAGGCAGTGGTGTGAGAAGCGATATAAAAAGCCCGTGTTAGGGTGGGCAGGCAGCCGCTTCGTGGTTGGGAACAGGGATTTTGTGCTGGAGGATGGCTCCCTCTGCGGCCAGGAGATGGGGGACAGAGACCCCTGGGCAACCAGTCTTCTGGTGGAGTCCCAGCTTCCTTCCCCCACCTCCCCCCGCCCCGCAGGTCTGCGGTGCCCTGCGGTTTCAGAAGGGGCCGGACAGGGGTGTCTGCCTTCGGGGGGCTGGGGCGCTGAAGTCAGCTCCAGGGCCCCCTGCGGTGGCCGGCGGCTGGGCGGAGCCGGGGTGGGCGGGGCGGCGCCGGCTTTGGCCCGGAGCTGCTGGGAGGCCGGGTGATGGATGGCCAGCCTGCCCTGCTCCAGGCCATCTCTGTCCACAATGGCTTCCAGTGTCCGGCAGGCCCGCCAACCCCTCTGCAAACAGCAGCTTCTTGCCCAGGCCAGCTACCTGTCGCTGGTCCCCTCACGCCCCCTGGATCCTCCCGCCAGGCAGGGGGAGCTGCTGTTCTTGGCCTCTGCGCTCTGCTCCGTGCCTGCAGAGGAACAAAGCCCTACACTTTTCTTCTCCTGAGTTTAAAACACTTGGTCCCTTTCTACCCCCACCCTCCCTTCCTGGGACACCATCCCCCCCCCCCCGCAGCCCAGGCTCGTCCAATTAATTACAAACATTTTACAGGGTAGAGAATTCCAAGCAAGGTTTCCACCCCAGAGAAGAGAGATTCCCCCTGGGCGCTGCCTTCAGAGGCCAGCACCCCCCCTACTCCCCCCCCAGCCTGGGGGAGGGGTCCTGCTGGGGAGGAGGAGGAGGGAGGTGCAGAAGCTGCCAGCACTGGGAACGGCTTCCAGTCTCTTCCTTCCCACCAGCCTTGCCCCCCCACCCCCTCCACGCATCTGTTTTCATTTTCTTAGTGTTTAAACTTGATTCTCTCCCCACCTCTGTGTCCTCCCACCACTCCCATGAAAGACAGAAGATGGATTTCATCTGCGTCCTGAAAGAGGGCGGGGAGCACACAGCAACTGGGGACACCAGGGAATGCAAAGTGCACACTGTCGCCTGGGCGGTCTCTGGAGAAAAATAAAAGAATGTTACAAGTTTTAATGAAGAATCCAACTAAAAGTTCCATTTTTTTTTCCTTTCCCTCAAACAGGTTTTATAAACGATATGTGAGACCCGTAAACGAAACCATTTCTAAGGCGGAATACTGGTGTTTTTTTTAATTATTATTTTTATTCTTTATTACACTAATACGCAGTGGAATCATCAGATGCTCATTACATCTCCATACCTCAGTATTTGTTTAGAAATGACATTAGCCTCATTTATTTCGTAGGCGCACTGTACTGATTCCCAGAATAGGTTCTAGAGTGGAATACAAAATTCCTCCAACTTCCCTCTTCAGTTGTGTGTCTGAGGGCTAGAAAGGGGAATCAGGGAGGAGGAAAGGCCAGGCTGGTCTCAGTGTCTATACCAGCCCCAGCCTACAAGACATTCGCAGCCTCTGAAAGGATGGCCCATGGATATTCCCTTCCAAAGTTTCACAGTTTGGGGGCAATTGTATTTTTATTAAAGTTTTGTAAACATAAATAAAGGAATTAAGCAACTGTGATAGAATTTTTCCTTTAGGTGGAATGAGAATGATTAGAACCACACTCCTATCACAGATAACCTTCTTACTAACAGAATATCTGGACTTGTGTCTCTTCCATTATTGAGAAGAAATAAGTAAAACGGTGCCTTCCTCACAGAAGTAAAATATAGGATTTGCTTATCAAGAGCATTCTCTCAAGCAGCCCAGCTTTTCAGGGAAGATATCAGAGAACTGAAGATATTGATTCACTGATTAACTTCAAGCTATCAGTGGATTTTGATGCTTTACCTTCTTAAGAAATAAAATTAAGGAGCATGAGAAAGTGGTGTCAACTAATTACAAAATTTAGTACGGACATATGTAAAGTATATGGGCTATGTAGGTGTGAGTGTATATGCATATGTATTTGTGTGTGTATGTTTGTATGTGTGGAGGGAAGGAAGGAGAGAGAGGAGAGAGAGAGAGAGAGAGAGAGAGAGAGAGAGAGAGAGAGAGAGAGAGAGAGAGAGACAGAAGAGAGACAGGACAGAGAGGCAAACTCTTTACAGACATACTCCTTAATCACCCAGGTCTCAAATTCAGTCTAAAAACACATAAAACAGTCAAATATTTAATAAAAACACAGTTGGAACTTGACCTCCAATATGTGTAGGTGCATTGTACATATCAGGTTTCCCAGAAACAGAAGTCATAAAAACACATTATTTATTAAGAAGTGTTTTCTCTCGCCCTCCAAGTAAACTCTTCCCCTGGCAACCATGCAGCTGTTGCCTCTGGACACAGGTTGGGCATGGGTACTAACTTTTATGCCTTTTTGTTCCCTAGAACCAGACAAAAGTACTCTAAATTTTGAATTTTCTTTAGCTTTCAGAATTTCAGAGAAAATAAAAATCCATACCAGAATATAGGTAAAGTTGATTAGCCAGATACTGTGAGGAGGTCATCCTTAAGAGATTTGGGGGACTTTAACCTTAACTCAGCCTGGGATGCACTCTTGGTCACAGCTCTCAGCACATGCCCCTGGCAGTCATGGCCACCAGACATTCTTCTTTTACTGTGGGAAAGTGTCAAATCTTTTCTCTGTGTGTTTGCATATTTGGGTCACAGGAAATGGTCTTCACATCTCACTCACAGGAATGAATGAAGTGTGAAAAGATTTTAATATCACATAAATGCTTCATGTCTTTATCAGATTGGATTTGCTTTTGTTTCTTGCATATAACTGCTTAAAAATTTTAACAATTATAAAAGTAATATTAAAACATGTACACAAGATAATAAAAGAGAAGAGTGGGAGAAGCCATCTAAAGTCATGAAAAGACAAATAACTACTGATAGCTTTTTTGTTTGGAAGTCCTTTTTCTTAAAATATGAATTACACATTTTTCATTATTGAGGTCATCTTCATGTTTTTAAGAAAAGAGCCTACAAAATTATTTATAATTTTATCACAAATAATTTGGAAACTTATAAAATAGTTGTGACAATGTTATAATTTTGTTATAAATAATGCTTCATGAAATAAATAGTAAACAACAATGAAAACTGATAAATAAGCCTAAAATTGTATCTATTATATAATTGAAGGCCACTAAGGGTAATGGAAATAATATCAGCCTTGGTTAAATTCAAAAGAGATGAGTTTGTGTGCCAGATTTGACACCAACCCATAGTGTGATCAAGAACAAATTACTTTACTTATGATAAGTTCAGTTTTATTTGTAAATTATGGGGCCAGCTATTGTCCATGAAGTCCCTTCTAGTGCTAAAGTTGTCTGATACTAAGTCGAGAAGATCCAAAAGTTAAGAACTACTTCTCTATATTTTGCCTACACTTGCAGCCACATTCAAATTGCTAATTCCATTTTCCATTTATAGATGAGCTTATCCAAATGATCAAAATTAATTCTTCACCAATGAAAATACAGCCAAAGAAGAAAATCAACTTAAGAGTTATTCTGTTGGTCACAAATTCATTCATGCCTTAAACAAACTAATTGAAATATGACAGAAATGACAGAACTTTATAGCTACAATATAGCTGAGTTCTTTCCCCCAAGCAAATATCAGATTATCTATAGCAGGATTGAGAATTCCATTTGAATAAAAGAAAATCACAGAATCAGGTTGGAGGACAATGGAGCCATACCATAATCAAATTTTTCTGGCAAATTCAAATGCATACAGGAACAATGCATGAAAGTAATATAATTGTCTCCTTATATCTGACTCACCTTACTGAATAATAATAAAATGAAAAGAGGCAGTGGTGAACTGGAAAAAGTACAGCCAGACCAATACAAAGATCAGAATGAATTACTGAGATGAGGAATGTGGGTACAGGATAAAGAAACATTTTGATTTTCCAAAACAAGCTGACAATCCAAGTGTGTGTGTGTGTGTGTGTGTGTGTGTGTGTGTGTGTGTGTTCCATACATATTCCATTTCTAATTTTGGCTCAAAGATTTTTCCTACACTGTATGTGGCAATGTTGAGCTACTAATTTGTACACAAATTTACATGGAAACCCAACTTGCTCCACTTTCTGTAACAAGTATTGCCCAGAGATAGTACTGAAAAATTCCAGAAGAACTGGAAGACCAAGACAATCGAGAAAAACAAGGATTAATCCTGGAATGTGCTAAAACAATGTCAATATTTAGGCCCAAGGAGATAGATTTTTAGAAGCATTTTCTCCAAATTGTTTTGAGTTTGTTCATCTAGGAATAAAATAGCTGATAATGATTGTTTTATTCATAAGTAAATAGAGATGCAGCTCTTTGCTTTTCAGTGTTGGCATCTTAAAAGATAAATTAACCCACTTTATGTGGACTTAAAGATCTATTCTCCACTTGATCTTAGCCAAAAGGCTGAGAATCGATGGGGGTCTATTCTCAATATATATGATTATCTTGAATTCAGGTGTGACAACCCAAAGCCTCTTTTTTTCCAGCCACATGAGAAAGGAGGAGCATGGTGATAATACGCTAATATGTAAGTGTTACAATACCTGCCCCTCCTCTTGTTCCTATAAAAACATCTGTGCAAAGTGGGCCCAGCTGATCTGCAAGTGTGTTGCATGATTCGGGCCAACTTCAGCCCTTTCCATGGCCCCTTTGTTTTGTCTTCTTGCTGCCAATAGACATTTCTCTTTTAAACATCCAATGCTTACTGAAAAAAAATCACTGTTATCAGGTTAAAAGTTAATGTGCTTCACCTGTTTCACCTCCTTCCATTAGTTAACTTGGACTAGCACTGAGGGATTTGACACTTCACCTGTTTGCCCATCTTCTACTTGGAGGAAATTATAAGGGGATGCTCAAGAGTTGTTCATCAAAATGTCAGGCACCAATTTGGTAAAATAACTACAACTTCTGCTTTCTGGAAATTGTTGTGAAATCTCACTCCTTTTCCCTTTGTGGATACTGCTGTTGCCCAAGAAATACACCAACCATGACTTTTAGTCCTTCTTGGGATGAAGGGGAGGAAGGAAATATCAGGAATGAGCTAGAGGTAAACAGTCCTTTGAGTTTCAGGCCAAAAGGCATCCAGACTGCTTAAGAAGCCTCTTGAGATTAAGGTTCTTCCAAGACTGTCAGGGACTTTGAAAGTTTCCATTAGTTCGGACTCACTAGGCTAGGAGAACAGTTCCAGCTGGGAATAATCTTAACTCCAGCCAGGGCAGAAGGTATCTGATATTCAGGTAGATTAAGGAATTATAATGTGAAAAAAGAATAAGGAAAAACAAGTTTTAAACCATAGAAAAGACTCAAAATGACAAAAAAAAAGAAATCCCAGCACTACTGCAGCTAGGATTCCTGAAAGCAAATCCTAGACTCCAGATTCAGGTATTCACCTCTTCTGTATCCTATCTCCTTGCATAGCCATACCCCTCCTCTTCTGCACTTTTCACAACACCCCTAGCAAAAGGAAAATCTTCTTGGCTCACTGGGGGATTTTAAGCAGTCTTTAATTCTTAATATGCTGATGCCTTTTTTTTTGGGGGGGGGTGGCTGGGAGTTACTGGGAATTGAACCCAATGCTTAAAGCATACTAAACACATACTCTGACATACACCTCCAATCCCTGCATGTTTATCTTCCACTGATGCAGCTAGAACAGGTCAGAGCTAAAGTAAAAATCCCAGATTCTGAGGACTAATGGGATGGTGCTCTCTCCAATCCAAATTTGACTGCTGTCTTTCCCAAGGATAAGCCATGTTCTCCTACCAATGAGTGTTTCCAAGCATGCATAAGGCACTGGTTTTGATTCTCAGCACAGCATATAAATAAATAAAACAAAGGTCCATCAACAACTAAAAAAAAATAAAAATTAGAAATTAAAAAAAATACAAGGTTCCAGTTCAATTTGAATTTCAGATAAACAGTAAATAATTTTTATTATTCATTGCAAACATTGCCTGGGCATACTTTTAAAAAAGTTTCATTTATCTGAAATCAAATTTAACTGGATATCCTGTATTTTATCAGGCAACACTACTATTGCACAGAGATTTGTGAAAATGTTTGAACTTTAAGGCCTAATGAACTGAAGAAGAAAATTCATTCCACAAAGCTATTGAATAGGAATTTTAACAATGCATAAAGCTCTTAACAACCAGGAAAAAAAATGCTAAGGGACTCACTTGATCCTACCTCTTTATATGATCAGCTGGTCCAGTGATTCTCCACCATGGCTGAATATTAAAGTCACAGCTCAGTTGGTATAGAGTGCACAAGGTACTGGGTCAATCCCCAGCACCACAAGAAAAGAAAAAAAAAGAAAGAAAGAAACAAAACAAAGATTTGACTGTATGGGGTATCTCAAGCCCACAAAGCACTTTCTCCTTTTCTCATATTTTGAGAATACTTTGGAAACATTAAATTATATTTTAGAAAACAACTAACATTTCTCTAGCATTTCTCACAACTGTGCTTTTGGGTCTTTTTAGTTGCTCATTTCATAGCTAAGGGATTTTAAGGATTAGTGAAATCATACACTCAAATATTTTCTATGTGTGAAAATGAATAGGTCATGTACCACATTGTTTTTACCAGGATATAAATAAACCTGCCCAGGACCTGAGGAAATATTGGAAAAGTACAAGTTGTAAAACTTTAAATTCATCAAGCATAGTTCTCCTTTTAAGAGAACTTAATATATAAAGCTCTGTATTAGACACAATGAACATTTACTTCTGCCAAGGTTTCTTTGCTTTGTAGTCATCTCCAAAACAGCTATTTTGCATTCTAAATTCACTATTTCATTTTAAATTCTTGATAGGGATCTAGCACTTGACTAGCATCTGCAAAGCCCAAGCTTGTTCCCTAGCACTGGAAAAAAAAAGAACAAAATGTTTGAATTGGAATCATAACATTAAGGGGTGAATTCTCAGTGAGGAAATATTGGTTCAAATGAAGAACACCTATAATGTCATAGGTAGATAAAGCAATTGAAATTGCAGAGGATATCAAATAATCCGAACACTTATTTAGTATACACTCCCAGGGAGATTTTTTTCATGAAAACTGATTTTTAACAAATGTTCAGTATTTTCCACTAAGGATAAATAATAATTCTTTTACAAGTTACTTTAATCTCTCAAGGAGATACAAAGGTTTACAGATTCATTATTTATATCAATAAATTGCATTTAATATTAGTGCTTTGAATATGTATTTTTTATTCATTCATCAGACTCAATCACCGGGATGTCCTGGACAATGTGGCACTTGCTGGGAGAAACTGTAGTGAGGTGAGCATCCTCCAAGAGCTTCCAGTTTAGTGGAGGAGGCAGACATAAACTACTCAAATTATGAATCATAAGTGTTTTAAAAGATAAGCACAGAGTGCTATTAATTCTATGTAGAAGACAAGCCCTAGGCTAGGAATTCAGAAAAGGGTCCCAACAGAAAAGACATTTGAGTCAAGACAATGCTCTCAAAAATAACAACTAATGTTTGCTGACACTATGCTAAGTACTTTAAGAGTGTTAGCTCATTTAAGCTTCACACATACTAAATCAGGTACACTGATTATCCTATTTTGTACATAGAGAAATGGAGGCTCTGAAAGGCCAACTAGTTGGTTAAAGAAAACCACGGCTAGGAAGTAACAGAGCCTGCAGTAGGAACACAGATCCTGACTCTTGAATGTGTGTTATATGCATATGACTTAAACATTAGTCATAGATCTCTTCAGAGGAAAGAATGAGAAAAGTGAATTAAGTAGAGAAAGAGTATTCCAGATGAGGGGTAACTATGATTTTGAAGAACTTCAAGGGCTGGGGATGTGGCTCAAACGGTAGCGGTAGCGCGCGCACCTGGCATGCGTGCAGCCCGGATTTGATGCTCAGCACCACATACAAAGATGTTGTGTCCGCCAAAAACTAAAAAATAAATATTGAAAAATTATTTCTCTCTCTTTCTCACTCTCTCTTTAAAAAAAAAGAACTTCAAGTCTCAGGATTTAAAAAAAATATGTGCATTTGGCTAATCTAACTGAAACCACCTCTTCCAACAGAATTTAATTTCTGTGCCAGGAATATGTTTTGTTCAGAAAAAAATATTTGCAAAGACTGTCACCTAGTGGCAACAAGCAAGAGACCAGGAAATTGAATTGTCACAATTCCCACTGTGATAATTAGATATCAAAATGAATAATTGTTCCAGGCAGGCAAATTTGACTGTGTAATAGTAACAGCGGTAATGAAACCCAGTCTCTTTGGGAGCTACAGTGTGTAGGACCATCTTCAGCTCTTCAAAGAGCTCTATTTTGCTCTTCATAGATGAAGTCCTCACTCAAAGCAAGTGTGTGCTATCCCAATATGGTCAGCATTTGTTGGTTAACTTCTCAGCATCAATTTCTCTCACTCCTGCCAAAAGCACTGCATTTGTTCTTTGAGTGATTCATCTTTCCTTTCATTTTCAGCCATGCTGGTTCCTTACAATTTATTCTACCATTCAGCTCTGGGATACCCATCACCTTGATTCCATGATTGTTTAAAAGATGTGTATGTGAATGAATCCAAGCCAATGAGATTTGTCACTGGGACTGCAGAAAAGTGGATTTTTTATTAATACCCTGTGTTATGGACTAATTTGTACCCCCAAATTCATATGCCAAAGCCCTAATTTCCAATGTGAGTTGAGATAGGGTCTTTAAGGTTAAATAAGGTCATAAGCGTGGGACCCTAAAATACAACTAATGTCCTGTAAGAAGAGGAAGAGACACCAGATATGTCTCTCTGTCTCTATCTGTGTACACACATAGGAAAGGTCACAGGGAGAAGGAAGCTGTAGTACCTAAAACAACTATTAAATAAGTTTGTGTCAAAATAAACACAGCTTGTTAATGCAATACAACACCTCCTTCTATACCACTTCTGCTAACTAAATGGTCTAAAGCAGTCACAATGAAGGAAAGATAATAAGCGAGCTACATCTGTCTATCTACAGTTTGAACAGCTATAATATTAGGAGTTATGATGGGAAGTAGGCCGGATTTTTTTTGTTGCTGTTTCCCAGTATCTAGAGTCCCCTTCTATGCTGGGTAATCACTACTGTGGAGGAAATGGCCTCTCGTTATATAAACTGAAAATTACAGATAAAAGGTTATGTTTTTATTTGTCTGGCCTTTGGCATTTAAGGAATGGTATCTGGACCTTATCGGGGTATAGGAATCTGCATCTTGAACTATAAATCCGAAGTATGTTAACAGAAGCAGAGACTCTTTAGAATTCATTTCACTTGTGACATCTAGTGTCTAGTGGTGGTACTGGTAGCACTCTCATTAGACCATTCCTAGACAAATTGCAACTAATTTAAAAATCATAACTGACTTTAACAACTCTAAAATTGGGCAGCCTGCACGACCACAAGTTCAAAGACTTTCTTCCAGCAACATGATCAGATAGTTATTTACGGATAGTAAACAAAAATAAGGCATATTGATAGCTTAATGGGTTACAGCTCAGCACCTTGACTGATTTGAATCAGGTAGCTACTTAGGATAGACTGAAGCTCAATCGTAGAAATTTACTGAAGGCCAGCTATTCATTAAACATTTAGCAAGAGTGCTTTCATATTGGTTTGGTTTACTGAACCCTGTACAGGAGTCTACTCCAAATTTATGTCCTCCTACAAATTTTATCTAACAATTTTTATATGAGTAGCTTCTATGATAATGCTGTTCCCTCTTCCTGAATTCATTCCTCCTTAGCTCTGCCATCCCTCAAGACTTTTCTTAAAATGTCACCTACACTGCGAAGTCTTAAATGACCAAACAAAACATATCTGTACATATAATATTTACTGTAAGGCTTATACCATGCAAGTGGCGTTCATATACAGGCCTATAGTTACTTTTATATTTCTCAATACTCCACTATGTTGTAAGCATCTCCCAGAAAGTAGTTATCTTATCTCTGAATTCCTTCCGCTATGTCTACCTCATGGTGGCCACTCAATCCTTTACTTAAATGATGATACTGAGTTTACTTTCTCCTGTAAAAGGAGGAGGTAAAAAAAAAAAGTTAAGAAAGACCTTTGGATTAGCTTTTTCATTTCATTACTGGTCCAGGCTAGAATAGTGTCTTCCTGACTTCTGAGTTGAGGAATCTTTGTTAAATGACTGGGGAAATGGCATTTATTTCATTTATCAAAGAACACAGGGTTGATTAAAAGTGAATTAGCATTTGGTTCATTCAGGCCCCAGATGCATCTGTTATCTTTGTTGCTTATCTTAAAACTGTGATTAGTCTTTTGTAATCTGGTATACTCAGTCAGAATAAAAGTATCCAAAAGAAAGTGAAAAGAGGAAAAATCAAGGAGAGTGCGGCACCCCAAAACATAAAACAAAAATTCAATGAAAGCAATCAACTCTTGACAAATTTCAGCAGAAGGAAGAACTAATTATTGACTACTTGCTGATGCAAGATACAAATCACTGGTGGATTTGAGGTGTAGCTCAGTGGTAGAGCTCATGCTTAGCACATACAAGGCAAGTAGTCCAATTCCCAGTACAAAAAAAAAAAAATCTCTGGTGATCTTGAGGTGTCATTTCACTATATTGGCTGGAATTGAACCCCAGCTAAAGTTGGAGCAGGCAGGGATAAAATGTAAGAAAATGAAGTTAGTAATTGTAAACATTTTTTTTTCAGGTGTTTTGTTACAAAGAGAAGCAAACAAATGGGGTTGTACCTGATTGGAGTCAGGGAAATTGTTGTTGTTGTTTTGCAATGGCAGTTATTACAAAATTTTGTCTATTATTATTACTATGATCACTTTGCAATGGCAGTTATTACAACATTTATTCTGTGGAGAGGGACCGTCCAACAGAAATGAAAAAAAGCTGATGATGGAAGGGAGGGGAGCCAAAAACCAAGTCCTAAAATAGGAAAGAAAAGATGACCCCATAACGGTTACTAGGACTCAGCAGTGTTCGCTAAATGTTGGACGCCATTCTTTATGAATGCTTAAATTTTTAAATAACGTATAGACACTAGGTTAACAAAATAAGATTATTTAAACACGCATGCTCTCAAGAGCCTGGATTCTGGAATCGGACTGCATTAGTTCATACTGAGATTCTGTCACTTAAGGCAGCCATTTTTTCTTCCTGGGGCTTGGCTTTCCTCTGAAGGTGACAGGTATGGTGTGCACCTTATTGGGCTGTTTGCCGTGTGCAACTTGGCGCCAAGGCGCTACAAGGTGGGGCACAAAGCCACATGGTAACCGTGGACCCACGTCGCCACCCAGACTCCGGGTCCTAGAACCACAAGAGATTCTGCGGGAAGGTCCTCCGAGGGCACGCGCGCAGTCCGTTGGTGGGTGGACAACGCTGACAACGGCCCCCAAGGTCAGTCCCACCCATCCCCGCCAACCGACACTGTCCCTCCAGAAGGCCCTGTCATAAAACCACAAGCCCCACAAACATAGCAATTTTAAGCAGACACCTAGAGGAAATCCTGGAAAACCACCTGAGGTAAAACTGACACGCCAAGAGGCCAGGTCCGCGCCTGCGCCAGTCCAGGGCTCGCCACTGGCACCTGCGCAGTCGTTGCGGGGCGCTTCTGCCGAACGCTCCTCGGCGTTGGCTTTTCTCGCGCTGTTAGAGGAACGTTTCGTGAGAAGTGAGAGTTCTCGCGGGAACTGTGTTCAAAAAGCCCTGGCGCTTACAGGACTACTAGGTAAATGAATGGGAGGGCAACTCTCTGGCAGGCTGAGCTTAGCATCACGGATCTGGACACCCGGACCTCTCAGCTCTTGCCAGCAGCTGGGGGAAGGAGTGAGGATGACAGAGGTAAAGACTAGTGAGAGTGGAGAGGAGCGTAGGCGGCGGGGAGCAGGGCTTGAGGAAGCCTGGGGCCTGGGTCTTGGCGGAGGCTTTGGCCCGGAACCCTAAATTCTTATAAGCTGGCTTCCAGTCGGGCCCCAGTCTTCCGTTGGACGTTCTCGCTTCTCTGGGGAACTCTGGATAAATATGGAAGGCCAGGCGGCTGCCGGGGGGCCTCAGACTGATGGCCCCTGGAGGTGCGTTGTCCAGTACGATGGCCCCCTAGCCACTGTGGCAACCCGAATTAAATGTAAATTATACACTGGATTTGAAAGGTAGTATCCCACAAGAGCTGTATCTCTGGCAATTATTATGATTACGAGTTGAAATGATATTTTGGATGCATTGGGTCAAGTAAAACGTCAAGATGAATTTTGTCCTTTGTTTACTTTTTTAAAATGTTGCTTGAAACTTTCAAATCATGCGTGTCTCCCTGCCCTATTTGTATTCCATCCATTATCATGTTTAATGTTCTCAATAAGCCTGTAAGATGGTTATTACCCTCCTTGTATTGAAGATGATGAAACAAGGCGTTAAGTTACTTGCCCGAATTCGTGCCACCAGTAAGGGATGGAGGTGGAAGGGCCTAGGCAGCTTTGACTTCTAGAGCTTCCTGTGTTCCAATGTTTTTTGTATGCTGTTTTTTGGGGGGGCGGGTGGAGCGGTGTACCGGAGATAGAACTCTGGGGCTGTCAACCACTGAGCCACATCCTCAGCCCTGTTTCGTATTTTATTTAGAAATAGGATCTCACTGAGTTGCTTAGGGACTCGCCTTTGCTAAGGCTGGCTTTGAACTTGGGATCCTCCTGACTCAGCCTCCCGAGTCACTGGGATTATAGGCGTGAGCCACTGCGCATGGCTTGTATGCTGTTTTGAGAGGCCAGACAGAAATGTGAGCACCAGGCTTTGGAAATGGACTCTGGTTCCCATCTCATTTAGCTCCTGAGTGACTGATAACCCTGAGCAAGTTACTTAACCTTTCTGTGCCACATTAAGATTGCATGTTTAAAATGTAAGTTCTTCTACCCTATGAGATCTTTGAGAACATTGCTAAGAAAATGTACATAGAGTACCAAGCAAAATGTATGGCACATATTAGTTTTAGTTCGTCCATGGCTAAAGGATAGGTTAACTCTTTGCAGGTTGATAGATTAATTCTTTTTTCACTCATTAGAGCTCAGCTGAAAAGTCACGTAATCAGGGAACAGTTCCCTCTTGTTATAGGCTTAGATACCACCTTAGTTACAGCTCTCCATTTTGCACTTATCACACTTGTAACATTATAGTTTAGTTATTTGATTTGATGCCTTTCTACTAATGGACTGTAAAATTCAAGAAGACAAAATATTTTCTAGTGTTTGGATCATTATTTTATCCTCAACACTAAGTGCATTGTCTGACATATAATAAAATTCCAGCAATTTTTTTGAATGAATGAGAACTAATGTTTTGGCTTCCTTGTGTATTCCTTAATGGGAGGCCTTGAGGTTAACCTCATTTTTATTTTGATAGATGGAGATAATAATAATGGCTTAACGGGCTCATGAAGAGCATTAAATGAGATGATGTATTTGAAGCACTTCTTTTAGCAGGTGGTAAATCCCCAACAAATATAAGTTATTGTTAATAAAGCAACAGTTAGCTGGCTAGCTTCACTGTATATAGGTTTTGAAAAGGTCTTGCATTTTAAAGTAGTCTGCACTGGTTAGTTTATGGTATCTATTTTACCCTATTATAAAACCCTATATCTCCTACCTACTGATTCTCAGTTAAGAACTTTGTTTTCTAATTCAGTGATAAGTGAGGCGTTTAAAAGGTCACACTAGGGTTGGGGATGTAGCTCAGTGGTATAGCACTTGCCTAGCATGGGCCAGGCAGGCCCTGGGTTCAATCCCCAATACCCTGCTACCAAAACATAAATGAACAAAAAAACAACTAGGTTTACTTCAATATACTCCCTAGTATATCTCCCTAGTTAATCAGCATCTATATTGTATGCTTTGTTTTCATTTTAGAGAAGATATCCATGCTACATTCTCAGTACATTAGACCTCATCGTCTAGTCAAGGACATCACTCTGCCAGTTCTCCAGTATCTCCTATGTCATCTTCTGTCCTGAATTTATCCTAGGGTATACACACATATTGTTTTTTATCTTTAAAATAGTAAGTAAATTTGTCTCTACTTCCATTCCAGCTACTATTCTATTTGCTTTTTGAAGCAAAACTGTATTTTCTGTCACTTTTTCATCTCCTACCATTCTCTATCATACTCATTTCAAGTGGGCTTTTACCCCATCTTCCCACCAAAATTCTCTTGGGGTCACCAGTGACCTCCATAAATTCAAAATCCAGTGGCCAATTTGACTTAGCAGCAGCGTTTGGTATGATCTCTCCTACCTCCTTAATACACTTTGTTTATTGGCTTCTAAGACAGCACATGCTCTTGATTTCCTCCTTACCTCACTGTTAACTCCTGAATATACTTTACATCTTTTTCCTCACCTTCTAGTAGGGTTCAGTCCTTCGTCCTCTCCTCTTTGTTATGTTCATCCTCTGTTGATACTCAATCTGAAGGACTTGTGCTGATAACTTCCAAATTTATATCTCTAGCCTACACCCCTCTCCTACACATGTATTCATTCAGCTGCCTGCTTGACATTTTTCATGCAAAACTTGAAATCCTGGTCCCCCTGGCCCCAAAAAAACTGTATATCAATATCTCAAATGAGGGCAACTCCATTCTGCTGGTTGCTCAGGGCAGAGCCTTGAAGGTATTTTTACTTTTTAAAGGCATTTTTTTATTTTGCTATATTCCATATATAAGAAAATCATGTTGGCTTTACCTTTAAAATATAGGCAGAATCTGGGCATTTCTCACCTACTATGCCACCACCTAGCATGAGGCATTATCTCAGATGGTCTCTCTGCTTCCAGTTTTGTTCCATCCTAACTATTCAACACAGCAGTGAGATGATTCTTTTAAATTTTACCAAATTGTCTACTTCAGACTTTGAAGTGACTTCCCATTTCACACACGCTAGAAGCCAAACTCTTTATAATGGACTGATCTGCCGGCTCCTTTATTATCTGTGACCTAAATTGTAGTTCATATCTTGGACTCTTTTTCCATATTAGGGTTTCCCATCTGCCTGGAACATTCTTCCACACAATGATGCATACCTATTTCCCATCTTTTGCCTCCTATTTACACCACCTATCTCTTTTGAGCTTTTTTTTCTTCCAATTCTATTTTCTAATGTATTTAATTATTACGCTGTTACTTATTATTTTCCCCTCTTGGAATGTAAGTTTAATGAATAACTTTGCCAGTTTTACGCCATAATGATCTGAAGTGCCCAGAATGAAGCCTAGCTAATGGGGCATTCAGTAAATGTTTGTTAAATGCATGATTCTATAAACTTAAGACATAGGGAATCATCTGATGCTCTATAAAAGCAAAGTCCAGTTTCAGTTTGGCTTAAAGGGACTAGGGCCAAAGAGGAAGGGACAATAAATGAGGTTAAGTTAAAGTACAGTTATCCTATGTATAAAGTTGTAAGGCTTAGCCTGGAAATTGCTCTGAACATAGATTCTATTTTACATACTCTGTTAAGAGTAATTAGAAAAATACTGTGAATCTGATTCCAATGAAACAAATACATTCAGCAAAGTAGTACTACTATAAAAAATAAGACAGGATATTCTTTATCTTGTGAGTCTGATTTAAAACTGTCTTTTTATACTCTTAAGTAGCAGTCATGCATGCATACCATAAAGTTTCTTGGTTTCTGTCATTGCTCTCTTTTTACTTTGATTATTTTGACAGTAACACAATTATGAGACTAATTCTACCTTAGTAATTACGAACATTTAACATATAACAATTGAATAGTTTCCTAATGTTGAGTTTCTTAGGAACACAATTGAGTGTTTTTTTTTTTCTGTTCTTTTTGGTTTGGTCTCAACTCAAGTAAAAAAATTATCAGAACAATTTTTGCTCTTAGAACAAGAATGCAAATTTGACTCCTTACAATTCAGGAGTAGAATCTTAATATTATGTTTTTATATGATAGTAGCACTGGGGATACATGATTCCTTTATTATTGGTTTTATTGTAGGGTTTTTTTTTTTTGTTTAAGCTCAAAAATTATATTTCTTCTATTTATAATAGTCTAAAAACAGGAAAAGAACATGGAGGCAGATATTGCAGATCTTCGAAGCAAGCTGAAAGAGGTTGAAAAAGAGCGACTAAAAGCTGCACAGTATGGTTTACAACTATTGGAGAGCCAAAGTGAATTGCAAAATCAATTAGATAAATGTCGTAATGAAATGATGACCATGACTGAGGTAAGACTGTGGATTCCTCTGTTTATGAGGGTGTGCTTAGCTATTGAAGGTTTATTTTGTCTAGCAATAATTATTTTATTTTCTGAAGATCTAATTTCTTATCTGTGCCATTTTCATTAAAGGTGAATAAGTTAATGAATTCCTGATATTCTTTCCAAAGCAGTGTGTTCTGAGTTTCAATTATGTTTACTCTTTCTACAACAATTTACCTACCATATTTATCACTAAGTTTTGTTTGTCCACACTCTACATAGGTGACCTCACTTATTTTGGAGCTTTGAATATCATCTAAATGCCCCCATAGTAGTTAAGCAACCTAAACTGTTTAATTAACAATTAATTAAGAGTTCAAGGGAGGAGCAATAGTCCTCCCTTGAACTCTTAATTAATGTATTCAATTACCCACTTAAGAGTATCTCAATCTTGATATAAACAGAATATTTAATTCCCTGTCTATTAATCAAACATTCTCTGTCTTTAGCTTATTTATTTAGTAAATTGAATGACATTCAGTTGCTTGACCCAAAAATCTAGAAGTCTCACATTTAGTCCACAAATTCTTAGGGACATGATTTATAAAACATCTGTCTAGGCCACTGTCTTCTTTCTCCCAGCCTTCTAACCAGATTGCCTGCTCCATCATTGCCATTCAGATCATTCTTTCTCAACATAGAATCATTCTTTCTCATGGAAAAGCACAAGAGATCATGTCATCTCCTTTCTCAATCTGCATAAGGCTTTCAATTGTATTTACAAAAGACAGTCTGAGGGTTTATACATCCCTATGTGATTTGACTTCTGCTGGACTTTTGCAAACATAGGAAACTGCTTTTCCTTGTTCAGGCTATCCTAGACTTGCCTTATGGGTTTATATGAGCTCTTTCCTCCTGCTTAGTTGTTCCTCACCCGCTCTTCATAGATTGAATCCTCAATCTTCAGATTTCAGTTAAATGTCACTCATAGAGACCAGCCCTAACTAAAGTCGGCATCACTCACTCTTTTGTGGAGGGAGTTCAGGGGGTATAGTTACCAGGGATTGCACTCAGGGGCACTTAAGCCACACCCCTAACCCTGTTTTGTATTTTATTTAGAGACAGGGTCTCACTGAGTTGCTTGGCACCTTGCCTTTGCTGAGGCTGGCTTTGAACTTGTGATCCTCCTGCCTCCCTCCTGAGCCGCCAGGATTACAGGTGTGCACCACTGCACCTGGTAGCATCACTCACTCTTAATTCTTTGCAGTACTAATTATCTCCAGGATTGCAAGGTCCTTAAGAATTTTGTCTTGTTCATTGCTATATTCTCTAGTGCTTTGCACACAAATATTTATTGAAAAAATGAATAAATCAGTTTAATTTAGTAAATCCTCAGTGGTATAAACTAAAATTGAAAATTATAAATATAACAGGTAAAAGTTACTAATGACAGCTCTTGTTTTTCCATGTGGTACTGTTCTTGACTACAAGCTCAATACCTAATTATAAAGCAAAGCAAAGAATTAAAAATCTAATAGAAAATAAAACCATGATATATATAATTATTTGGAGAAATAACTTATCAAAAGTGGAAGTGCTTTTGGAGAAATAATGTTACTTGTTTTAGGTCCTTTTTCTAGTTTCATTTTATCTTATACTTTAAAGCTTCATGAAGGAGTTTGAACTAATACTTCTCTGTCAATGCCTTCTACAGGGTAGTGAAGCAATTACCATATCTCTATCATGGACTTTACCATACAGTAGGCCCCCTCCTTATTTCTAGTTTCACTTTTCTTACCTCTGGAAACTGTAGTCTAAAAATATTACATAGAAAGTGCCATAAGTAAATAATAAATTTTAAATTGCATGCCATTCTGAATAGTGTGAGGAAATCCGGTGCCATCCTACTTTATCCCACCTGCTCCACCTCATTTCCTCTCCTCACCTAGGCATAGTACAATGAGATATTTTGAGAGAGATCATATTCACATACTTTTATTGCAGAATATTATTATAATTGTTATTAGTTATGTTACCAATCTCTAACTTGCCTAATTTAAAATTAAAACTCATCAAGATGTGTGTACATATGTATATATGGAGTTTGGTTCAACTTGTGGTTTCAGCTATCCACCCAGGGTCTTGGAACATCCCCTGCATATAAAATGCAAATGATATCTGATTGTGTGTGGAGCTCAGACACCTGAATGATCTGACTAGTTAAACAGTTATTCACTTTATGATGTTCTCTGCATCAGAACGTAGTATGCAAGCATGTGTCCTAATACTTTAAAAACCAATATAGACATTACTTCCTTCAGGAAGTGTATTCTGAGCTAGCACTTACCAGTTACTGTGACTTAATGTAATTGCTGAATTGTGTGTTTATTGTTCCTTTAGACATTGATCCTCCTTGAAGTCAGGCATCATTTTTTATATTTATCTGAGTTTCTCTGTTACCTGGCATATTTGCTGGGTTCTTAGTAAGTATGTGTGGAATAGATGGAAGGTTGAATGCCTAAGACCTTGTTTCTGGTCTTTTGTTACCAAAAGTCCCTTTACTTTTTCATGTTCTCTCTCAGATGGATTTGAAGGTTGTGCTATCAAACTGTACGAAATAATAAGTAGCTTATTTTCCTAATCGTCAAACAAATGCCTAGTTTTGGGTCAGCATGAGATAAGACATGCTGCTGTGACAGTTGATAATGCAGCCAAAATCAGGGACATTTTAACGTAGCCTGATGGTACTCATCATACAAAGTTTTATTCAGATTTTGGAATCCAGAGAATGCCTCCCCAGTTACGTTTTGCATTGCGGGTTACTAGGGCATCAGAGCCCCAGATTGGAAAGTGGTAACCTTGCATCTTTTCTAGAGTTGATGCCTGTACTAACTTCAGCCTGAGTGTTTTTGACATTACTGTACTTTCAGAATATACCTTAGGGATTCACTAAAACTGATGAGCTACAAAGTTATTCCAGATTTAACATGTGGTTGTACCTCAGAAAGCAGCAAATGTATGAAACAGGAATAAGCCAGTTGAAGGTGAGAACTGATTATATGTAATAGCTTTAAGTGATTTTTTATGTAATTAAATTGTAATTGAATCTATTTTCAGAATTATGAACAAGAAAAATATACTATTCAGAGAGAAATTGAGCTCAAGAGTCGCATGTTAGAAAGTTTGAGCTGTGAATGTGAAGCTATTAAGCAACAACAAAAAATGCAGCTAGAACAATTAGAAGAGCAGCTAAGCAGAAGCCATGGACAGGAAGTGAATGAACTAAAAAACAAGGTTTGAATATATGTATGTTTTCAGAGCAAAAATACCCCATGTTGATGCAACCATCTGTTAATGTAAGGTGATAAAGATTTTTCTCAAGTACCACTGTGAAAATAGCATAGATCAGTTTTCTGTCATTTTAATGTTGAGAGTAGAAACACTGAGAAACAAAAACTTATAAAATGACTTATAAAAGTGAGACTTGTATCAATATAGCCTTCTAATTACATACAATTTTCCAATTTTGATAGCAGCAATTTTTTTATGATCCATTTATTTAGTAACTACCGAGGCATCCTTGGTCATAGTCAAGCAGTCTCCTTTCAGAAAGAGTGGTCCCTTAGCCTTTACTGCAGCTAGTGGTGTGCTTTGTAATTCTGTAGAACAAATCAGTAGTTCCTTATAAATTACTATATATTAGTATTGATACCTTATAATTTATTTTTTGAGGAAAAACATGATCCAGTTCTCAAAATATATTTTTAAGGGAAATCCTATTGTTATCTCCATATTTCTGATGAGAAAACCAGTGTTTAGGTAGATCAAGCAAATTGGACAAGGTGAGAGCTAGAAATTGTCAGTTGTGAATTGAAGCAAGTCTTCCTCACACCAAATTCTGTGTCACTGAGTGTGTACATAATCTGACACATTACATACTAGCTCCACTTCATACATAAACACGAAATAGACAACAGCTGTTCATGAATGCCCATTCCTTTCTAGCACCCCCACCCATCCAGCCTTCAGATTGCTACTTAGGAATCCAGAACTTCACCATGGCTCTTCTTCGTGTGGAATCCAGACTTTTACAAACCCTTTCTTTCAAAACCCTTTCAAAACTTGCTTGACTTTTTATTGTCTTCTCAGAAGTCTCTTTCAATTTTTAGATTTTTTTTATGTAACATCTTCTAAGATTTTTTTCCATGTCAGTACAAGCTATACTGCTGCCTTAATTCTTTATTGATCTAGCTCTAAGTGTTTTTCTATTTTTAGTAATGAAATCACATATTTGAGTTGGTTTATTTTTTCCTAATAGACGGTAAAACAAACAAATAATGCTTTTGTGAAATACATAGTCATCCTGCACATTACTGACAAATAGTCTAGCTTGTCTGGAACTAATCTGGTTTTAGACAGTAACGACTGGTAATGATGCATTTTCATTTCTCCTGGTGGGTTTTTTTTTCCTGTAGCTTTCATTACATAAACAAATGTAGCAGTATAGGGGATATTTTTTGGGGGCCTGAATTAAGGACCAACTGTAGAGATGGCTTAGGTGGTAGAGCAAAGAGTATATCAATACAAAATTTTCAGTCTTACTGATGTTCTTAAATCACTTTTGCCAAAGGTTTGGCCCCCCCCCCCAGTATCTTTCTCTTACTTCTCATGTTGAATTCATCAGCCTGTTGTGGGGATTTGGCCAACAGAACCTTGATGTAGGCTACTGTGGCTCTAGTCCCCACCATCCCCTCTCCCCTAGACTGTTGTGGTAGCCTTCCAATCAGGCTTCTGCTTCTGCATGGCTGGTCACAGCATCATTTACACAGCTACACAGTGCTTCTGGTAGCTTTAATGCATCCAAACCACTTGGATGGCTAGAATGGACTGTTTATAAAACAAGGTGGGTCACTATTGGAGTGTCCTTGGAAGCTCTACTAGTCTCTTGTACAAGTTTGGATCATTCAGTGATATTTTACAGAAAGAAAATACCTTTTGATTTATAAAATTGTGATTTTTTTTTATACTTTAGATAGAAAAACTGAAAGGAGAGTTAGATGAAGCTAGGCTTAGTGAAAAGAAGCTAAAGCACAAAGTAGACCACCAGAAGGAACTCCTGTCTCATAAATCGGAGGAAATACGGATGATGTCTGAGCAAGTCCACGAAAGCATGTCTTCAGAGATGCTGGCTCTTCAGGTCGAGCTGACAGAAATGGAAAGTGTGAAGGTAATTTTTATGGCCTGTGTTTTCTTAGATTTTTAAATTTTTCTTTTGCATACATTTTATGTGTTTTTATAATAATTCTAATGAGCTAGTGTGGAGGAAGAAATGTTTTTTTGACCTACTTTGATCTAACTATCCAAAAAATGTTTTATGTAGTTTAGGTGAATTACTTTATTTTAAAAAATAGTATTAGGTGACCTGATTAAATAAGGCAGACAGTACCTTTACATTAATGAAAGCTCTGAAAGGATGTAGACATTTTCTGATCCTAGTTTGTGTCATAATATAAAATGTTAGTACAGTGGAAGTTGAAATTTGTGTGAACATAGATTTCACTTCAGACTATGAGTCATTAAAAATTAAAGCCCTGAATTCACAGTCAGAAAGAGCAGTCTCTAGAGCCTTTTGTTTGGTTCCCTGCTGAAAAATTAAGTAATTTTTAAAATTTTAATAGGTATCTGACAACTTTGACAGTTTTTTGTAGTTTTAATTTGAATGTGAACCACTACAGATAAGTTAGCTGAGCAGCTGCTAAATGAAAGCATTTTCAAGAGAATTTTGTCTTTCGATTTCTGTTGAATAGAATGCTCTCAAGGAAGAAGTAAATGAACTACAGTACAGACAGGAACAACTAGAACGTCTTAGTACTAACTTAATGCGCCAGGTAGATCGACTTAAAGAAGAAAAAGAAGAGCGGGAGAAAGAAGCAGTTTCATACTATAATGCCTTAGAGGTATTATGATTACAGTTGTATTGTTTCCAGTTTTTAAATTGTTTTCATGCTAATTTAATCTCTATTAGCTAAATTGTTTTCTTTTGAATTTAGAAAGCTCGTGTAGCAAATCAAGATCTGCAGGTGCAATTGGGCCAGGCCCTCCAGCAAGCCTTGGATCCCAATAGTAAGGGCAACTCTTTGTTTGCAGAGGTACTTACAAGTATTCTAATAATTGAATTGGGTAAACTATTATTTCATTTAGTACAAGAACAATTAAACATATCAATGTTTTCCAGGTAGAAGATCGAAGGGCGGCAATGGAACGCCAGCTTATCGGTATGAAAGTCAAGTATCAGTCACTAAAGAAGCAAAATGCATTTAATAGAGAACAGATGCAAAGAATGAAGGTGTGGAATTACCGCTCTTAAATGTTTGTTAAATCTACTTCATATTAGCATTATATAGATAAATATATCACAAAATCCATCTTTTCCTTCAAGGGGTATACTTTTATATTTTTTTCTAGAACTGCATGATCTTTTTAAAAATTAGAAATTCCAGGTAGATCATAAGATACTTTTATGTTTTCAAAAAGTTAATCTTGGAAAAACATTAGTGTGTTTAACAACTACTAATTGTTTATTTTAATGATCATTCTCTAACCTTGCCAGGGAGGTTTAAATCTTTATAGAATAGGGAAAAGGAATTTAAAAGTGTTTGTTTCTCACTTATTCCGAGTCTTTCTGGGTTCCCGCATCAAATGAGACTAGCTTTTGCCATTTCTCACTTCTCATGAAGGCTTATTTTAGATGGAAATTTGAACTATTCAGGGTTCCCTTTTCTTGCAGCTCCTCAAAGCATGTAATTAACCCCTTTAATTTTAAGGGTTTTGTTGGTTGTTGCTGCACACAAATAAGAAGTAACAGAAAACCTTATGGCAATTAGAAAGATTCCAAGATTATAGCAGTCCTTAGAATTCCAATGTATGGTCTGTTCTGCCTGATGTTCCTAAGGTGGTGTTTGGAAGAAAGTTTAGATTTTTTTTTCAAGATGTCAGTTTTACCAGAGAAATGGGAAAGGTCACTGATTGAACTTGGAATTAGATGGACTGGATTGAAGCATAGTTGTCATTTGCTAGTTGTGGTTACCTGGGACATATATTCTGAGAGCATCTAAAAGGCATACCTCATTTACAAAGTAGAGGTGATAGAACTTGCCTCTCAGAACTGTCTTGGGGTTAAAGTGTAGAAAAATACTCATATGGTACTTCCTATTCTTATCATTGTGAATATCATGTTTGTGACTGAGCTGCTTAACAATTTCCCCTACTTAAGTAAAGCTAATGGAGAATTTTGGTGGTGAATAGCAGGCCACATTTGTCCAGGCTTACTTACCAGTTAAATGACACCCTCTGGACCACAGTCATGCTGTTCAATTTTGTATCACAAACTAGGTAAAACTATATTAAAGACTTCAGATATCATTAAAAAGTAGAAGTACTCCAAAGTTATGTCTACAACAAAACTAATTGATGTATATTTTCCAATTATTAGACTAGAAATAACTAATTAGTTTTCAAAACAAGTTCTAAATAGTATTAGTACAAAATACAAATTGTTCCAGAAATATGCTTATCAGAATATCTCAATTTTGTTGTGGTGGGGGGATTCTAGTTACAGATTGCTACATTGCTACAGATTAAAGGATCTCAAACTGAATTTGAGCAGCAGGAACGGTTGTTTTCCATGTTAGAGCAGAAGAACGGTGAAATAAAACATCTTTTAGGTGAAATTAGAAATCTGGAGAAATTTAAGGTACGTATAATATCTTGAAAAGATGTGGCTGGATTTTTATTTGAATATCTTAAATTTTCAGTTTAAATAGGTTTCTCATCGTATAATTGACTTTCAGTTTCAGTACATATTGAGCCAATCTTTAAATTATTTTTTTCTTGTCTCTGCTTTTCAGTATTATTGACCATGCTTCTTTTACTAAAGCAAAGACAAACCAATCTATTCTATTTGTGTTGTTATTATCAGGTTATTGTTTGTAAGTACCTATATCTTTAGTGTACAACTCAGTGAGTTTTAACATATATATGTTTATATATATATACACACACACACACATATTTATATATGTATATGTATATTCTTACAATTACTATCAGATTACATAAAATATTCCTAGCACTCCAGAAAAGCCCCATTTAAATGAAGTGCTCCCACCTCCTAACTTTGTGTCAACATCATGTGAACATTCTGTTGAACTTCATATAAATTGAATCATGTAATATATATACCCTTGATTCTGTCTTCTGCTCAGTGTTATGTCAGTGAGATTTCTTGCCTGAATGTCATCAGTAATTATTTTTTAGTGCTATCTGTTCCATTATTTTTAGAACTTTGTCAATTCAACATTGTATATCCACTGGAATTTATGGATGTCTTTAATAAATTCTAATAAATTTATTTTATTTTGCAATTAGTGCAATCTTCCAGGAAAGTGAAAGTACTCCTACATGCCTTTGACTCAGAGCTCCCTATTTCTTATTTGTACGCTTGATTTATAACTTTTTCTGTTTTTATATGTTTTTTCTTAAACTTTGAGAGTGAGTTCCAAACCAGATGTCCTTTTACCCCTAAGCACCATGATGTTATTGGAGATATAAGCAAATGGTCAAAATTACAAATTAACATTGATATGCATTGAACTATGCTATTAACCAAGCTACTTTTTACATTTTGCCAGTTACCATTGATACCCTGTTATGGTTTAGATATGAGATGTCCTTCAAAAGCTCTTGTGTTAGTGCAAGAATTTTTAGAGGAGAAATGTTTGGATTATGAGAGCTTTAACCTGATCCGTGGATTGATCCACTTATGGATTAACTGAGTAGTAACTTTAGGCAGGTAGAGTGTGACTAGAGGAGTGACTGGAATTTTGTCCCTGGTGAGCAGAGAGCTCTCTCTCTCTCTGCTTCCTGATTACCATTTTCTAAGCTACTTTCCTCCCCCACACCCTTTCACTGTGATATTCTACCTCACCTTGGGCCCAGAGCAATAGAGTTGGCCATCTGTGCATTGAGACCTGAAACCATGAACCCAAAGTAAACTTCTCCTTACATTGTTCTTGTTAGATCTTTTGGTCACAGAGACAAAAAAAAAAGCTGATGAAAACATACCCTAAGCAAATTTTAAAAGAAAAAAAAATCTAGTGTTTTCAATTCTAGGACCTAATCCAAGGTTGCATGTTTTACCATGAAGTCTCTTCAGTCTTCCTTAATCTGGAACAGTTTCTCTTTCTTTATTTTGACATTTTTGAAGAAAAATTTGTTTATATGACTTTATCTCTGTTTCTTCTAAAAACTATTAAAAGTATTATAATTTTAGCTAAATTTGCAGTGTGTCACTTGGCAGGTATATGTAGTCTATCCCTGGGGCTTTGTGCTATACTTTGAAAATTGTGACCTTAAATTAGGAGGATTTTTAAATGTGCAATCTCTGAAATTCTTTGCAAGTTTTTAAACATCTGCTTTATTTTTCCAGTAAAGAAAATATTCAAAGAGTGAATCAGAATATTTAAAGCGTGGATACCAAAAATAACCTCAGGAATCTCCTCTCTTTTTCATATTTTTCCATTGTATAGCTTTGTCATACCAGAATTCAACCCAAAAAGCATTTGCTTCTCTCATTCTAAAAGCCAGAAGAGTGAAATCTGAAAGACAGGTATAGTTGGAGTCAGAGATACGAGTGTGAGTTACATCTGGATTCACAATCTAGCTCTTGATTTACTTGCCAGTAGTACCTTGAGCCACTTTTCTTACCTGAAGAAGGACTGGTGGTTCTTGTACCTACTGCACTCAGGTAAGTGGGTGGATCTTTGAAGAGTATTTGTCAAAGGATGAGAGATTAACATGTGGCTGCTGCCACTGTTAATAAGCATACAGTAACCTAATTTGTTATGTAAGTAATAAGAATTTTTGCTTTCTTTAGAATTTATATGAAAGTATGGATTCAAAACCTTCAGGCAACTCTGGTGCTCTGGAAGATAACACCTATTATACAGATTTACTTCAGCTAAAGCTTGAGAACTTAAAGTAGGTGTCTGGGTTGGCAGATGGAAGATAAAGACTTTTTATTTATTTTAATAGATGGTATTCATATAATAACAAATTTTTAAGTTCAAATTGCCAAAAGAAATTTCCACAGAAAAGAAAGTCAATAACATGTCTGTGTAATACATGAGTTTTATGCAAGATTTAATAATTACTAATTACTGAAGAATACTTTCAGTAAATAATTTGTGTTTAGCTTTTTAGATTGGTAAGTAAAAAGGACTTTCATGTAGAAAATATTCTTATAATCCAAATTTTTCAAGAATAAGTATCTCATAACTTAAAGGGAATTTATGCATGAATCACCTTGGAATAATTCATGAATTTTGGCAGCGGGGGATGCTATTGTTAAACTTTAATTATTTGTTGTTTCTTTGTTACTAGAAATCCCAAAGAAATATATTTTTAACCAAGTGTTCAAATATAAAATTAAATTAAAGATTCATCCCACTAAGTTATTCACAAAATTATATATTAACATTCCTTGGTTCTTCTTTTCTGTTACTGTAGCAAAGAAAATGAAAGCAGCAAAAGTGAATTGTCCATACAGCGGAGGAAAGCATTGTTTGAGAGCCAGCAGGCCCTGGATATCGAGCGAAAACTTTTTGCAAATGAAAGATGCCTTCAGCTTGCAGAAAGTGAAAATATGAAACTGAGAGCTAAGCTAGATGAATTAAAGCTGAAGTATGAACCTGAAGGTATGCAAGTTTCCTATGTTTTTGTCTTTTAAGTCCTAAGTAGCTCAGAAAGTGTATCAACATTTTTTTCAAACTATAGCTTTTAGCAAATCTCATTACAAACCAATTTTGTGGTTATCAATCTGTAGTTAATAAGGGAAATTTACAGCTGAAAAATTCAAAGGGAACTAGGTATGCATGAATGTGATATGTGGCTTTTTTGGATGTCTAGGCTTTATCATACTGACACTTGAGGCTTATCCACTTAAAATCGTAGCATATTGTCATACCGAAAAGTTAAATAAGCAGCTAATGTTGGAAGTTATGCTAATTCAGATTATTTATAGAAGATCTAAACACAGTTTAGGTTTAAGTGCTTGTGATTATTCTTCCGCCGATGAAAGTCTGAGGAGGCATTGCAGGATTCAGACTCCTTTTGTGTTTGTCTGCCACCATCCCATTGAGCAGAGTTGATTTATGTGGCCTTGCTGTCACAGCAAGGCAAGATTGAGAAAATTCAATCTTGATTCTTAGGGACCATGTTCCAACTAAATATTGGGAATTCTATATTTTTTTATTGACACATAATAATTGGACATTTATTATGTTTCTATTTATATATACATTGTGTAATGATTAAATGAAGGTAATTAGCATGTGATCACCTTTAATATTCATTCTTCATTGAGAACACTCAACTTCTACCAAATCAACCTGGTTTGGATTCCACAGATGAATAGGAATGTGTAGTGTTTGCCTTTTTGTGCCTGACTTATTTCATTTAACACAAGATCCTTAGTTCATTCAAGTTGTCACAAATGACAGGATTTCATACCTTTTTTATGAATGCATAGTATTCCATTACTTATACATATCACATTTTCTTTCTCCATTTATGGGAGTTCAGATATCTGGAAACACACACACACACACACACACACACACACACACACACACACACACACCTACTTAGTATTGGGATTGCTGGGTCACATGTTAATTCTATTTTTTAATTTTTGAGAAACTTCCATACTATTTTCCATAATGACTACTAATTTATAGACCCAGTCACAGTATGAGAGTTCTCCTTTCTCCATATCCTCACCAGAATTTCTTTTTTTTTCTTTTGGATAATAGTTATTCTAACTTGGGTGAAATAGTTTCTCATTGTGGTTTAATTTGCATTTTTCCTGATGTTTAGTGATTTAGTGGTGTTGAGAATTTTTTCGTAAACCTCTGTATTCTTTAGAAAAATGTCTGTTCAGGTCTTTTGCCCATTTTTAAAATCAGATTATATGAAGGGTTTTTGCTATTGAGTTCTTTTAGTTCCTTATAGATACTACATAGTAATGCTTTGTCAGCTGTATAATTTGCAAGCAATTTCTTCTATTCTGTAGTTTTTCTTCACTTTGTTGATTGTTTTCTTTGCTATAGAAATTTTTTAGTTTGATATTATCCGGTTTGCTTATTTTTGCTTTTGTTTCTCCTGCTTTTGAGGGATTGTCTAAAAAACCTTTGCCCAGACCGAGGTCATGTAGCATTTCCCTATGTTTTCTTCAAGTAATTTTATAGTTTTTAGTTGATTTTTGTATATGATAAGAGAGAAGTCTGGCACAAAAAGACAAACACTACACGATCCTATTCATCTGTGAAATTTTAAAAAGGTTGATTTTGTAGAAGTTGAGAATGTTCTCAATGAAGAAACAATGAATATTCATGGTTCTACATGTGGAAATCCAGTTTTCTCAGCTCCATTTATTAAAGGACTGTCCTTTCCCCAGTATGTGTTCTGAGCTCCATTGCTCTCTTCACTGTTTTTGTGCCCGTACCATGCTATTTTGGTCAGTTTAGCACTGTAGTATATTTTGAAGTCAGGTACTAGGATTGTTCTAGTTTTGTTCTTTCTGCTCTTTGACTATTTGAAATTTTATTGTTTAAGACAGGTTAGGATTTTTTTTTTCTTTTTCTGTAAAGAAAATTATGGAATTTTGATGAGGATTGCATTAAATTTGTAGATTGCTTTGGGTAGAATGAATATTGCCACAGTCTTGGCTGGGCACAAGATCACAAGCCACTCACAGCTTTGTCGATTCAAACAGCAATTCTTTATTCCCGAACTCACACCGGCCTCTACACACGTTCTGGGGCAATCCCAGTTCTCCTCCGCCCAATTCACCTACTCCATGAGGCTTTTTTCCAATATCCCATTTGAATCTCACGACAACTCAACGGGAACAAGCAGCAGGAACACCCTAATCCTGACAGCAATAATCTTCAACCTCCAACTTCCCTAAAAACCCTGTCTTAAACCGGGAATGCCCTAAACCCAAGGACCGGGATACTTCCTCAAACCGGATCAGCTCTAAACCCAGATCCACCTTGGTCCTTGAGCAAGGTCACCTTACATGCAATGTCAACAGCGAAATCCATTTAACATGGGGTACACTAGCAAGGAAATTTTGATGCGTCATTCCTACTTGGCAATGGCCCTCAGCAGAATATTTTAACAATATTAATTCTTCTAGTTCATGAATATGAGATATCTTGCCATGTTTTTCTGTCTTTTCAGTTTTCACCAGTGTTTTATGGTTTTCACTGTAGAGCTCATTAATCTCCTTGATTAAATTTTTTCCTAGGTATTTTATTTCACTTTTTTTTTAAACCATAGCTTTTATAAATGGGAATACTTTCCTTATTTCTTTTTCAGATAATTTGCTATTGTTGAATGGAAACACTACTGACTTTTATATATTGGCTTTAGTATCTTATATCCCTACTGTATTTATTAGTTCTAATAGTTTTTAAGTAGAGTATTCAGAATTTTCTGTAAAAGATTGTATTATCTGAAAACAGGGACGGTTTCCTTTACAATTCGGCTGCCTATTATTTCTTCCTTTTATCTAATTTCTCTGGCTAGGACTTCAAGTTCTGTGTTGAGTCATAACAGTGAATGCTGGTGGCATCCTTGTCTTGTTCCAGATCCTAAAGGAAACACTTTGATTTTGACCCTGTTGAGTATGATGTCTGTGGGTTTATCATCTATGGCCTTTAATATACTGAGATGTGTTCCTTCTATGCCTAATTTATTCAGAGTTTTTATCAAAAAAGGATGTTAAGTTTTGTCAATTTTTTTTTCTATTGAAATGATCGTATGGTGTTTGCCCTTTTGTCTGAAATGTGCTATATCAGCTTGTTGATTTGTGTTTTAAGCCATTCTTAGATCCTAGGGTGAATTCCATCTGATCGTGGTATTTAATTATTTTGATATGCTGTTGCCTTCTGCTCTCCAGAATTTTTTTTTCAGGTTTTCCAATTTGTTTGTATTTACTAGTTCTTAAAATTCTTTGTTTCTGTGGGGTCAGTTTATGTTTCCTTTTTCACCTCTGATTTTTTAAAATTTATTTGAGTTTTGTTGTTGTTGTTGTTGTTGTTGTTGTTGTTTTTTTGTCTGGCTAAAGATTTATTCATTTTGTTTATCTTTTCAAAAACCAATTCTTCATTTATCTTTTATTTTCTTTTTTTCCTCTATTTTGGTTATTTGTGGTCTGATCCTTACCATTTCTTCCTTCTACTAATTTTGGTCTTATTTTTTTTTCTTATTTTTTTCTAGTTTATTGAGATGAGACATTGAGATCTTCCTTCTTTTTAAAAAAAATTAAATTGTTTTTGAACCTTTATTTTGTTTATATGCAGGGCTGAGGATTGAACCCAGTGCATCTCACGTGCTAGGCAAGCACTCCACCACTAAGCTGTTCTCTTCCTTCTTTTTTTGAAGTAGGAGTTTATTGCTATAAACTTCCTTCTTAGAACTGTTTTTGCTGAATGCATAAAGTTTTGGTATATTTTCATTTTTACTTGTGAAAAGAAATATTTAAATTTATCTTTTAAATTTCCTCATTGACTTATTGGTTGCTTCTAAGTATGTTTAATTTTTACATCTTTGTACAGTTTCTGATATTCTCTTTTGTGGCCTGACATGATACCCTTGAGAACATTTCATGTGCAGTTGAGAGGAATGTGCTGCAGCTGGTGCATGGAAAGGTCTGTAACTTCTGTTAGCTCCATTTGGTCTAGAGTACAGTTTAAATCTGATGTTTCTCTGCTGGGTTTCTGGCTAGATGCTCTTCCATTGCTAGAAGTGGGCTGTTAAAGTACCTTATCACTGCAAAAAAATTGCTGCCTATCGATCTACATTTAATAATGCTTGCTTTATGTATTTAGACATATATTTACAATTGTTGTATACTCTTTTTTTGTTGTTGTTTTGTAATGGCCTTGTCTCCTCAGTTTTTGACTTGAAGCATATTTTATTTAAGTATAACCACTCCTACTCTCTTTTGGTTTCCATTTGAATGGAATATCTTTTTCCATTTGTTCACTCTCTGTCTATATTCCTTACAAGTGAGTGTCTTGTAGGCAGCAGAGTCAGATTTGGGTACTGTCATGTAATTACTTGTTTTCTGGTTGTTTTGTACATCTTTGTTCTTATCTTCCTGTCTTCCTTTGTTAAGTGATTTTTTTTTCCTATCAGCATGTTTTGATCCCATGGTTTTTATTTTCAGTGTATCTATTTAAGGTTTTTGCTCTGTGATTACCATGAGGCTTTCACAGAACATCTTATAATTACAACAGGTTATTTTGAGCTGCAACAACTTAATTTCAAAAGCAAAAAAGAAAAAAGCCTTCTACTCTTCAACTCCATTTCTCTCCCATATTTTGAGTTTTTGATGTTAAAATTTACATATTTTTATATTACATATCCCTTAGCAGATTACTGTATTTGTATTAGTTTTGTCCTTTAGGCTTCTTACTAAGGATATAAATGGTTTACATCCCCTAGTTCCCGTGTTATTTTGGATTTATCTGAATGCTCACTTTTACCTGTGGGTTTTTATACCTTCAGATGTTTTCATATTAGACATTCTCATCTTTTTTTTTCTCTTTTGCATTTGAAGAACTCCCTTCAGCCTTTCTTGTAAGATAGGTCTGTTGCCATGAGTGCATTCAGGTTTTGTCTGGGAAGGTCTGTCTTCCCTTTACTTCTGAAGAAGCTTTGGTGGGTACATTATTCTTGGTTGGCAGATGTTTTTCCTTCAGCAGTTTGGATATCATCTTATTCCCTTATGTCCTTTGGGTTTTTACTGAGAAGTCCACCAGTCATATTGGAATTCCCTTCTGTGTCACTTGCTTCTTTCTTTCCTCTTGCTGCTTTCATAGTCCTCTTTGTCTTTGACCTTTGAGAGTTATTTCGGTTGAATCTGATTGGCAACCTTTGATTATCCTGTAATTGGGTGTTTGTATCTTAGATTTGGAAACTTTTCTATTTTTGAATAAACTTAATTCTAACCTTTTGTCATTCTCTAGATCCTCTTGGACACCAATGACATAGATTTGCTGTTTTAATGGTGTCCCAGAGATCTCATGAATTTTCTTCATTCCTTCTCATTCTTTTTTCTCCTCTGTTTTCAAATAGCCTGTTATCAAGCTCACCAATTCTTTCCTCTTCTTGATCAGTTCTGCTATTAATGCCCACCAGTGGCTTTTTTATTTCATTTATTTATCAGCTCCAGAATTTGATTTTTAAAAATTATTTCAATCTGTTAAATGTCTCCTTATAAAATTTTCTTAATTAGTCCTCTGTTTTCTTGAAGTTTCTTGAGGTTTTTTTTTTAAACCAGATATTTTAAATTCTTTGTCTGCCAAATCATGCATATGAATGTCTTTTGGGTTTATCTTTGGCAATATGTTTTGTCCATTTGATAAGGACATCTTTCCTTGGCTCTTCTTAGTACTTGTAACATATATCTTTGTCTCTGCATTGATGAATTAGGTATCTCTTCCTTTTTTTTTTTCCCCCGGTCTGGACTTATTTGTGACTATTTTACTCCAGTAGGCTTGTTTAGACATTTTTAGCAGACTGCCTATGGTATTCCATTTCAGCATTAGAGGGCACCCTGAGCTCAGGTTAGATGTAGGTTTTTTGACAACTCTGCTGCTGGTGCAGTTTCCAACCTGGATGGACCCATGGGAGATTCATGGAGTACACTCAAGGCATGTGGGAGAGCCAGTCAGGCTCTTGAGTCCAGAGGATCTATGAACCCTGCCTCCAGCAGTAAACATTTCTAAACATTCTGTCTGCTAGCATGTCTCCTCTGGCAGGGATGGAGGGTCAGTGCCAAGTTCTGTGTGCTAGTTCGAGCCCTACATCTCCTTCCTTCTAGCTGGTCTCAGGAGCACCCCACAGAGTATTTTCAGTGCTTGCTGTGAGCCCATGCAGTGAGACTCCCACAGAGGGACTCTGATGGTGAGGAAGTCAAATATCTATTTCTTGCTTACTTTTTTCAGTGTACACACTGAGTTCTGGGGGCTTTCTGCAGGTGGTACCATGAAAACTTGGGAACAAGGGGTTGCAGTAACAGGGAACCTTTCCCCTTGTGGGCTTCACAGTCTAACTTACCTGTTCTGGTTTTCTAAGTTCTTGTGAATGTATTTTTGTGGCATATAGTTATTTAGCTTGGTCGTTCTGTAGGGGATTTATCACTGGAGATTTCTACCCAACCTCTTCTCTTACAGTTCTAGCCTTTAAGGAAAAATGTTTGGACAGTTATTAGAGCAAGTCACATCACCGAGAAAAAATAGCCGAATACACCCTCTGCCTCTTGTATACTACAAAAAATGAACTTTACTATGTATAAATTTTAAAATAAAAGGCCAAATGTAAAGAAGTCCATGAATGTGATGGTCCTAACTCCCTCCCCTCCCCAAAAGGCATTGTCAACATGTTTTAGGTTAAGGATTCTCAACGGGTTTCTGCCCCCACCCTGTTGACAGGCTGAACTCTGTTCATTGTGGTCAGTAGTGGGGGAAATGTAAACAATGAGAAGTTTTTTATATTGTTTTAAAAGACTTTTCTTTCTTTTGTCCTTTTTCTCTTCCCTGATCCTAGTAAGCTCCTGTGAGTAAAAATTACCCATTAGGAATTTCAGGGGTAGTGTGCTGAACTGAAGACAGCAAAGGGACAGGAGGATGGTTAGTAAATCCAGATGATCTGGGTTTCAAAGAAGCAGCAAGGGATATCCAATATTTAGAGTTTGACCTGTTCTTTTCATTTAATCCTTGTAACAGACAAAGCAAAGTAAGTATTTTTAATCCGCATTTTGCAGATTTAGAAACCTTAAAATATAGGATGATTAAATACTTTCCTAAGGTCATCCAGCTGCTAAGTGCCAGACTTGATCCTAAACTCCCTGTTTGCCACTGCATCTTTATCTCCATGGCACCAAGGTCTCCCTTAGGAACCATCTCCCCTTAGAATTTTTTATCAAAATACCACAAGAGAACATTTTATTCATTCCTAGAATTCCTGTATTGAGTTCCCAAGGAAAAATTTATGGTCAAAATAACCTATAAAAGCTTTAATTAATGCAGTCTATGAAAAAGAAAGAAAAAGAAATAGATTTCAGTGAGGTGATGAGTGGATTTTGAAAGAATAGAAAAAAGGAAAAGACTTTATGTATAACTGCTCTCCCTTGGTCTGTCTTTTGTTTATTGACTGGATTTTTCTAATTGTTTTCATTCTCAGAGAAAATAGAAGTTCCTATACTCAAAAATAGGCTGGAGGTGCTACCTCTGGATGTGACCCCTGCTGAAGACGAATGTGCCAGCGGTGCTGCCGGGGAAGGAACTTCTAGATTCCCACCTCACAAGGAGACACAGTCCTGTCCTAATCCTTCAGAAGGTGACTTACAGTTAGAAAAGTCAGTGTCTGCAAACACTCCCACTGCCCCTCTTTCTCCTCACAAAAATCTGCCAGTGGATGTGCAGCCAAAGAAGGAGAAGAAATGTGTGAAGCTTGCTCAAGCCTTAAGTGAAAGAAGTGAGAACACGCCCGGCTCTCTCAGGTCAGTGTCCTCTTTTCAAGGCAGCCAGCAGCCCTCCCTTTCTCTCCCTTCTCGATGCATGAGCTATGCTCTTTGTCTCTTTATCTGTCTTCTCAATATTGCATGCAGTCTAATCCCCCAGTTTCATCTGCCCGCCTTCAACTTCTCTAAAACTTTGAGAAAGACAAAAATGATTGCAAGGGGAAAGGACTCCTGAAGAAGGGAGTCATTAGAAAGCCACACATCTCTTGTTGGTTTGAATAAATGTGCTATTACTTTTCTCCTGGTAAAGGAGTAGCCATGAAGGAACAATCAACTTACCTTCTCAAAGGTTTTCCAGTAGTCTGAAGACAGTTTAGTTAAGAAAATGTAGGTGAAGTTTTCTATGGCTTTTGATGATGTTTATACCAGTCTGTCAGACATTACTTTTAATTATTTTGACATTTTTAAATATCCAAGGTAATTTGTTTCTATTTTTTCTAAAACATCAAAGCCTCCAATTTCTGCATAATTGAATTTGTGACTTAAAAGAGAAAGTGTCAGATATGTGTATCTGAAGGACCAGCTGAAGGGCCTTGTCCTTTAAAAGGAATAGAAGTGAGAAGGTAAGAGCAAGTGAACAGAGGGAAGAGGATGTAACTGGCTGCAGCTGGAGTTCTGGGCATGCACAGCAGGATCTAGGTAGGATAAACAGAAGTGAGTGAGGGAAATGGAGGGGAAATCAAGATGAAGGTTGTGTAATGCAATGGCGGGTATATTAAAAATAAATACTTTTAGACATGTAAAATTCAAACTTGTTTCTGTGAAAGTAGCCAGCTTGGGTTGTCTCCAATGAAGTGAGGTTTTTAAGGTGCTACTAGGGCTACTTTGTTCTTAGAAAGAAGGGAACAGAGTCAGGCATTTTCTGTGTGCATTTGATCGAAAAAGTAAAACAGTCCATCGTATGTAAAAGAACTTCCTTGTATGTTTTATCTGATTTTTCTTTAAATTTTCAGTGCTACTAAATGTACTCAACAATGATAAAACTCTAGCTGCTGTTGTTATTGTAAGGAAGACTAATTAATTATTTCCTTCCTTGAGTTAATATCAAGCTCTTATTTTATGTGACTTACAACATTGTAAGTCACATAAAATAAGAGCTTGATATTCTTGAGGAAATGACAATTGGATGCTACCTGACAGTACCCATAGCGCTAACTGTTCTGAGGTGAGTTCTGCAGGCCATGCATGTGTGTGTGTTGCTCACTGTGGGAGTGTGCATATGGCCAGTGCGGGTTTGCGTGGCTCACGGTGTGGGTGTGGGTGTGGCCTGTATGGTCTTCCAGAGGTGGATTTCCAGAACCGATCAGTGCATATCTTGCCAGCTATGTTGCCTTCATTTCTTCTTCTGCCCTTTTGTGCTTGAAAAAAATATTGCTTCAATGTATTTAATTAAATTGTTTGACTCAAATTGCATATTGAAAACTATTTGCCTTGCTAGTTAAACAAAAACAAATAAAATACCACAAAACACTTGATTTTTTTTTTTTTGCGTGTGTGTGAGTCCATCTGCTCACTGCAGACATTTCCAACCTTGTGTCTTGCATGCTTAACTTAGATACACAATCTAAAGATGATTTTATAACAAAAGTGGCTTTTATTGGAAACTTCACTGTTGCATGCTTTATAAATTTAATTGATGCTGTTCTTTAAAGTGTTCGCAGGCCTATTATCTCCCCACTGTTTATACTTTTCTTTAACTATTCTCCTAGTTGAAACTCAGTTTGAGTGTGTTTTCATTGTCTGAGACAGACATCTGTGCAGCCAGGATCCCATGGTGTTTTCATCTTTTGCATGGGCCTTTGTGTGTCATGTTATCTTTAAAATACTGCTCCAGCATTTCAATTTTTGTGTTATGTGTACTTATCATGATAGATATCTCATCAGATTTAATTCTTTAATCTAGGCCTTAACAGGCCTTTTTTTATCAACCTTAACATATTTACTAGACATTAAAAAATTAAGTATTGATAAGAATAATTCCTTTCAAGAGTCATTTAGTATTTTAATGGTACTGGAGTCAACTAATTTTTTTCTTATTAAAAAAAAATAGCACCATTCCTCCTTAGAGGCTCAATATATTACGGGTTTGTTTTTCTCTATTTTTTTCCTTAACTACATTTGAATTCAGAGTGGATGCTTTAATGCCTGTAGGTTAGCCGCTGAGTCAATGCTTCAAACAGACGTTAATGAAGGGAAAGAACCTGCAAGCAAATTGGAAAAAGAACCTTGTAAGAAATCACATCCTATTGTATACGTGTCCTCCAAATCCACTCCGGAGACCCAGTGTCCTCAGCAGTAAGGACTTCTCTCTGATCAGAGGGAGGTACTACTTGCCCTGAGGTTACTGAGGAGTTTAGTTAAGAGCCAGAGTGGTGCCAGAGTTCGAGTCTCCTCATTGTATCAAGAGCTGGCATTTCCATGCTTCTCAACCAGGCTTTCAATTTTGATTGTGATTCTAAGGAGAGTTTCTTAAGTGATGACCCTTATGGATCTTCTGTGATTCACACTGAATAAACTGTTAACGGAAGGAAGACTATACTTAATTTAAATCTACATGCAGTGTAGTGTCTGGATTTTTTTCAAGTGAAGTGAATATTTTAACCTACCTTCAGAGCCATCTATTCAGAGAATGAACTAATATACTATTATATTTTCGTATGTAATCTTTTTATGAACTTAGTTTTTCATTGTATTGTAAAAATAGGAAATTTGATTTGAAAATATATATTGTTATAGATTTTGTCAGTGTTTAAAGCACCTATATGTATCTTTATTTATATTCACTTTATGACTGAAGCATATGAGACAAATAATTTTTAAATATAAAATAAAATTGCAACAATTTCTCCTCTTTGTGTTTTCTTATTCTGTGTGGATAACAGGATATTATCAAAAAAGAATAAAGGTGTGGTCAAAAAAAGAAACTTCAGGGATTCTCAATTCCTTGATACCTATGATCTTACATATAACTTTATATTTTGTGAATATATACCTATATATTAAAAAAGATTTAATGCTAAACTTTCTAAATGAATATAGATTGGTTCATAGCAATTTCATGTATATTTTCTATAGGTGGGTGAATTAGGGTTCTTCCATGTACATATACCTACATATTTTCACATTCATTCATATTCACAAGCATTTCTGAATCCAGTGTGCTGAATTAGAAATGTTTTATTTAGTAAATTAAGTCTGAATAGAAATCTAGGAGCAACACCACAAAGAGTTTGGGAAATGTTTTTTACAAAGAGACTTGCACAAATATTTAAAGAAATTAAGCAGCCAATTGAAGGTTGAAGAACTGGGCCAACAAGGTAATCTCATACATTGAGGCTCTGCCTTAATCCCTAGAAACTGAGGCAATTCTGTTGATCTTGAGTCTTCTAGAAATATATTGAAAAATCACTGCTGTAGATGATGGGAAACAAATAATGGATATAAGCAAAAATAGCGTCCTCACTCAATTTATTTTAGTAAAATCTTTGCGAAGTCATAATGGAAAATGGATTTAGAAAAAGCTAAGAATGGAGGCCAGAAATGGTAAGGTTTGTCACTGGATAGTACAGTTAAATACACAATCAGACTGAGGCGGTAGGTCAGTAATATAAAATGAGAGTTGGATTCAGGATACAGTTTAAAAGGAGCAGAATGGTCAGTAAGTGTTGAAAATAAGATGTGGGACTCAGATATTAGTGGATAAATGATGGTGTAATAGAATATAGGAGTTGAGGGATTCAGTTCTGGTGGACACTTTTACTCAAGTACATGCAGGGAGCTGGGCAAAATGGCGCACACCTATAATCCCAGCTGCTCAGGAAGCTAAGGCAGCAGGATTATAAAACACCATCTCAAAAATTAAAGGAGCTTGGGATGTACCTCAGTGGTAGAGCACCCATAGTGTGTATGGTTTGCAAAAGTAAGTTTTTTTATTGAAACTTAATTTTGAAAGGAAAATGTGAACTAACATATAGCCTTGTTCTAACAGACACATTTCTCCCTCATCATTACTCCAAAAAGTAGCCTTGGTTTATTCACTATTAGACAGAACCTGGAGTACAGATGGCAAAACTATTTTGCCTCCTTGAGAAAGGTGTTAGTAGGAGGGAGCTAATGTTTGATTTGCTAGATATTTTATGTTCTGCTTCTCTTAGCATAATAATAAGATTGTAGCATTCTAGGATATCTGAACCCAAATCTCAACTTCTCAGCGTAAAGTTAGACTTGGGCAACTTTGTCTCTGGGAATAGTTGCTTTGGGTATTGCTTTTTTTTTTAATAGGTGTAAGTAGACGCATTACATTTATTTTATTTGTTTATGTGGTGCTGAGGATCAAACCCAGCACCACCTCACGTGCTAGGCAAGCATTATACCACTGAACTATAACCACAGCTCCTGTGTATTGCTTATTTAATATTTTATTTTTTTATAATTATTTATAATATGTAGATCCACAATCTACAAAATAAAATATATTTATAAGAAAGGTTGCTTTTATCCTTGTGTATGACTAACTTTTTCTCCCCTAACTTTTATGTAGACAATATAGGTAGATAGACTTTTCACCTCCTTTCTTAGATTAAAAATAGAATACTGAGAGATGTCAGAGAAAAATGGTGTATAGGGAGCTTCAATGGACCACCTGTTCCTCTACAAAATTAGCCAATTAACTAAGGAATTGTAGAAAGCATAATGTGACTGTAGGAACTCTGGAGATTGATCAAGAGTGTATAGCAGTGAGGGAACAGTCAAGGAAAAAATCAGCCTGAGTGTCGGCATTGAAGGAGATCTCTGATGATCACTACCAAATATTATAAGTAGCAATTACACAGCACACGCTTAAACCACCAGTGGGGTCAAAGAATCACAAAGAAAATACTTTTAAAGACGAATTTTAAATACTTAAGATGAATGAAAGTGAAAATGTAATAGAACTTAGAAGGAGATGTAGCAAAGTCAGAAGGACTCAGCAGGAAATTTATGGCTGTAAATTCCTGTGTTTAAAAAGGATCTCAGGCCAATAACTCAACTTTAAGGAAGTAGAAAAGAGAAGATTGAATCCAAAGCTAGGAGGAAAGAAAAAATCAGAGAGACAATACAAAAATAATAAGATGTATGGAAACAAAACGTTCATTCTTTGAAAAAAAAATAAAATTGGCAGACTCAATTAGACAAACAAAGGGAAAAGAAGAAAAGACTCTAATTGATGAAATTAGAAATGAAATTGAGGCAATACTAACCATTTTATAGACATAAAAATCATAAAAATACTATAAACAGTTATTAATTAGATATACCAATGAAGTTGTCAAATTCCTAGAAAAAAAATACCAAAATCTAAGGAGAAACAAAATTATAATATGACATAACAAAAAAGAGATTGTAACAGTCAATAGTTTAAATAATAATTTTAAAAATAGATAATATTTTTTAAAAAACTTTCAGAATAAGATTCTGGGACCTACTGACTTCACCAGCAAACTCTATCAAATGTTTTCCAAACCTTGCCAAAAAAGTAGAAGATCATTTCCTAACTCATTCTTTTAGGAGAGTATTAGCCTTATACCAAAACCAAACAAAAACTTTAGAAGAAAACTATAGACCAATATCAATGATGACTATGGCTGCAGAACTCTGTAAGGTAAAGGAATAGATACCATGGCTGTCTGGGCTTGCATCTGAATTGTCCCCCAAAGGCTCATGGGTTGAAGACTGTCCCCAGTGCAGATGTGGGTCTTTGGGGAAGTAATTGGATCGGGAGAATTCTGACCTTCTATATGGGTTAATCCATAAATCCATAGATGAATGGGTTATTGGACAGTAGTGGGACTTAGTTGGAGGAAGTGGGTCCTTGGCAGTGTGCCCTTGAGGGCTGTATCTTGTCAAGGGCCTCTTCTTCCCTCTGTGTTTCCCAGCTGCCATGAGGTGAGCAGCTTTGCTGTATCATACCTTTCTGCCATGATACCCTACCTCACCACAGGCCCAGAACAATGTAGCAAGCTGACCATGGACTAAAACCTCTGAAACTGAGCCAAAGTGACTCTCTTCCCCCAAGTTCTATTTTGTCAGAGCAATGAAAATCTGACTAACACAATGACCAAGTAGGATTTGTTCCAGGAATTCAGATTGGATTAGAGTGAAAATCAATGTAATATAAATAGAAAGCTACCCCATGTTCAGGAATTGAAAAGCTCAATATTGTTAAGATGGCAGTACTCACTGTCTTAGTCAGTTTGGGCTACTGAATCCTAGGTGGTTCAAGCAACATTTTTCACACTTCTGAATGCTTGGAAGTTCAAGACAAAGGTGCTAATAGATGCAGTGTCATGAGGGCCCACTTTCTGGTGTGCAGAGCAATCATTGTATATTCTCATATGGTGAAGAACAGAGAAAGTAAGTGCATGTCTCCTTATAAGGTCACTAGTCCCATTCATGAGGACTGTACCCTCATGACCTGATTACCTCTTGAAGCACCCCCTGCCCTGTACCATGGCAGTAGGGGTTAGCATTTCAACATAGGACTGGGGAGAGGGCACATTCGGTCCATAAGATGACCCAAGTGATCTGCAGAATCAATGCAATTCCTATCAAAATCCCAATGGCCATTTTTTTTTTTTTTTTGCAGAAAAGCTAATTCTAAAATTTAAGTGGAATTGAAAGGCATCCCAATAGCTAAATTCAACTTTAAAAAGAAGAAAGTTGGAGGTCTTTCACTAATTTCCATTTCAAAACTCACTGTAGAATTGCAGGAAACAAGACAGATACATGCTGCAATGTGGATGAACCTTGAGAACTGGCACAGAAGACATTTGTTTTATAATTCCATTTGTGTGACATATCTAGATAGGCTCATCCATAGAGAGAACAGCTTCCTGGTTGGCAGAGACAGAGAGGAGAAGGGAAAAGGGAAAAACTGCTTGATGGACACAATTTCAATTTGAAATGAAGAAAATGTTTTAACTAGATGGTGGTGATGGTTTCACAACGTTGAATGTACTTAATTCCGCTGAACTGGACACCTTAAAACAGTTAAAATGATGACTTTTATGCTGTGTCACAGAAAAATTCCTAAAATCTTGTAGAAAGCAGCTTTCAGAATGTGTAGTATGCAAAAAGAAAAGCCTCAAATTAACGGTTTAAACTTTGAGGAAAGTAAAAGAAAATCCAGCAATTAAACCTTTAAATTTTTTTTGATAAAGAAAGTACATTAATAAGAAGAAATCAATGAAATAGTGTATAAGTATGTATAGAGAATCCACAAAGCCAAAAATTGATTATCTAAAAAGATTATAAAACTGATAAACTCCAAACCAGATTTATGAATTCAAAAAGAAAATACAAGTTAATAATATCAGGAATAATGAAAATACATTACAGAATTTACTGATTTTTAAAAGATAACAGGTGGATGATCAGGTTACACCAACAAATCTGACAATCAGGATAAACTGATTAAATTTCTTGAAAAACACTATTTTTTAAAAAAACATAAGAAATAAAATTTGAATTACCTGATATTAAATTGACATTTTAACTAAATGCTTTTCCATAAAGAAAACTCTAGGCCCAAAACTTGAATGCATTCTTCTAATCATTTTAAAAACAACACCAACCTTAAAATTATTATTTTTTTTATATGTTTGTTATTGGTAGTTATGAGGGGTGCTGAACCACTGAACTATGGCCTTTTTTATTTTTTTATTTTGAGACAGGGTCTCACTAAGTTGCTAAAGCTAGCCTTGAGTTTGCAATCCTCTAGTTTCAGACTACTAAATCACTGGGATTACAAGTGTGCACCACCATACCTGGCTTAGAATAGTTTTTGCTTTATATATAAAGCAAAAAGGCAAAGAAAAAGAAAATTAAAATATACAGCTTTGAAAGGAAGAAGTAAAACGTTTTATAGGTGACATCATTGGGTAGAAAATCACAAATAATCAACAGAAAAATACATGCTGACAAGGCACCATGGGACATACCCGTAATCCCAGTGAACCAGGAGGCTGAGGCAGGAGGTTCAAGCCCATCCTTACCAATTTATTGAGAACCTGTCTCAAAGTATAAAATAAATAAATAAATAATTAAAAGGCTGAGGATATAGTTCAGTGGTAGAATGCCGATGGGTTCAACTCCCAGTACCCCCAAACAAAATCTGCTGAATCTAATAAGCAATTATACCAAGTTTATAGGATACTTTGGGTTTTGTAATGGCCCTTTAGATACAACACCAAAGGCACAAGCCATAAAAGAAACAAAAATTTTAATTAAAAATGGGTAAAAGATCTAAATAGACACAAAACTACAGATGATAAATAATAAATAAACATATGAGAAGATGCTCAACATTTGTATCATTAGAGAATTGCAAATTAAAACAACAATGAGATCCCATTAAATTTCTATTAGAATGGTTAAAACCCAGTACACTGAAAACAGCAAATGCTGGTGACAATTGGGAACAACAGGAACTCTTATCCATTGCTGACAGAAGTACACAGTGACAAGCTACGTTGAAAGGCAGTTTTCTTACAAAGGTAAATACAGCATTACTACACAATCCAGCAATTGCTCTCCTTTCTTGGCATTTACCCAACTGAATTAAAAAAACAACAACAACAACAAATGTTCACAAAAATGTTTATAGTACACATACACCTACATTCAGTGCATCTACTCAGAAGTGTTCACAGTAAATTTATAATCGTCCAAACTTGGAAGCAACAAAGATGTCCTTCAGAAGGTGAATAGATAAACAAATGGATATGCCCATACCATCCAGTCTTATTCAGTGGTAAAAAGAAATGTTATCAAGCTACAAAAAGACATGGAGGAACCTTTGACCTAAGGTTTCCTAAGGGAAGGAAGCCAGTCTGAAACTGCTACAGACTGTGATTCCAAATGCAAGACATTGTGGAGAAGGCAAAACTACAAAGACAGAAATCAGGGGTTGCCAGGAGTGAGGGGAGAGGGTAGGAAGTGGGATGGTGAGGTGGAGCACAGGGAGTTTTTAGGGCAGTGGGACTACTCTGTATGATACTGTGTGGGTGGACTCATGTCTGTCATTTGTTAAAACTCATGGAACTGCACAACACAACATGAAGCTGAGTCCCTAAGGTCAACTGTGGACTCCATGATAATGTATCAGTATGGATTCATTAATTCTAACATGTTCTAACATGCTCCATGTAGCAATTACACAGCACACGCGAATTATGAAGAAAATACTTTTAAAGATGAATGTTAAATACTTAAGATGAATGAAAGTGAAAATGTAATAGAACTTAGGAGGAGGTGTAGCAAAGTCAGAAGGACTCAGCAGGAAATTTATGGCTATAAATTAAAAAGGATCTCAGGCCAATAACTCAACTTTAAGGAATTATAAAAAAGAAGATTGAACTCAAAGCTAGAAGGAGGAAAGAAAAAATCAGAGAGACAATACAAAAATAATAATAATAACCATTTTATAGACATATAAAGATCATAAGAGAATACTGTAAACAATCATTAATTAATTAGATATATCAATGAAGTTGGTGGAGGGCACCATTTTATAGGGAAAACTGCTTGTGGGCAAGAACATGTACAGGGGAACTCTATTTTTGGCTCAATTTTCTATAAATTCAAAACCACTACAAAAAAAGTAATTAAAAAAAAAAGAAACAGTTTCCACCAAATAAAACAAGAGGGGCTTTCTTTTAGATTAGAAATACCCCTCAAAAGCAGATAAATCTTATTTACTCATGAGAACTCTGTACAATGTTTCCACTTACCCAACAAGTAGAGCTATTTTTTAAATCATTTTTTAATTTATATATGACAGCGAATGCATTACAATTCTTACTACCACATATAGAGCACAATCTTTCATATATCCAGCTGTATACAAAGTAGATTCACACCAATTTGTGTCTTCATACATGTACTTTGGTTAATAATGATCATCGCAGTCCACCATCATTTCTAACCCCATGCCCCCTCCTTTCCCCTCCCACCCATCTGCCCTATCTATAGTTCATCTATTCCTCCCTTGTTTCCTCCACCCACCCCACAATGAATCAGCCTCCTTATATCAGAAAAAAACATTCAGCATTTGTTTATTTGGGATTGGCTAACTTCACTTAGTACTATCTTCTTATTCTATTTTATTGCTGATACACACACACATACACACACACATACACACACACACACACACACACACACACACACACATGCTTAAACTGTGGAACCAACCTAGATGATGTGGCATATATGCACAATAGAATATTACTCAGCAATAAAAGAGAATAAAATAAGAAGATTATATATATATATATATATATATATATATATATATATATATAATAAGATTATAATATATATATTATATATATAATATTATATATATATATATATATATATATATATATATATATATATATATTCCAAGGCTTTAAATATAAAGCCTTGGTATTTTCTTACTTTAAAAGGAAAAGGGGCTGGGGTTGTGGCTCAGTGGTAGAGCACTTGGCTAGCATGTGTGAGGCACTAGATTCAATTCTCAGTACTACATGTAAATAAATGAATAAAATAAAGGTCCATCAGCATCTAAAAAATATATTTTTAAAAAAAAGTGAAAGGAAAAGAAAAGTGATAGAACACTCACCCAGCATGTGAAAGGCCCTGGGTTTGATCTCTAGCACTGTAAAAAATAAAAATGGTTATCCTTTAGTTATAAAGGCTATAAGAAAATCATTTTATATATGTTACAACTCAGGGAATTTTGTAGCCATAAACCCTCCTTGAGGGATTTCCTAGAATGTAATCATCCCAACAGAAGGTGCCTGGAATAACTTTTGCAATAGGATTGAAAAATTGAAAAATAACCACAAGTTATGGATAACGGAAGTCAGAATGTGCAAAGGAGGAAGGCTAAAACAAACTCTGTGGTGTTGAATTGGAATTGAGTTTTATGAACTCCTGGATATGTCTACTGAGAGGTCCTGGCAGCAGTATCACCTGAGTACTGGTGAGTACCCTTGGCACCCAGATCTTGATTTCTTAATACCATTCTCCACCAAAAAGGAACCAGAATTTTTTGAAAATTAGTGGACTCCAGGAGTATGGCTGGGAATGAATGAGATGAGCCTTGAGCATCTTATGCCAAAAAGTAAGAAAGTGCTCAGAGAATGGTGGGCACATCAAAATGAACTTATCACCTTGAAGTGGCTCCCATTTGCCAAATCTGAGGACATTTTGAGCATGTAAGTTGACAATAGTAATGGGTCATAACATTGAGTAAAATAAGAAACCACAAGCCCATACAATTATAAAAAAATTAAAATACTAATGAATAAATAAAGAAAATATTTTGCTCACAGTAGAATTGCATTGCAAGAGCTCAGAAGAGATAATAAATTTCAAAAATCTCTAGTACATATACTAGGTCATTTAGACAAGAATCACCAATAAATGCTATAATTAGTGGGATAAAAGTATAATAAGTTATAGGATATTTACTTAGCCTCAGAATATTTACTGAGTAGCATCTTTCCTGGCTTGTATACTTCAAAATGCAGAGCATGAGTGATAAGTAAATGTGGGAAACCTGATTCTGATTAGAGACATATATCTGATGAATGCAATTTGTGATAGGAATAGTGGAACAACTGGCAAATTTGTACTTTGATTAGCTGATAGTATTGTGGGAATGTTCATTTCCTGATTTTGATTCTTGTACTGCCTTGTTTTTAAGAAATGTACAATGAAATATTTAGGAGTGAATATTACTTATTCTCATGTCTGCCCTTTATTCACAAGTGGTCCAGGAAAAAGAAAGTAGTTTTATATATTGAAAGGGACATAAAAGCAACTATATTGAAATGTTAACATTTGGGAAAGGTACATAAAGAATCTACAGGCTCCATTGTTCTTGTAACTTTCCTGTAAGTCTGAAACTATGTTAAAATTAGAAGCTTTTCAGTGTTACTATTTGCATATGCTTTGTAGAAAGTCTAAAATACTTTGTAGATAACCTATTAAAATTAATGATGGAATTTATTAAAGTTGACTATCAAATGCAGGTTGAATTTTTAAAAATCAGCTATAGCAGCTATAAACACATGGGGAAATTTTTATTCAGTTTTATTAATTCTTTTTAGTTATGCATTACATTAGGATCCGTTTTGATGTAACTATAAAAGTCTGAAATATAATTTGCTTGAAGTCAGTCCCTAGTATTTCCTCTTTTCCCTTCCATCCTCCCTTCTCCCATTCCCTTCCCTCTTCTCTACTGATCTTTCTTCTATTTACTTGTATTTTTTCTTTTCAATTAGTGCCTTATGAATATATGTAATGGTGAGAGTCACTGAGGTATATTCATATATGTACCTAGGAAAGTTGTTCATTCCACTGTTCTTCACTTATCCCATCCCTCCTGCTTCTTCCTCAATCCCCTTCCTGATCTTTCTCCTATTTTGTTGAAATCCTTCCCCTTTTCTTTTCTATTTTTTCCCTTATTTTTGACTAGCTTTTGCATATCAGAGAAAATATTCAGCCTTTGACTTTCTGGGTCTGGCTTATTTCACTTAGTACATTAGTCTCAAGTTCCATCTATTTATTGGCAAAGGCCACAATTCCATTCTTCTTTATGGCTGAGTAATACTCTCATATGTAAATAAACCACATTTTCTTTATCCATTCATCTGTTGATGGGCATCTAGGTTGGTTCCATAGCTTGGCTACTGTGAATTGTGCTGCTATAAACACAGATGTGGCTGCATCTCTATAGCACACAGATTTTAGAGATTTTGGATATACTGAGGAGTGAGATAGCTGGGTTATATATTGGTTCCATTCCTAGTATTTTGAGGAATCTCCATACTGCTTTCCAGAGTGGTTGTACTAATTTGCAGTCTCACCAACAACATTGGAGTATACCTTTTCTCCTATATCCTCACCAACAGTTCTTATTTGTATTTTTTATAATTGCAATTCTGACTGGAGTGAGATGAAATTTCAATGTAGTTTTAATTTGCATTTCTCTGATTGATAGAGATGTTAAACATTTTTCATATATTTGTGGGCCATTTGTATTTTTTATATTTCTTCTTTTGAGAAGTGTCTGTTTAGTTCTTTTGCCAATTTATTGATTGGGCTATTTTTTTTCGTGGGCGTGTGTGTGTGTGTATTGAGATTTTAAATTTCTTTTTTCTTACTGGATATTAATCCTCTATCCAGGGAATAGCTGGCAAGATCTTCTCTTATTTTGTAGACTCTCTCTTCACATTCTTCATTGTTTCCTTTGCTGTGGAGAAGCTTTTTAATTTGATGCCATCCCACTTTTTAATTTGTGATTTTATTTATTACACTTTAGGAGTCTTGTTAAGGAAATCAATGCCTGTGCCAGTATGTTGGAGTGTTGGGCCTACATTTTTTCTAGCAATTGCACATATTCTGGTCTAATTCCTAAGTCTGTGATCAGCTTGATTTGTCTTTTGTGTGGTGTGAGAAATAGGGGTCAATTTTCATTTTTCTGCACATGGAATATCCAGTTATACCAGCACCATTGGTTTAAAAAGGCTACCTTTTAACCAAGAGGTTTTTGGCACCTTTATGTAGTATGAGATAACTGTATAACCAGGCATGGTGGTGCATGCCTATAATCCCAGCGTCTTGGGAGGTTGAGGCAGGAGGATCACAAGTTCAAAGCCAGTCTCAGCAATTTAGTGAAGCTGTAAACAACCTAGAAAGACACTGTCTCAAAATAAAAAATAAAAAGGCTGGGAATTTGCTTAGTAGTTAAAGACCCTTGGGTTCAATCCCTGATACAAAAATGAAAAATAAAAAATGACCGTTTGTATGTGGGTTTGTGTCTGTGTCTTCTAGTCCATTGGTCTTTGGGTCTATTTTAGTGTCAATGCCATGCTGTTTTTTTCCTGTAACTCTGTAATATAATTTGAGATCTGCTATTAAGATGCCTCCAGCATTGCTCTTCTTTTTTCAGGATTGCTTTGGTTATTCTAGGTCTCTTATTTTTCCAAATGAATTTTAGGACTGTTTTTTTTTCTATTTCCATGAAGAAAGTCATTGGGATTTTAACAGAAATTGCATTGAATCTGTATAGCACTTTTGGTAGTGTATCAATTTTGACAATATTAATTCTGCTTATCCAATAATATGAGTGGTCTTTCCATCTTCTATGGTCTTCTTCAGTGCCTTCAGTATTCTATAGTTTTCATTGTAGAGGTCCTTCATCTCCTTCATTAGATTAATTCACAAGAAATTTATTGTATTTTTTGAGCTTATTGTGAATGGGATAATTTCCCCAATTTCTTTTTCAGCAGATTCATTATCACTAATGAAGTATATAGGAAAGTGATTGACTTATGTATGTTAATCTTGTATTCTGCTACTTTACTATATCTGTTTTTTTTAACTCTAGAAGTCTTCTGATGGAGTTTTTTTGAGGTCTTCTAAATATAAGATCATGTTATCAGCAGACTGATAATTTGGCCTCTTCTTTCACTATATGTATCCATTCATTTTCCTTCTCTTGCCTAATTGTTCTGTGTTTCAAGGACTATGTTGAATAGGGTGATGAGAGTGGGCATTCTTGACTGGTTCCTCATTTTAGAGGAAATGCTTTCAGTTTTTCTGTGTTCAGTATGATGTTGGCCTTGGGTTTGCTGCAAATAACCAAGAAGAAAAATGTTTGATCATATAATTGTAAATATACCATATGCCTAGAGATAAAGCCAACAGAAAAAAGTATAAGACTTCTCTGTTAAGAACTTCAAACATCCCAGAGATAAAGAAGATCTACTTGGTGGTTTATATTAAATTAAAAAATATCACTTCTCTCCAAATTGTTCTAAAGATTCAACACAATTCCAATAAATTCCCAGAAAATCCCCCCTCACACTGGAACATAACAAGTTGATTCTAAAATTTATATGGAAATTCAACAAGCCAAGAATAGGCAAGAAAATCTTGAAGAATAAAGGGTGGGGGGATGCTTATACAAACAGACAAAGAACATTAGTGTATAAAGAAAGAAACTGAAGAATACCTTAGAAGATGGAAAGATCTCCCATGGTCTTGGATAGGCAGCATTAATATTGTCAAAATGGCCATACTACCAAAAGTATCATACAGATTTAATGCAATTCCTGTTAAAATCCCAATGACATTCTAGAAAAAGCAATCATAAAATTCATTTGGAGAAATGAGACCCAGAATAGCCAAAGCAATTCTTAGCAAGTAAAGCAGGAGATATCACAACATCAGAACTTGAAGTGTACTACAGAGCCATAGTAACAAAAACAGCATGGTATTGACACCAAAACAGACATGTAAACCAATGGTACAGAAGACATAGAAAAAATCCCACATAAATACAGTTATCTCATATTAGACAAAGGCACCAAAACATTCATTGGAGAAAAGACAGCCTCTTCACCAAATAGTGCTGGAAAAACTGGAAATCCATATGTAGCAAAGTGAAATTAAATCCTTATCTCTCACCCTGCACGAAACTCAAAGTGGATCAAAGATTTAAGCATTAGAACAGAGACCCTGTGTCTAAAAGAAGGAAAAGGAGGCCCTCACCATTTTGGCTTAGGAACTGACTTCCTTAATAAGACTCCTAAAGTGCAAGAAGTAAAATCAAGAATCAATAAATGGGATGGATCCAAACTAAAAAGCTTCTCAGCAAAGGAAACAATAAATAATGTGGAGAGAAAGCCTACAGATTGGGAGAAAATCTTTACCACATGCAGCTCAGATAGAGCATCAATCTCCAGGATATATGAAGAACTCAAAAACTTAACACTGAAAAAAAACCAACCCAATTAATATATGGGTTAAGCAACTGAAAAGATAATTCATAGAAGAAATGCAATTGATCAACAAATACATGAAAAAATGTTGAACATCTCTAGCAATTAGAGAAATACAAATCAGAAGTATCCTAAGATTTCATCTCACTTTAGTCAGAATAGTGATTATCAAAGATACAAGCAAGAAATAAATGTTGGCAAGGATGTAGGGGAAAAGGCACACTATTACATTGCTGGTGGGACTGCAAATCGGTACAACCACTATGGAAAGCAGTTTGGAGATTCCTCAGATAATTTAGAATGGAACCAACTTTGACCCAGCTATCCCACTCTTTGGTTTATACACAAAGGACTTAAAATCAGCATACTACAGAGATGCAGCCCTATCAATGTGTATAGCAGCTCAATTAAAAATTGCCAAACTATGGAACCAACCTAGATGCCCTTCAACAGATGAATGGGTAAAGAAAATATGGTATACACACACTAATGGAATATTACTAAGTCTTAAAGAAGAATGAAATTATGACATTTGCGGTAAATGGATGGAGCTGGAGAATATCATGCTAAGTGAAATAAGCCAATCCCAGAAAACCAAAGGCCAAATGTTTTCTCTGATATGTGGGTGCTAATTCACAGTAAGCGGGTAGGGGCTAGGGATGAGTAGAGGTACTTAGGGTTAGAGAGAGGGGAATGATGGGAAAGAAGGAAATATGGGAATAGGAAGGACAGTAGAATGAATTGGACATTATTATCCTATTTCCATATATGATTACGTGACCAGTGAGATTCTACATTGTGTACAACCGGAAGAATGAGAAGTTGTACTCCATTTATGTATGATGTGTCAAAATGCATTTTACTGTCATGTATAACATTAGAACAATAACAAAAAGAACCTTAGTGTAAATAGTAATTGATTCAGCGTGGTTTAAGAGCAAATAGAGACTCAATTATGGCATTATTTGCTGGTAAAAGGATGAAACTGGAGACTGTCATGCTAAGTGCAATAATCCAATCCCCAAAACCCAAAGGCCAGATGTTCTCTCTGATATGTGGATGGTAACACATAATAAGGAAGGGGGAGGGAAGAATAGAAGTTCATTGGATTAGACAAAGGGAAAGGAAGGTGGTGGGAATAGAAAGATAGTAGAATGAATCAGACAGAAGTTTCCTATGTTTGTGTATGAATGCATGATCAGTGCAACTCCATATCATGTACAACCACAAGAATCCTAATTAGAATAAGTTTTACTCCGTGTATGTATAATATGCCAAAATACACTCTACTGTCATTTATATCTAAAAAGAACAAATTATATATGTGTGTATATATACACATATACATAATATATACATAATAATATATATGCCATATATATATATATATATATATATATATATATATATACACATACATACATACATATCTATTTATGCATACAGAGAAATAAACCAAAGAAAGAATAGAGAACTTGTAAACAGAGTCAAGCATGCACATGCTCTCCTATTTTATAACAACAGACCACATAGGGCCAGAGGGAAATGATAGCCTTTTTGAAAAATTGTGCTGGGGAAATTTGGGTAGTGCATGGAGAAGACCCTTGATCCTCTCTCCACTTAACACAGTTATATGGGTGTTACAAAGGCAAATGTAAGGCCCAGTCAGTTTACTTGAGAGCCTAGGCTGAAATCTAGACTCTCTGGCCCCACATGGACTGTTGCTTTTAGTAATGTTGATACTTCCTGTGAGCCTTGAGGGATACAAAGAAAAAAGAGAACAAAGAAAAGGCAGTAAAGAAAATATAAAAGAGGCGCACACACAAAAAAACAATTACAAAGAAAATAAGGATAGTGAAATTTAAAACCTAAACAGGCGATTCCACTTAACTTAACAGGTGGCTCTTTGAAACCCTGCTTTTTTCCTATCTGGTTAGAATAATGCTTTACCATGAATCAACTGTTCTTCACATTTCCTCTAGGTCTGTTCTTAAACTCATTCTTTCTCTTTCTCTTAAAAATAACTTTATAAGAAAAGGAAAGTTGGCATACCTGTTTTGACTACAAAATGGTTACAACGTTGAGAAATACAGAATCAACTTATGTCTAAATAGCATATTATTTATAATTGCAAATAATGTGTCCCACAAGGGTTCAGCAAGATACTTTTAAATTAATGAGTCTAATTGGCAACCTGGAAAAAAATCATAAAAACAGGGAAAAAGTATGACTGTATATTTTTTTAAGATTAACAATTAAACCATTAAATTTAGAATACTCCATCCCAAAAGGTATCAGAATGATAAAGAATAACATATTGGGTGTGTTATTTTACAAAGCAGGCAACAACTCTTGAACAATGTGTTTATCCCACCTTCAAGGACTTTGTGGACATCTTGTACGGTAAAACACTTTTCCACCGGGTTTAGCACTTTTCTACCTCACCTAAGCAGCACCATGAGTGGTGACTTCAGGTGGCACTGCTGAATATCTATGTTGTCTTCTCTTATTTCATGGTTCTCTTTGCTCTTTGAATGCCGACTGGACACAGGAGCAGGGCAAGGACAAGGGTGGGTATGAAAATTGCTAAGCCTAGTTCTATAGTGGAGCCCCAGCAAGTATCCATTCCTGGAAATCCAGTCTCACATCTGCCCTCTCATCAATTCTGCAACCCACTTAAAACTCCATAATGCCTGCTTTCCTACGTAAATTGGTTCAAGTAGATCCTGTTCTCTTTATCTGAACTGTCAGCACTGTGATCCTTTTAGAACAAAACCACTTTAAGTCAATAGGATTCAGATACTAACCTCTACCTGGACATGGAAAAAAAAAAGAGTCCTTGGAGCAAAGATAATTCCCCTGTGGCGCTAACTGACTTAATTTTTTGTGTTGCTATTTGTTCAGTGGAAGTGGGCTCTCACAGAGGCCTCCCACTTCTGTTCTGGAAGCTTCTGGCCCTTGACTTACCACTTTTTCATTGTCTATCACAAAAGCCCTCAAGTTTTTCCTTATCTTAGATTCTACTCTCCATAATTAGCCCTTCCATTCATGCCTGAATACTCTTCTGAATTTCCCTGGGAAGACCCCAATCCTAACTTAAACCCAGCTCTACCCATGCTCTAGTTTGAGTTTAACTGTCCCCCAGAGGCCCATGGTAACAGGCTGGATCCCCAGCTTGGCACAATTGGGAGGCAGTGAAAAGAGGCAGGTCTGCTAGGAGGTCTTCTGCTCACTGGGGTGTGCCCTTGAAGGGGAGAGTGGGAGCCCAGCCCCTTCCTCTTCTCTCTCACTGACTCGCAGCCCTGACGGGAGCAGCTACTCTCGAGCATGCTCAGCTGGCCATGATATGCATCCTCAGGACAGGTCCAAAGACAATGGGGCCACTCCATCATGGACTGAGACCTCTGAAACTGTAATTATACATGGGTCTTCCCAGGTATTGGTTACAGTGACAGGAACATGACTAACACAACTGGGTATCTTCTAAAGTCTCCTGGACCCTCTTCCCAGATGACTGCAATCAGAATTGGGGTGTGGGGGGCACTGAGACTGAGATTCCAATGTACAGCCAGAGACTCCCTGGTCTAATCCATGTCTGCACTGAAGTGATTAAATGTGGCACAAGAAAACCATTTGATCATCTTGAGTCTTTCATGTGAATCTTATGACCAATAAGCAGATGGCTTCCATGTCTTCAAGATGACCTTCATTTCACTTTCACTCTTCCTAGTCTCAGCTGATGACCTTCGTATTTTACTGAAAATATAATAATTTGCTGCATATTATGTGAAAAACACTAGTGTTCTACATATATTTCTTAATTGATCTGAACTCTGGAGTAGGTGCCACAAGATTGTTTCATCTTCAAGAAGTAAAAACTGAGTACAATAAACGTCACTTTCTGTGACCAAACTCACAAAGCTTGGACTTGAAGTAATTTACATTTCAACCTGGAATCCATCTCTCACCCACCTCACACTCCTTTTAAGGAGTGCTGAAACAAAGAGAAAAAGAACACCTTTGTCTGATCTCACATTGACTGACCAGTCTGTCTCTGCATCAATGTCTTCTCCTTTCCCCACCTTTAGCGCACTCTATGCATCCAATCCACCTCCTCTAATTCAAGACTTGTTAGCAATAATGATATCGTCTACTTTGAGTGGAATACTTCCATGTTCCTGCGTGGATCATGAAATGAGGATAAAAGCACAGTCCACTGTGGCAGTTCCATACTACAGAGCTAACATGAGCCAGATTCCAAAGAGAGCATAAATGAACTACAAAGAGAGTACTGGGAGACACATATGAGGCAAAGTTGAAGGACACAAGAGGAAGTACCAAGTAATGAGCATATGTGATTCAGGTAAGGGGAGGAGAGGAGAAAAAATAAAAAGGGAGAGACAAAAGAGAGAAAATGGAAAAAAAGAAGGGGAGTGAAAGAAAGGAAACAGGAGAAAGGAAGGTAGGATAGAAAGAAGGAAGTACAGAATAACTGAAAACAAGGGAAATGGGAAGGGAATACAGAAGGAAAGGGAAAAAAAGAAGGAGACAGGGAAGAAGAAGACAGGAGGAATAGGTAGAGGGAAGAAAGGAAAAAAATGGAGGATAAAGGAAAGTAGAGAGATAGGAGGAAGGACCAGAGAGGAAGGAAAAAACAGGAGAAAGGGAGACAGAGAGAAAAGGAAGAGACATGAAGAGAACACGGAAAGAAATAGAGAAAGGAACAGAGGACAGAATAAGAAATGGAAAAGAGGAAGAATGGAGGGAGGTATAAAAAGGAGGAGGAAGAGCGGGTAGAAGGATGGAGGGGATGCCCGATGGGAAGGGGGAGGGGAGAGTGGAAGGGTGGAGGGAAGGAGGGAAGGGAAGATGAGGGGAGGGTGGAAGGGTGGAGGTAAGGAGGGAAGGAAAGGGTGAGGGGAGGGAGTAAGGGTGGAGGGAAGGAGGGAAGGGAAGGATGAGGGAGGGTGAAAGGGTGGAGAGAAGGAGGGAAGGGAAGGGTGAGGGAGGGTGAAAGAGTGGAGGGGAGGAGGGAAGGGAAGGGTGAGGGAGGGGGGAAGGGTGGAGGGGAGGAGAGAAGGCAAGGGTGGAGGGGAGGAGAGAAGGGAAGGGTGGAGGACAGTGGAAGGGTGGAGGGGAGGAGGGAAGGGAAGGGTGAGGGAGGGGGGAAGGGTGGAGGGGGAGGAAGGGAAGGTGGAGGGGAGGAGGAGGGAAGGGTGAGGGGAGGAGAGAAGGGATGGGTGAGGGAGGGTGGAAGAGTGGAGGGGAGGAGAGAGGGAAGGGTGAGGGAGGGTG